>NC_073303.1:83785643-84114465 GCF_027595985.1 Sorex araneus | reverse complement strand
ATTATTTTGATAATCTACATGCTTTCATGTGACGCTGATGCAGACCCTGCTATAATGCTCATCAAGATGATGTTGTGGTGATGTGATCACAGTAACTATAGCAACTTGTCTCTTAAATTTTTTTTTCATTTTTTTCATTTTTTCTTTATCTGTGAAAGTCAAAGCTTTGGTATCATAGAAAACTAGTGAAAAAAATGTTTCAGAGAAAGTCTCGGGACTCAGAAAACAGTGGACTTGAATTGTAATGTTATCTTTGATTTTAATTCTGAACAGCCATAAGCCTTTAGGCAACTTTGAATTCCATGAAAGTACTGTGTCTTCATCCATAAGCATAATGCCCAATCCACAGGCTGTGATAGGACTAAATAGACTGCATTAACAGGCCTTTAGTTGATTACATTAATAGTAAACAGGTTCCACTATTATCTTAGCTACAAACTTCTGTAAAAGTACCTTGCTTTTTACATTTCTACCCCACAATATGTTGTGGACTACCTAATTTATTTATTTTGAAATATGCTTGTATAACTATAAGTGCTGGTTATTGTTCCCTTTCACTGTGAGCTTGATCATTACCCTGCTTCACAGATAGAGTCATTGAAACCCAGAGGGGTCAGGAGCTCAATCATAATTAAAATAAACTTATCCTGCACTATATTCCAGCTTTGGAAGCCTATTACCGAACATAGACCTGGAGAGAAAGACTGGATCTGTTTCCAAGCTATGTCAATGGGATGCTAAAATGCTATTTTCTCAATGCTGAATTAAGTTTTTGTATATGTTGTTGAACAATAAAACACATTATTGATATGCTAATAGCTTCCAATTGAGTTTATTCCTGGTGTGCAGAGCAAATTATGCACATTTTTTCATGACCTGTATTTGAAAATAGTATTTTTTGACAAATTATCTCATCATCTGACCAATTTTATCATTACCAGTTCTTCACATTTCTAATCAAAATGTTCATTTTGGGAATGTATAATGTTTCTTTTTATTATATGAGGCTAACTGACTTTAAGTAACTCTACCAGACTACTTTGTTACTGTTTTATATATATTACTAGATATCATTTCCTGCACTGTCATCAATTTGCTTGAACGGGCACCAGTAACGTCTCCATTGTGAACCTTGTTACTGTTTTTGGCATATAGAATATGCCACAGGTAGCTTGCCAGATTCTGCCGTGCAGGACAGGATACTCTCAGTAGCTTGCTGGGCTCTCCGAGAGGGACTGAGGAATCGAATCCGGGTCAGCCACGGGCAAGGCAAACACCCTACCCGCTATCATAATATTTATCTCTAAATCTTACTTTTGATCTTTTTATGTTGTCATTATTCACAATTTTAATCGCTGATTTCAGGTTTTTTTGTGTTTCAGTTTATCAATCTTTTAAAAATGTTTATCATGCTTAAGTCATACATAAGTCATGTACCTTCCATTCAAGGTCATAATAAAATAAGACATAAACTGGTGCTTTCCTTCTTCCCCAGATGATGGCTTCCATGAGGATAGAATCTAACTCTCCTGCCTTTCTTTTCTTCAACATCTTATTACAAACACTCTTAGTATTGGTAATACAATAGGATGACATACACTTATTGAATAACTTTGAATATATTACTTAATATTACTTTTTATGGCTGGGAATTTTGTTTGTTTGTTTTTTGGTTGGGGGGTAATTATTCCTGGCCATGTCCAGGCACTACTCCAGGCTCTTTGCCAGGAGCCATTCCTGGGGGTGCTCACGGGACCATGCAGTGGCTTCTGGAGTAGGAAACACATGCCCTCAGCCCATTGGAGCTCTCCCTGGCCCAATTTCACTTTATTCTTACTAAAATAAATAATTCATTGCGTTTTCAAAAGTATGTGAAAACATATCTACCCTCCAATATGTTCGTGAACTACCTAACTTATATGACACTGACTCAGGGAATGCCAGAATAAGAAATAATAAGGCAATGTCCTGAAGGGAAGACACAAAAAGTAAACAGATAGATGGTTATAGTATCACTGCATCACTGTATCACTGTCATCCCATTGCTCATCGATTTGCTTGAGCGGGCACCAGTAAAGTCTCTAATGTAAGACTTGTTGTTACTGTTTTTTGGCATATCAAGTACGCTACAGGTAGCTTGCCAGTCTCTGCCATGCAGGCGAGATACTCTCAGTAGCTTGCCAGCTTCTCTGAGAGGGAGCAAGGAATTGAACCCGGGTCTGCTATGTGCAAGGCCCTACCCACTAGGATCATGGTTATAGAAATGTTGGCAAAATATCTGAATAATACTGTCATGTTGGGGCTTGTTCTTACAATTCACATCTATGAATAGCATTTTATTCTTGTGACTACTCTTATTTAAATACTTTCTTATATGTGCTTATTCGATTTGCTAAGTTTGGACTGTAAGGTAAGTAAATTGACATCCCCATGCTTACTGTCTAATGCTGTTAATTTGGTTTTTGTTTATAAAATTAATTTGTTTTGCCAAACAGTACAGTAGCAATATAGGCAGTCCCTGTGTTGCAAACCAAAACACCCAAAAGGAGAGAGAGAGTAAGAGGGTATGTGCCTCCACAGAGGTGGGGGTGTTGTGGGGGTTGGAGAGGTAGGAAAGGTACTGGGAACATTGATGGTGGAGAATGGGCACTGGTGAAGAAATGGGTACTCGGTCATTGTATGACTATAACGTAAACATGAAAGTTTGTAAGTCTGTAACTGTATCTTACAGTGATTCAATAAAAAAGTTTTAAAATATTCTGACCCCATAGTCTTACATTAATAATAATATATACCTCCTAAAGTCCTAATATAAATGAAATGATATTGGCATAATCACCTATAACAACCCTTACAACATAGTAGATATTCAACAAATATCATGTCATTGATATGCAACACCATACACAAAGTGAATGTAGTATTTTCCATTATTAGGAAGGAGATGAGGAAGAACAAATTATTCAACATATACTTATGTAAACTCAATTTAAAAATTCTGTTAGATTTTGAAGTGTCCTGGAATTTGGAGGCAAAATATACTCCTCTTTAGACAGAAAATACTAACCAAAAACCAAAACATTTCAAGTTCATGACTTTTCTTCACACATGAGTTTATGAAAATTTATATGCGAGACTTTAACTGTCCAATAATTTAATTCATTTTTGGATTTTTAAAAGATGCATACTAATAATCTAATTACACTAGAAAATTGTTTAAGCAAGAGGTAGTCTGAACCATAAAACATATTGCAGGATGGATCCTGTCTCTCGAGTGAATATAAATGAGGTTCTGCAGTAAAATGAAGAGTAAGCCATACAGCAGACAATTATGATGGTATTTAACCTAATTAGTGTTGGAGAGCTGAGACTCTTCATTAAAAGATGCAATTCATAACCATGTAATAATGAAGCTTTGGTTCTTAAAGCCTGATGGAAAATGAGACTCTAAAAAAAAAATAGAAAGTGTTTCTAGGTTTTCTAAGTTTATTCAGTAAATCACCACAACTCTGTTGAGGTGTTTCCAGAACAGCACCCATGTCTGTTCACTGCTTCCATCTTCATTGCTTTGCTCAAGTCACTGACACGACCCTCATCATCTCTGCTCTGTCCCCAAGCTCCGCAGATGACAGTAACAGTTACTTCACTGTGAGATAGAAGCCATCTGTTACGCCTTCTCTGTAGTTACTTTGCCTCCTGACAGCCCTCCTCTGACTCAAGAGAAGTGCACTTCCACCTAAAAGAGAAAAAAACGCAACTTTCTTTTTATTTTTTGTCTTTTTATTCTTCACTACTGCCAAATTCTTCTTTTATCTTAAAAATAAGCCTTAAACCTCCTCTCCAACACTAGGACAAAAGAGACTTCCCTTCACATTCTGTGCTGTATCTTCTTTTATACTGCCAAGTTCCTGGAGAGACAAATTTATTGTTACAGTCTCCATTTGCCAAGATCCAATTTCTCCCCACAGGGAGGGGGCCTGCCCATGCAATGGAATTAATCTCAGTGGTCACTAATGACCTCACTTTGCCAATTCAAGTAGACATCTAATCGTTCTTTTGCATTATAATTGTCTAAGGCATTGACAACTTTTGACCATACTCCCTTTAGTTTTCTTTAAAATCCAAGTTCCTGGAGGAAAATCTTAGCTCATCTTCACAATGGTATCGGTTGTGCCTTAGGATTTCCTCGCTGATGCCATTCTGAGCTGTTTTAAACCTCCTTTCACCCTTTTTTTTTATCTCATTCCCCAATCAGAGTGAGGCATGCCACCCATCCTCGAAAACCTAATCCAGAAACATGAAACATGTGCTGTATACTTCATCTTCAGCCAATACTTTTATACTGACAATGTCCTGATGCCAGATCATTTTACTAAAATGAAATGTTACCAATTCCTATGCCATTGTCTGTATTTGTAAATGAAAACTTTCAAAATAAAACCAGAATATTTAACAAGACATTCAAGAGTCCCTGTGGAACTGGCTTTGGTTGAATTTTCACCCTTTTCCTCTTGACTTCCTCCCACTGAATTTTTCACTTAACCTGTTGTAAACTTTATAGTTGCCAAAGACTTCACTTTACTTTCACGTCTCCAGAACAATTGTTCTCCCTCTGATGGCCAGCTAACCCCTTCAAATCTAGTTCAGCACCATCACTACTGGAAGGCTTTCTGTTGAAGCATTCTCTCTGAAAAATTTGCAAATCTCGTTCCCTTTTCATATCTCAATATGTGTGTATTGCATTTGCATGGTTATTTTGAGATTTTTTTCCCCTATGGCTGGATTTTAAGTCACAATCAGATGAGTGCAAAGTCATATTGGTGTTTTAAATAACAGAACCTCCCCCACTATCTGGAACAGATTAAAATATGGTTATATGTTGAAGCTAAAAGACAAAATCCCACTGAAAGGTCAACAATAAAAAGATGATCCCAGTGTAACTAATTAAATTCAAAATTCTGTAGTCCCTGGGGCTTACTTTCCTGGATCTTTCAGTGGCTGCTTCCTCTCCTCGGTGGTAATACTTAATTCTTCTATGTTTGTCTTACAAGTTTGTCTTAAACAATTTTTTATATTGACTTAGTAATCTCATATCTATATATTTGACATGTTATTGGTAATCTATTAACATGATTGTGTTTTAATGGAAACACTTGTTGGACCCCTCAAGGAACACATCTGAGAAATGATGGGCCAAAGTTAAAATAAAAATACCAACGCACGGTTTACAGATATTACCATGAACTTTACATTATTTTCTTCTCTCTGTTTTGAGCAGGAAGCTGAACATTTCTGTAGGATTTGAGCATAAAAAAGTAGTTATATAGTGAGCTTCTATACTAGCTGACTTATACATATCTTTAGTTGAGAATTAGGTTTAAATAACCTAGAAGAATTTGGGTATTTTCTTTTTTTTCTTTTTTTTTTAATTGAATCACCATATGATACTATTATAAAACTTTCACGTTTGAGGTTCAGTCATACAATGGTTGAACTCCACCAGTACACATTTTCCACCACTAATGTCCCCAGTATCCCTGCCCTGTCCCGCCCCTCTCCCTGCCTCTATGGGAGATAATTCTCCCCATACTCTCTCTCTCTATTTAAGGGCACTATGCTTTGCAATACAGATACTGAGAGACTATCATGTTTGGTCCTTTATCAACTTTCAGCACACGTCTCCCATTTGGAACTAGCCCTCCAATCATCATTGACTTAGTGATCCCTTCTCTACTCCAGCTGCCTTCTCCCCCAGTTCATGAGGCAGTTTTTCCAACTATGGAACAATATTTGTGTCCCTTGTGTCTACTGTCCTTGGATGTCAGTCTCATATTATGTTATTCTATATTCCACAAATGAATGAAGTCATTCTATATCTGTCCCTCTCTTTCTGACACATTTCAATCAGTATGATACTTTCCATGTCCATCCACTTAGAGAAAATTTTATGACTTCATCTCTTAACAGCTACATAGTATTCCACTGTGTAGATGTACCAAAGTTTCTTGAGCCATTTGTCTGTTCTTAGGCACTCGGGTTGTTTCCAGATTCTGGCTATTGTAACAGTGCTGCAATGAACATACAGCTGCACAAATCATTTATATTATGCTTTTTTGCACCCTCGGAATATATTCTCAGAAGTGGAATTGTGGGGTCATATGGAAGTTCAATTTCTAGGTTTTTAAGGAATGTGGATATGGGTATTTTAGAGAATGTGGGAAGAAATTCACGCCCCTGATTACTCAAAGATATTTAATTAAAAACATATATCTCCAACAGGCATTTTCCTACCACTGTGCCACGCTGCATCTCTACCTCCTCCCACAGTTGCTGCCCCAAAAACAGAGGCAGAAAGACTCAGAGCTAACAGTGCAGGTAGAGCTGTTCTAAAGTGTCCTGTTGGGGATTCAGGGAAACTGTGAATGCAGACTAGGAGCAAGAGCCCAGGGCCTTATACTCTCAGTTCAAGACCTCACTTGCTTCCTGCAAGCTGAGAAAATCACATAATCTCTCTGAGCCTTAGTCTCTGCATCTTATAAAAATTGGAAACATTTAACTCCCTAAGCTTATTTTAGACATCATTATTTCAGTGTACTGCATAAGCATAAAACTAAAGGTATTTATGGAGATAAATACGTCCTCCTCATTTTCCATTTTTCCATTTTTCACAGTTGGAGCTGGAGAAGTCAATGTGTCACTTTGATTTCTCTAGCTCCTACTATGGTGAGGTCATGATATCCCAATCATTTCAGTACTTCCCAGAAGTCCTCTGGTCTGGAAGATGGGTTCTTGTCCTGAATTCTTTCTCATGCTCCATGTTTTGTACAGTGGTAAAGAGCCCTTGTATGTTTTGGTATTGATACCATAGTAGCAGTAGTCACTAGTTCAATGTCAAACCCTTGCATGTATTGTTCTTAATCTGTTTATTGACCTACAGGAAAAGTGCCAGTAGTTCTCAGTGGAATGAAATATGGCAGCAATTAAAAAAAGCGTAATTTCCCAGAGTGAAAAATCCCTGCTGTGATTGTGACCTCGAACCCTGTGAACAAAAATGCCGAGTGTGTCTTTGAGCACTACCACACATTTTCTGCCATATAACTGTAGTCTCAGCTTTGCTATTGAGGCAGATGTGCCTAATCCCAAGTGACATCCAACCAGAGTCCACTGGTAGAACCCAGAAAAAGTCCATTCAGACTGACAGTTCCTAGTCTGAGTGTTAGAACATAAGGAGAAGTCATTGAGCCTCCTAACAAGAGCCACTTGTATGTCCCTCCCGTTGCTTTCACACTTCATCTCAGAGTGAGTTAACACTGGCCATGAGGGATGGGACGACTGAGTATTCGCTAGTGCAGCCAGGGCTCTGCTCCCTCTAAGGAAAAGGGGAGATTTAGGAATAGATGCTCAGCTTCACTGAAGGGATTAGAAAGAAATTACTTAGAGAAGTATTTTCCTTCTCTACAAATATCTGAAGAAAGAAATAGCTGCAGCTCTTAGGAACAGGGATTTGCCTGCCAGCGTGTGTCAGAAGATATGTGAGAAACAAATGGACCAGAGGGAAGAGAGGAAGCTAAATAAGATCAGGAATGTGTCAACCATTGTGTGTGTGTGTGTGTGTGTGTGTGTAAAATAAAAAGGGAAAGAGGGATCAGGGAAGCACTATGTAGGGTTGAGAGTAAAACCCAGGTTCTTGTGCAATGTAAGGCAAGTAAGTGCCCCTTTTCCTTGAGTGATCTCTCTGGTCCTGGTGATCAACAATAGTTTTAAATGGCTGCTACATTATCTTTGTATTCTTGAAAGATGAAATTTACTATAGCAAATTTCATTAGTTTAAAATACAAGTATCTGGGACCAAAGAGATAAACAATGGGTAAGGCACTTGCTTGCATTCAGCCATCCTGGGTTTAATCTCTGGCACCATGTATGGTCCCCCAGGTCCAACCAGGATACATGATAGCCTTAAGTCTTGGGCATTGCCAATTATGGCTCAAAAGCCAAAATATAAAATAAAATACATGTACCTAAGTAATGTTGTACTCAGAAACTTTGTGACCAAATATGAAGTTCTCTACTTGGAGACAAATTATGAATTTTTGAATTGAAACTATGCCTAGGAAATCATTTTAGTGGGCATATTTTCATTAGTGAAACTTCTGTCTGCATTGAGTAACTTTCTTATGGAGAATTGAATTAATTATACTGATATTCCAGACAGAAGGAATTCATGTCACTGGTGTGTATTTTGCTTCAAAGGACCTCATTAGAGAATTCAGAGAGCCTCACTAATCTTATGTGAGTACTCTACAATAATAGTAATTAGTGGTGATAAATTAATATTTAAAAATACAAAATAGAAAATATGATTTTATTTTTGTTGAATTCTACAATTGTTTTAAAATTTTAATTTTTGCTTCTGTGTAGTTAATAACTATTATTTTACATAGAAATATTTTTCTATGCATACACAAATCAATCGGTATCAACTCCTCTAGAATGGGAATTTAATATATGCTGGAGAAATGCAATTTCAAATTTATGAGAGTAACATACTTTTCTTTTTATATAAATAGCAAACAGCAGACAATAGCCAGGCTTGAAACAAATGGGTTTTTTCCCCCAATTAATAAAGTTTCCTGTGTTTAGCCATAAGACTTTTTCATTGCTTGGAGTCTCTGAAGGGCACCCCGAGGCTGTTGAAAGAGTTCCTAGCAATGTTCCTTTGTTATGGGAACCAAACAAGCTTTGAAAGAAGCACAGCACCTGTGCGGTGGGAAGCACATGCAAATGAGCTTCCTCTGTCTTCAAATCCTGCTGGAACAGGTGATTTCTGCTCTCTTTCTGCCCCACAGGAAAACTCCAGTAGGAAGACTCTAATCAGATCACTGCTGAGAAATGAGAAGCCCTTTCCTCCTGGAGTTTGCTGCACAAAAACAAAATAATGAAACTGAACAATTAGCTGGCTTCCCCAGGGAATGTTCTTATCTGCTACTTAGTGGTCCTCTTAAGTACTCCTTGGTTCTTTGGAACCACTGTTAGATGAAACTAAATGGACTTCCAGACCAACTGTGTCCTGCAATCGGGAGGTACTTGAGTCCCGTGTATTTGCCACAAATTCCTGCTAGATCATCAAAACACATAATGAAGGTGACAATGGTACAGCTTAAAGAGGTCTCTCAGAGGCTGAGAACTAACCCGATCTGTCCCAAACAAGAAAGTGAGGGCTAAAGAGGTATGAGGAAGGGCACATAGGAAAATCAATGGTCCTGTCTCTGTGAGTTAAAATATGCCACCGATTTTATGTGACCATCCTGGAAACACATAGAAACATTATTATGACAGTTCTTTATCAAGTCCTACAGAAATCTTCAAGTAGATTCCTTAACTTTGGAGATTTTTGTAACATTCTAAATTTATGACAGTTTATAGTAAACTTATAATACATTCTTACACGTGGAAATATGCACAAATGTTGTAAGTGTATCCTTCGAAACATGGGCCCTCCAAGAATATTTCACTCTTGGTGGAAGGCTTTAGAAAAAAAAAGTGAGTGGTTGGGCCAGAGAGATATTACAGGAGTTAAGGTGGTTTCCTTGCATGCGGCCAACCCCAATTGAATCCTGAACAAAGAGCAAAAAAGAAAGTCCTGAGCACTATAGAGTGTGGCATATCCCTCCCTCCTTTCCACCCCCTCCCCCCCTAAAAGAAAACATCAATGGTTGACTGTTTCTAAAAAAGGTCTGCAGCTTTCTTTTAAAAAATTATACAGCATTTCATGGTAGGAGAAAGATTGATTTTGAGTACAATCCCACCTTTATATATTTTACATTCTCATTTTGAAGAAGACTTTTTTTTCTCATTCTTCTTATTAATCCTTGACCACAAACCAAGTCTCCCATATCTTAGAATTGAATTCTACAAATCCAAAGTTGATGGTAGGTAGCAGCAACCAGAAATGAAAGGCAAAGAAGGAGACGGGATGTGGCATGTGGCATCAATACATGGCATATTCATCTTTCAAAATCATTAACTCCATCTTCTGTTTCCAAAGGGTTTCACTATCTGAACACCTGTGTGTTCTTAGAGAAGTAGATCTAGTGAAAAGAATAATTATTATATTGCTGCAGACCTGCTGTGTTTGGATTTCGCTTACCCCATATGCTAAAAATGGCAATACCTATTAGTATTGCTAATTCTGTTTCCTTTTTCAAGACTGCCCCAGTTTAATATACCAAAAGCAAACTCCCTTCCTAAGTTATTGATTTAACCTTGATCCTGCAACCATTTGGTCCTTCCCAGAAACCCCAGTACAGCTTTCTTATACCACAATTGCCAGCATCCTTTAAATACAGGTTAAATTGCTCTTGTAGTTAGTAAAATGGATGGATATTAGAGGTTCAGCAAATTTTGTTCTCCCCTCAAAAGCTTCTGTTACACATTTGTTCATAGCAGCAAAGTCTTTGCACTAAAAGTTGCTAAACCAGTTTAAACTCTCTTGACTTTGGCATTTCTTAGAAATCTGCCCAGAGAAGTCTTAACTATTTTTTTTTGCATTGTTGTTTTAGCCTTCTTTCACCTCTCAGTATGGGGTGGAGGTTAGGGGAATCTCAGAGTTCCACATTATGCTTTTTGGGGTGGTTTCACTGTATCACTGTCATCCCATTGTTTGTCAATTTACTCAAGTGGGCACCAGTAACGATTACACTCAGCCCTGAGATTTTAGCAGCCTCTCCTTACTCATCTTTCCCAATGATTGGAGGCTCTTTCAGGGTCAGGAGAATGAGACCTATCGTTACTGTTTTTGGCATATCGAATACGCCACAGGTAGCTTGCCATGCTTTGCCGTGAAGGCGGGATACACTTAATTCATGAAATAGCAATGAAATCTTTGTAAACTGATAAGAGACCAAAAAGTTAAACCTTGAGCCTTGGAAAGCTAAAATTTCGGTTGCTAACCTGTGACGAAGCTTCTGGTGAAACATAAAGCAAACCAGTGAACTGTTGATATACAGAGGCCAGAGAAGGCATTTCCAAAGGGGACAGATGGTCAGCTGTGTGTGTCAGATGTTACTCAGAAATTTTACTGAGATAAAGATAGAAAAGATAATGCCAGATTTAGCAAAGTAAAGCCCATGTTGGGGGGCACAGAAGAAATGAAGCTCACTGACTGAATTTGGCAGAAATCCCATTCAATGTGCAGATTACGAACACTGGAAGACCAATAAATAAATTGCTTTGAAAGGTTGTAGTGAAGATGACTGTAAAAGAAGACAATAACTAGGGAAAATTGTACTGTCAATAAAAACTTGTGGCTGATTTTTAAGTTTAGAAAATATTAAGGAGTATCTATGAACTGATGGTAATGGTTCTAGTTGAAAGGAAGAAATTGGCACTGTCCAAATAAAAAAAAAAAACTTGCAAAAGCAAGATTCTTGAATGTGTCAGAGGTGATGAAAATTGAGAGGTTGGATGGGCATAGGAAGGATTTGTAAAAAGAGCACTGTGTTTGCAAGGAGTTGCAAGGATGAAGTCTTTTGCCAATTATTTTTTGTTTTATGAATATAGAATGGAGATTGCAGCTGAGAATGAGGGAAAGAATATTACATCCATCACCATGTTGGAAAATGAGAACACGTGTGTTGGGAATTGCTATGGAATCCTTAAGCTTTCTCAAGTCTTTATATGAAATTTAATCATAATTCAACCCTTATTTCTAACATGGCATTTGGTATATTGTGTGCTACAATTATTAATAACCATTCCATATATGAAAATTCATATTTTTCAAATGTTTATAGGAATTATTGTACATACTCAACCTAGCAAACACAGGGTCTGGCTTAGCCTTCATGCCATTAAAGGAATCCAGTGGAACCCCTTCTGAGCACCTCCAGAATGGGTTGAAATTCCACAGCCACTTAAAATACTTCTTTTGTTAACTAATCAGTTCTAAGGCCTGAAGAAGCACAGATGTGAAATGTTTGTTTTTGCTTTATTTCTTGGCAACTGAAATGACCAAACTACCTGAGCTGCACTGAAGCAAGTGACCAATTAAATCTTTATAATTTTTGACTCTCAGAATAGCAAAAGTCACAGACTGCGCCCTAGGAATAAGAGAGAAATGGCTTCTTTTTTTTTGACCCTTACTTCTCAAAGAGTGAAGCTTGCACTACCACCAGTACCGTTTCCTAAACTCTTAGTCAATATACAGAATCATGAATTCATTCCAGGTCTATTGAATTGGAAACTTTATTTTGTGAAAGGACTCATACATCACCAAAATTTAACGGGCCCTCTTCTATAGGACAAGAGAAACTCCCAAATAAGATCATGAAATTTTGCTAACAAAAAACATCAAAATATCTGACAACTGGAGGCTGGAGCTAGGGCATTTGCCTTTAACGTGGCCAACCCAGGTTCGATTCCCAGCATCCCATATGGTCCCCGAGCACCGCTAGGAGTAATTCCTGAGTGCAAAGCCAGAAGTAACCCCTGTGCATTGCTGGGTGTGACCCAAAAAGCAAATACATATATATGTATACATACATATATATGTGTGTGTGTGAATGTATGTATGTATATATGTACATATGTATAAATATATATTTATATGTGTAAGTTATATATATATATAAAACTATAACTGCCAACTATAACTGCTTTGAATTTTTTGTTCATAAATAAAGACAGATGATATTATTGAGGGTAAATAGAGACCTATAGAACTGAGAACCATTTTTAATAACTTAGGAAAGCTGACCATTGTTTAACATAGAACGACTTTGCCTTATAAATTACAGCTAAGAAATTAGATATGAAATACCTAATCGCAATACTAAAAATATACTCAATAATATTTTTGTTTGTTTGTTTGTTTTTGGGTCACACCTGGCGATGCACAGGTGTTACTCCTGGCTCTGCACTCAGGAATTACTTCTGGCAGTGCTCAGGGGACCATGTGGGATGCTGGGATTTGAACCCGGGTCGGCCGCGTGCAAATGCCCTACCCGCTATGCTATCACTCCAGCCCCTCAATAATATTTTAATGTTTTGTAGGACACTTGTTTGCTTTTGATAACTGGCATCTGGGGAAACTGTAGCACACTTGCTCTTTTTAGGCTTTTGATAACTGATACTTGGGAAAATTAGTTGAAAATGTTTTTCAACTAAACCTAACTAGACTTTAATTTCTTCAAGACAGGAAAATGTACTGTGAGCAGTAAAATAGTATTTGACAAGTTAAAAAATACTTTATTGATAAAGGACAGTGCGAGTCTGGGAAGATGTTTAGTTGCCTCAATCAACTACTTTTGAATAGACAAATCACAGAATAATTTTTCTGAAAACAAAATGAAAAGGAAGAATTGAATAATTTAAAGACATTTTCCTTTTATGTTACAAATCTTACAACTTCCTATCAAGGTCTTCTCTGTACATATTATTTTGCCCTTAACTCTATGATACATTTGACTAAGATAAATTTTAAAATGTGATCAATATTTTTTGTTATCTCACATCCAAATGAATTGCAACCATAGAGGATACCCTTATTGAATATCCAGACAAATGACAGATCACCAGGTGTTTGTTCTGAGGATGTTAGGATAAACCCTTCAAGGAAAGACATGAATGAAAACAGACAGAAACACAACTATACTGCAACTATACTGTCTGTGTTCTAGGGATACAAATGACTCTGTTGTTATAATGTCATATATATATATGTAATTTATTAAAGGTTTGGAAATGTAAAAATAATCACTGTTTCACTGTATCACTGCCATCCCATTGCTCATCAATTTGCTTGAGCGGGCACCAGTAACATCTCAATTGTGAGACTTGTTATTACTGTTTTTGGCATATTGAATATGCCACAGGGAGCTTGCCAGGCTCTGTCGTGCGGGTGGGATACTCTCAGTAGCTTGCCAGGCTCTCCGAAAGGGATGGAGGAATTGAACCCAGGTCGGCTGCATGCAAGGCAAACGCCCTATCCGTTGTTCTATCGTGTAAAAATAATACAAAAAGTTAACATATTTGTAGTCTGAAATAACCTATTTATTGAACTAGAAGTCAGTTTAATACTGTTCAGACATATGTTCCAACATGTCATATTTTTACAGGACATGACTGTCACTGACACCTCAGGCAAATTATTTGTTTCTCATCTAATTATATTCCTGTTGGAGCTGGAGAAATAGTACAGTAGGATGAGTGCTTGCCTTGTATGTGGCCAACCAAGGTTTGATCCCAGGTTTGATCCCCAGCATCCCTTTGATCCTCTGAGCACTTCAGGAGTAATTCTGAGTGTCGAGCCAGAAGTAATTCCTGAGCATCACCAGATAGGTCCCCAAAACAAGAATTAATAAATATATTCCTGTTTCATGCTGCAAGGTACAGTCCACTATAAAGGGACACTAAAATCTTCTATAGTTACTCTCATAAACATGATATATTCATCGACTTGTTATTTAAAATTATTTCTCTGGATGCTTGCAGTTATATTTCAAATTTGATAATGTGATTGATGACCTTTGATTCAAGGATCCTCGTTTTTATTATTAAAAAGCACCTTTCTAGGCTTTTGGTGAAATGCTAAATAAACTAATGAATGATAAAACCAATTAAAAACTAAATATACATCTTTTTTCTTTTTTCTGGTAAACTATGTCCCACCAAATTCACACCGTAGTAATTATCTTTTAAAAATGTTAGTGTTTTCTATATTAACTTTCTCCTTTGTCCTTTTTCCTGCAGAGAAAGTAGGCAGTGTACTTTATTAAAAGCATCTTTAGTATAAATCAAATACAATGAGCTTTCTGTAGGCATAACCCCAATCCCTTTTTTATACCACCCCTACATGAAACTGATTTAGAAGCTTTATGTCACTGTTTTACTCAATTCATTTATATGCTAACATATTGTAAACACAAAGTTTTGTTAGTGAATACAAAAAGCTGCATTCATTTTTTTCTATAGTAATGAGATGGAATAAAATAAAAAAGTAAATTACTGGCACTACTAAACTGTATACATTATTAAGCACAGACTGGTCACCTTCAGAAGTTTTACAGAGGTCTTAGTTTTTCTTTTTCTTTCTTTTTTTTTTTTTAACAGAGGTCTTAGTTTTGAGAGCATCTTTCTATGTTCTATAGATAAATGGAAATGACCAAACAATCTTAATGTTAAAATAACTCTATATTCTTTGAGATAATTTATTCAGTCCCTCTTTGTGTAGGGTAATTTAGAATGAGAAAAATTACTTAACAACTAAATTTATTCAATTAGAATCTGTGCTGTGATTTAAATGCTGAATAAGATTTTTTAAGATATTAAATGTATCCACAATGATTGTTAAAATTGAGAATACTTTAAATTGTAGATGTTCTAGGGTTACTGGAAGTGTAAATACATGAAACTATTTTGGAAAAGCTATGGATCATCCTTAACAAGTTAAAGATGAAACTACCCTATGATCCAGCGGTCCCACTTCTAGGTATCTATCAGTATTATATGAGTATATTAGCACAAAAAGTTGTATCTATTCCAATCTTTATCCTGACATAAAAACTAAAATAAAGAAGTGACTACTCATTGATTGTTGACTGGATAAAGCAGACATGGTATATATAACTACTCATCCATTAAAGAAAAAATTTTGTCATTCTGAATAAATAAAGAACTTGAAGGCATAATGAAAATCAAAACAAATAGGAAATTAAAATATAAATACTCTTTGCATGTAATATTTGGGTGTTAAAGTTATGAACAAATCAATCACAATGAAAAAATACAAAGTAGTTTATATTATAAATAGAACTAACATTACCTGAGGAGGGGCCAGAGCCATACCACAGCAAGAAGGATACTTGCCTTGCACGTGGCAAGGTTTAATCTTCCGCACCACTCTCTCCATCCATGTCCAGGAGTGATCCCAGAGCACAAAGCCAGGACTAAGACTTGAGCATCTAAAGAGTGCCCAAAATGGGCTGGAGAAATAGCACAGCAGGTAGGGCATTTGCCTTGCACACGGCCGACCTGGGTTCGATTCCCAGCATCCCATATGGTCCCCTGAGCACTGCCAGGAATGATTCCTGAGTGCAAAGCCAGGAGTAACCCCTGATCATTGCCAGGTGTGACCCAAAAAGCAAACAGACAAACAAACAGAAACATAAAGAGTGCCTTAAAAAAATGCTCTATATAAATCATGTTACCTGAAGCGAAGAGGTCAAGGGGAGAAGGATGGAGGAAAGGAATAAAGTAAAGGTAAGTCACAAACCCAAGTTAACCTCATCAAAGAGGAGTCCAAGTTAATAAAATCCCTGATTTAATTTTCTCCTCATTTGTATCACTTATTGAATCTCTTCATTTACCAAAGACGATTGGAATCTATATAGATTGAGAAATACTTCCTAGAGTCTGTAGATTCTGGTGGGGGAATTTAAAACACAATAAACTATTTTTTTAAAAAAAACTCTGATGAACAGAAGTTGTATAAAATCAGATTATGTCACTGTACAAAATTATTTCCTACAGGAAATCAACCCTGATTTCCTGGAGGCTCGTATTCCAGGGGAGAATTTGTATCCTGTAATATTCCTAGAAAACTGACTATAACTGAAAGCTTAAAGTAATGCATAAGATCCTGTAAAATGCTGACATGGGAAATTGGGACAAAGCACCATCATATTACATGAACTACAGGTTAGATTCTACCTGTAAGAATACTAGGGAAGGAGCTGTTACATCTTAATAACCCATCCCAAGGCGAGGTTCCACCCTCCAAACCCAATGGCATGCTGAGTCTCTGCATGCTATGTGCAAAAGGCATACAGTAACTCCCTAAGTAAATATTGCTTCAGAAGATCTGTGTGCTGTTGAGTTATTTGCCTTTGTTGCTCCACATTTGCTTAAGTATTTTTTAAACTTTATTTCAAGCATTGATACATAAGACTTTTTATCTACTGATAGCGAATGTTTCCCTAATGATACAAAGGTAAAACTTGTCCATCTTTATGCTTAATTAGGAATCTTAATTCCACTCAGATAAACATTCTGGCTAAATAATATTGCTTTTCTTTTAAGGCTAGGAGACCAAAAATAAGTCAGTAAGTAAATAAATAAATAAAACAACCTTCCAAAATGATTTTTTTAGATTGCTAGAAGTAAAATCCTACTTAATCTGCTTATCTTTATATGTGCCTGTATATGGCACATATAAAGATAAGCAGATAAAGTAGGACTGGGCAACTGTATATTTCTGTTTCAAATTCCCTAGAAATCCAGAATGATAACTTTTAAGACTCTTTAAAATTAAGTAAATAAGATATTCACATAATGAAGTCTATGAAAGAATGAATATAGATCAGTATTTTTTGGATAAATACTGCAAGCTTTGCAAGTAAGACTGCATAATGAATATGAATATTGATTTTGACATTTCTTTCTAAATATTTTTTGGTTTTATAAATACATTAATATGCATTTGAAAGGTTTTAATTGTGTTGTCCAAAGCACCTAGCAGTGTCAAGCACAAAAGAGATGCGTAATAACTGATTACTGAATAATTTGCCTGCATAACTAATTGCATGAACAGTTATCTGCATTTAATGCTGTAGTTCTGTAGGTAAGCAGGTCATCCAGAGCTATATTATTTCCGAAAAATAGATTTTGTTGCATTTTCTCATTAAATTAGTTAAAGGAACACCCAGAGGGGAATTATGTCTCAAACATTTCTTAATGAAAAAGGTTTTTAAGTTTGCTTGATTAGATTATCATTCACCTAAGTCAAATCACAGCAGTCTCTTGATGGTCTAATTCCAGCTCATTATAAGTGACTGGGCAAGAGACACCAAGGGTAGAAGAACAGAGGTTGGGTGACGACTAAACAGCTGCCACTTCTCAGTGGTTTCAGGTCATGGAATTGAACATACAAAGCTTATCTTTGGCCAGACCACCCTGAATATGCCCAAACTCATCTGAACATAAAGGCAATTTTGGTTAAGGCTAAATCTACACATCTTTGAAGAAATTGTTCATACGTTAGACAAAATGATCACCAAATTTTCCGTTTACCTCAATTTTTTTGCATTATATTTTTTTCATTAAGGGGAAAAAATCTTATTGCATAATATCTTTGTGATAATTTTTTTTAGTCTTGTGAACTAAGAAGGTTTTGTTTCATTTAAGAAAAGGTAATTGAGAATTCAGGTACCAGCCCGGGTCAGGGCTCCTGCCTGGGGCCGCATTTTTGCCCGGTTCCCGGGAAAGCAGGTTTTCAACCTTGGTCTTCAGGGGATGGGAATTGAGGGACACCGCGCCACATCAAAGCTGAATCGTTCTGCACACTCTCTGCCACCCAATTCAGGTACCAGCCCGGGCCGAGGCTCCTGCCAGGACCGTCCTTATTTCTCTTCCCTCCATATTCCACAAGAACCAGAAGTTACCCTTTTAGCTAGAACTTTCGCCAGGTTAGTTTAACCAACAGAAACACATTAGCCAATATCTCATTAAGCCCACCTAAATTAATATTGCATCATAAACAGAATAGTATCAGTGAGTGTGAAGGGCTGAGTCACATAGGTCACAATGGTAAAGCAACGCAGATCCCCCACCAAGCTTACTTGTTGAAGAGGCTAGCCCAGAAGACCCCAACAGCAATGAAGTGCTATACAACCTCTCTGACAAGGAATTTAGAAAGGAGCTACTGAGGATGTTTAGGGAGCTAAAAGAAACAACGGAGAGCAATACCAATAAAATACAAGAAGATTTGAAGGTAGATATGTGGAAAATACAAACGGAAATGTCAGACGTGAAAAACCTGGTAGAAGAATTAAAAAACTCACTGGACGGCCTCAGCAGCAGAGTAGCAGCTGAGGACAGAATTAGTGAGCTCGAGGATGAAGTTCAGAGACTCTCTAGAAAACAACAGAAAATGGAAAAGAGACTGACAATCTGGGAACAGATGGCAAGAGAAGATCGTGATGAAGCCAAGAGGAGTAATATAAGAATTATTGGCGTCTCAGAGGACAGGAAGAAAACCCTGATAAAAAAAGAAACATCATTGCTACGATGTTTCCAGAGCTGAAGAAAACATGTGACCACATTCAGGAAGCCCAAAGGGTACCAGCTAGAAGAAATCCAAATAAAAATACCCCAAGACAGATCCTGATCAAAATGACCAAAACCTTAGATAGAGACAAAATCCTGAAAGCAGCAAGATCAAAGAAAGAAATTGCCTATAAAGGAACATCCTTAAGATTCACAGCCGACTTGTCTGATGAAACTCTCACGGCCCAAAAACAGTGGTGGGATATAGTGAAAAAACTCAATGAAATAAAAGCCTCACCAAAAATACTTTACCCAGCAGACTCTCATTCATAACAGAAGAAAAAACACACAGTTTCACAGATAAATAACAGCTCAGAAAATTCATAGATTCAAAACCATGGTTACAAGAACAACTGAATGGGCTACTTTAAGACAAGAAGGATCCTCAAATACACCAAACTTCAACAGAAAAATGGGACAAAACCCCATAACAATAATCTCTCTCAATGTCAATGGGTTAAACGCACCAATTAAAAGACACAGAGCAGCAGGATGAATTAGAAAATTGAACCAACATTCTGCTGCCTGCAAGAAACACATCTCAACAGTCAGAGGAAACACAGGCTCAAAGTCAAAGGCTGGAAAACAATCCTACAGGCAAACAACTCTCATAAAAAAGCTGGTGTAGCCATCTTAGTATCAGACCACATTGATTTCAGACTGAAGAAGGTCACAAGAGACAGTGAAGGGCATTTCTAATTGATAAAGGGATCTGTACAATAGGAAGAACTAACAATACTAAATATATATGCACCTAATGAAGGACTAGCAAAGTACTTAAAGCAACTAATCATAGACTTGTAGAAAGACACCGATAGCAACTCAATACTAGTGGGAGACTTCAACACCGCTTTATCACCTCTTGATAGATCAACCAGACTCAAGCTTAGCAAGGGCATATAGCATCTGAGGGAAGAAATGGAAGAAAGAGATTTAGTAGATATACACAGGACACTTCATCCTCAAAAAGGTGAATATACATTCTTCTCAAGTGTGCATGGAACATTCTCCAAGATAGACCACATGCTGAGCCACAAAACATACCTACATAAAATTAAGAAGATAGAGATTGTATCAATGATCTTCTCGGACCACGATGCTCTGAAATTAGAAATAAATGACACACACAAACAGAAAATGAAATCAAACACCTGGAAATTAAACAGCTCACTATGGACAATGAGTGGCTTAAAAAGAAAATCAAAGAGGAAATCAAAAGATTCCTGGAAATGAACAACAATAAGGACACGAGTTACCAAAACCTATGGAACACAGCAAAAGCTGTGTTAAGAGGAAAGTTCATAGCTCTACAAGCATTCCTCAGGAAGGAGGAGCGAGCCCACATAAGTAACCTAACCTCACAGCTTAAGAGCTTGGAGAATGACCAACAAAAGGAGGCCAACCCGAACAGGAGGAAGGAAATAATAAAACTCAGAGCAGAAATTAATGAGCTAGAAACCAAAAAAAAACAATCTGAAAGATCAATGAAACCCAAGAGCTGGCTCTTTGAGAAAATAAACAAGATCAATAAACCTCTAGCAAGACTCACAAAAAACGGGAGAGAGAAAACCCTAATAAACCGAATTAGGAATGAAAAGAGGGACATTACAACAGAAATTACAGAAATTCAAAGGATCCTCAGAGATAACTTTGAGAATCTTTATGCCACGAAACATGAAAACCTCGAAGAAATGGATAAATTCCTAGACTCCTATAGCCTCCCAAGGCTGAACCAAGAAGACCTAGAATACCTGAACAGACCTATCACCATCAAAGAAATTGAAATGGTAATAAAAAGTCTCCCCAAGCACAAAAGTCCTGGTCCAGATGGATTTACTAGTGAATTCTTCCAAATCTTTAAAGAGGACTTATTCCTAATCCTCTTTAAGCTTTTCCAGGAAATTGAAGTATCAAAAACACTTCCAGTTTCTATGAAGCATATATCACCCTGATACCAAAAATAGACAAAGATACCACAAAGAAAGAAAATTACAGACCGATATCCCTGATGAACACAGATGCAAAGATACTCAACAAAATATTAGCAAAAAGAATCCAACGACTCATCAAAAAGAATCCAACGACTCATCAACGACTCATCAAAATGAATCATACACCATGACCAAATAGGATGCATCCCAGGGATGCAAGGATGGTTTAACGTTCGCAAGCCAATCAATATAATTCATCATATTAATAAAAGAAATAATAAACACCATATGATCATATAAATAGATGCAGAGAAAGCATTTGACAATATTCAGCACCGATTTATGATGAAAACTCTCAGCAGAATGGACATCGGAGGAACTTTCCTCAACATAGTCAAAACCATCTACCAAAAGCCCACAGAACGTATCATTCTCAATGGGGAAAATCTGAAAGCCTTCCCTCTAAGATTGGGCACAAGGCAGTTGCCCACTTTTGCCACTCCTCTTCAATATAGTACTGGAAGTCCTGGCCATAGCAGTTAGACAAGAAAAAGATATCAAGGGGCATACATATAGGAAAGGAAGAGATCAAGTTATCACTATTTGCAGATGATATGATACTAGGAAAACCCTAAAGACTCTAGAGAAAAGCTCCTAGAAACAACAAGTTGATATAGTAAAGTGGCAGGCTACAAAATCAACACCCAAAAGTCCATGGCTTTCTTATATACAAATAAAGAGAAGAAAGAGACATTAAAAAAACAATCCCGCTCACAATAGTACCTCATAAAACAGCATAGTATTGGGATAAAAACAGACCTGCAGACCAATGGAACAGAGTTGAATTTCCTGTCACAGATCCCCAAATATATGTCCACTTAATCTTTGACAAAGGAGCAAGAAATGCAAAGTGGAACAAGGAAAGCCTCTTCAACAAGTAGTGCTGGGAAAACTGGACAGCACCTGCAAAAAAAATGAACTCTGACCTCTGTCTAATGCCAGGCACAAAAGTCAGATCAAAGTGGATTAAAAACCTCAATATCAGACATGAATCTATAAGGTTCATAGAAGAAAATGTACGCAGAACTCTCCATGACATTGAAGCTAAAAGCATCTTTAAGGACGAAATAGCACTGACCATGCAAGTGGAAGCAAACATAAATAAATGGGACAACATCAAACTAAGAAGCTTCTTCACTTCAAAAGAAATGTGACCAAAATACAGAAAGAGCCCACAGAATGGGAAAAAATATTTACCCAATACCCATCTGATAAGGGATTAATATCCAGGATATACAAGATACTTGTAGAATTGTATAAGAAAAAACCTCCAACCCCATCAAAAAAATGGGGAGAAGAAATGAACAGAATTTTCCTCAAAAAAGAAATACAAATGGCCAAAAGGCACATGAAAAAATGCTCCTCATCTCTAGTCATCAGGGAGATGCAAATCAAAACAACAATGAGATATCATCTCACACCACAAAGACTGGCACACATTCAAAAGAACAAAAGCAACCAGTGCTGGTGTGGATGTGGGGAAAAAGGGATGCTCCTTCACTGTTGGTGGGAATGTCAACTGGTCCAGCATTTCTGGAAAACAATATGGGCAGTCCTTAGAAAACTAGAAATTGAGCTTCCATATGACCCCGCAATACCACTTCTGGGAATATATCCTGAAGATACAAAAGAGCAGAGTAGAAATGACATCTGTACCTATATATTTATTTCAGCACTGTTCACAATAGCCCAAATATGGAAACAACCCTAGTGCCCTAAAACAGATGACTGGTTTAAGAAACTTTGGTACATCTACACAATGGAATACTGTGCAGTTCTTAGGAGAGATGAAGTCATGAAATTTGCTTATAAATGGATAAACATGGGGAGTATCATGCTAAGTGAAATGAGTCGGAAAGAGAGGGACAGACATAGAGGGACTGCACTCATTTGTGCAGCATAAAATAACATCCCATGAGGCTGACACCCAAGGACGGTAGATACAAGGGCCAGGGGGATTGCCCTATAGCTGGAACTGCTTCATGAGAGGAGGGGAGAAGGCAGATGGAATAGAGAAGGGATCACTAAGAAAATGATGGCTGGAGGAACCAGATGGGATGGGAGATGCATGCCAAAAGTAGATAATGGACCAAACATGATGACCTCTCAGTGTCTGTGTTGCAAGCTATCATGCCCCAAAATTGAGAAAGAGTATGTGGAATATTGTCTGCCATGGAGGCAGGGGGAGGGTGGGAAAGGGGGGGGCATACCTGGGATATTGGATAGTAGGGAATGTGCACTAGTGAAGAGATGGGTGTTTGATCATTGTGAGATTCTAACCCAAACATGAAAGCTTGTTACTATCTCATGGCGATTCAATAAAATTTTTAAAATTTAAAAAATAAAAGAAAGAAAAGGTAATAGAAAGTAGGAAAATTTTAATTTTCTGAGCTGTTAAATAATATGAACAAGAATAAATATCCCAAAAGGAATCAAGTTGTAAGAACTTGTCTATATAACTACAAACATTTTAAAAATCCCTTCCCATGTTTTTTGTATCAGAGAGATAGTACAGTGTTTAGGGCATTTGCCTTGCATGTAACCAATTCTGTTTCCATCCCTGGCACTCCATAGAATCCCGTATCTCTGCCAGAAGTGATTCTTGGTAACTCTAGTTTAGGAAATTGTGTAATTCTGACAGTAATCCCTGAGTTCAGCTGGGTGGTGGCCAAAACAAACAAAACTTCTCCCAATTTTTAAAAATAAAATATCACACAAGATTGAAGATGAAAAAAATTAATGAAACATAAAGAGATGGATTCTCTAAAAGCTCAAGGTTCTGAAGTGTCTAAAGTAGAATTTTGCTAGGGTGTTAGGAAGAGGGTTGCATTGTTAGCGAATACCGTATTTGCTTTATATAGTTAAAGGCAGTCTGGGTGTTCAGTCTCAACTCTGTTCTTGCCTTTGGGCATTCTTATGGCATCTAATCTCAGATCATCTAAGATGCAAATTCTCAATTGTTTTCCCCTCTAAACAATTTTCAAAAGTATTTCCAAGCTAACCCCAGGACCCATTTTTAATCTAAATTATTTCACTTTCCCAAAAAGTTATTGTATCCAAAACCTGCTTTATTTCTGTTTTATAATTGAATTTTGAAATTGACTGCTTTGAAATACATACATGAACTATTATGTATATATGCACATATATATGTATGTCTCCCTCTGTGTATATAATATATATACACACAAAAACACAAAATAGTTTCAAGGATCTGAAAATCAAAGAGTCTTTCATTGAATCCTGTTACAAAAGAAGCAGACATATTGACAGACTAGAGACTACTTTGTTTTTTGTTTTGCATTGGTTTGAGGCCACACCTAGCTGTTACCGGTCTTCCTCTGCATTTAAGAATCACTCCTGGTGGGACTAAAAGTGCCAGAGACTGAACTGGACCAGACCAGTGTGAGGCAAACATCCTACCCACTGTACTATTTCACATACTGTAGCACTGTATCACTGTCATCCTGTTGCTCATCGATTTGCTTGAGCCCGCACCAGTAACGTCTCCATTGTGAGATTTGTTGTGACTGTTTTTGGCATGTGGAATACATCATGGGTAGCTTGCCAGGCTCTGCCATGCAGATGGGATACTCTCAGTAGCTTACCAGGCTTTCCAAGAGGGATGGAGAAATCAAAGCCAGGTTGGCCACATGCAAGGCAAATGCTCTACCCACTGTGCTATCGCTCTAGTCCTATCCCCCATAATTGAAGACCTTTGATCACGTATCCACTTTAACCTTTCAGCTACAATACTGAAGCCTCATCATAAATATTTAATTAAGTAAGATCTGAAAGTGAAGTTTTTAAGAATCCTTACTGACTCATGGTAATGGTGGATATGACATCATTTACATATAAAACCACCAGACAATGAACAGTGTTAATTTTTCTGCTTGTTCTTGTAGAATCTTTTATTCCTTCACCCAATAACAAATGAGTTATTTGATATAGAGAAACTAGTGTGGAAAGTAATAGGATTACACATAACAATATCCTTATTGAACTTTTAAGTGCTTGTTCTAAAAAGACCTCAAATGTAAAGGTTATTTTATATGTTTCTACTAAGTAGTAATATAGTAAACAATTGTGTTCATCCATTATGATAAGGCCTAACTTTTACTAAGGTTGAATTCTTTAAAAGTCTATTCTATTTTAAAATTCCAGCTATGATATAAGCCAATATTACATTTTATAGTTCTAAAGATTTCTATCAACAACTTCTCTTCAACAGGTAAACTGTAAATAAGGCAAAAAATGTGCAATGTAAATAATGCATGATATCAAATTAAGTAGTACAGAATGAAATTTAAAAAACAAAGCAAAAACTTATCACCAAAATATATGTTAAAGATACAGTACTAGGGGCTGGAGTGATAGCACAGTGGGTATGGCGTTTGCCTTGCACGTGGCCGACCCAGGTTCGATTCCCAGCATCCCATATGGTCCCCTGAGCACCGTCAGGAGTAATTCCTGAGTGCAGAGCCAGGAGTAACCCCTGTGCATCGCCAGGTGTGACCCAAAAAGCAAAATAATAATAATAATAAAATAAATAAATAAAGGTACACTACCATTACACCAGTCACAAAATAAAATTCGTGAAGATAGGTAGCCATTTTTATTGAGATAAAAAATCATCTCAAAATTTCATAGATGATGGGGGCTAGAGCACAGCGGTTAGGGCATTTGCCTTGCATGCAGCCAACCTGGGTTTGATTCCCAGTATCCCATATGGTCCCCGAGCACCACCATATGGGATACTGGGCACTGAGTGCATGAGCCCTGTGCAATGCTGGGGTGTGACTCAAAAACCAAAAAAAAAAAAATTGCATATATGAATAAAAAGTTAACTTTTAGCCCTTGCTCTTTACTTATAGGACCATAATACCCATAAATAAAATCAAGGAGTGTTTAATTTGTTCATTTGCTGTAAAATCCCTAAAGATATTTTTTCGAACTGAGATAGAAAGGGGGCACACTCTAGAATATATAATATTCACACTCACATGTGTGTGTCATTATTTTCAGAACCAGTAAGTATCTTCCACCTTAGAATCCATGTGTTTAAAGACCACTCACCACTTGTGATTTTGTTAGGAAAGCCATTTTTCAAAGTATGTAAAGACAGGAATATACCTACCAGTAATTGGGAGAAACTTAGGGGAGTAAACAAGGGAAATTCTGGCCTTGACACAGACCAAAAAATAAAAAGCGGTGGAGAAACTTAGGAATTATTGAGGGAGTATTTTTATAATAGGAACTTACAGTAGGAGTTTTCATAGTATTTTATACTAGGAGTATTTTCTTATCAGTGAGTGGAAGATTCTGTGGAATGCAATTATTAACATGGAAAACAGGATCACACTAATCTAGAAAGGAGACATCAATGGCACAACTGAATAAGTACAGTAAGTGCTCTAAGATCTTTATAAGTAGGCATTGACCTGGACATGGAAATGGGTAGAGATCAAGAAGGGCTTTCTGAAGAAAGAGTGATTTAGGTAGAGATATGAAAGATGAGAGGAGGTTAGAAGAAGAGAAGTAGGACTTTCAACCAGAGAAACTAATATATGAAGATTCGGGGTATGAGCCATAAGAAAACAAACAATAAGGTAGAAATCTAAATCCTCTAAAATGTTGGGAGTCAAGAAATGAACCTGAGATAAAGATAGTACAGTTGGTATAGAAATCACAATATGCTTCTCTAAGGAAGACTTATGGAAATAAAAGAAAACCTTTGCTATCAGTGTCTTTAAGGATCCCAAAGATTTTTTTCTTATTTATTTTATAACTGGAAGTTAGTAAGTTTTGACTGTGTCTTCTCTACTTCCCCCAATATCCCAATTATGTCTAGAAAATCAGCATACTGTAAACCCACACAATATATGTAACATGTCAATTATATCCAATACATATACAAAATAAAGTAAAATTGTGTAGTGCTATGGAAAATAAACTAGGGAAATGCAGGCAAGTTAGGATGCTGACTTTGAGAGGTATGACAGGGAATATGGAGTGGATTCATGCAGAAGAGGTGCATTTAGAGAATTGTCAAAGCTTCAGGAACTTTGATGGGAACACTGTCACTGTCATCCTGTTGCTCATTGGTTTGCTCGAATGGACTCTACTAACATCTCTATTTTGAGACTTGTTGTTACTGTTTTTTGACATATCGGATACGCCACCGGTAGGTTCCAGGCTCTGCCGTGCAGGAGAGATACTCTTGGTAGCTTGCTGGGCTGTCCAAGAGGGGCAGAGGAATTGAACACAGGTCAGCCACGTGCAAGGCAAACGCCGTAATGCTGTGCTGTCACTCCAGCCCATGGGAACACTTAGCAATAAAAAAAGAGTTAGAAATCAAGGTTGTGGCATAGACACCTTACTAGATGGGGTTGTATTCACTTTAAACGATAAATGTAGTTTGCATTTTGTTCATGAATAAATTTGGTCCATGTTGAGTTGGAAATAGGTAGCTAACAATCTTCCAAAGAGATTCCAGTGAGAGCTTGTCCTTAGAGATGGAGCTCAAGAAATGAGCCTCATAGATTGAGAGAAAATCAGATGATGACTGGTGATTAAGGATGGCTCACTCTTCAAACCCATGTTCTCCCCTAGAGATGTATTTCGCTTATCTATATTTTTATACTTGCCTAGTTCAAGTTTTTTCTCTCTCTCTTTAACACATACTTCTCCCTTTCTTTCTTTTTGCATTTCTAAAAATAATTTTCTAGAATAATTTTCATTAAAAATTAGTTTATCATAGAAGAATTGCACTCATCTGCGGAATATAAAACAACAGAATGGGAGACTAATACCCAAGAATAGCAGAAAATAAGTACCAGATTTGCTCCATGGCTTGGAAGCCGGCCTCACATGCTAGGGGGAAAGGCAGTTCAGATAGATAAGGGAACACCAAGTAAAATGTGCTGGGAGGACCCGCTTGGGATGGGAGAGGCGTACTCAAAGTAGACTGTAGACCAAACACGATGGCCAAGCAAGACCTCCATTGCTAACCACAACACCCAAAAGGAGAGAGAGAACAAAAGGGAATGCCCTGCCCTGCCCCAGAGGCGGGGTGGGTGGGGGGATAAGGTGGGGGGGTGGGAGGGAGGTATGCTGGGGTCATCAGTGGAGAACGGGCAGTGGTGGAAGGATGGGTACTCAAGCTGTGTATGACTGAAACACAAGCACGAGAATATCTAAATCTGTATCTGTAACCTCACGGTGATTCATTGATAAAAAAAAAAGCTTACTTCACCAAAATATAAATCAATAAAATTATGGGTAAAGGTGATGTTTCCCCAAAATGTGCATTTTGAGAAAGAAGTTATCTAAGAGAAACTTTTTAAAAATACTGTAAAGGTGTTTTTCTTTGATAAAATGAACATTTTTGTGAATGATCACATGCTGACATCTCAACGAAATCACTTCAACTAGGCATCGAGCAGAAAACTAATGGCCTGAAACCATTTGTAGTGGTGAATAAATTGTACTGAATATTTCTTTCAGAAGAGCCTGCAAAGACATAGTAGGAAAAAAGATGCAGGATACGACATGTTAAAGATAGAAAGAAAGAAAGAAAGAAAGAAAGAAAGAAAGAAAGAAAGAAAGAAAGAAAGAAAGAAAGAAAGAAAGAAAGGAAGGAAGGAAGGAAGGAAGGAAGGAAGGAAGGAAGGAAGGAAGGAAGGAAGAGAAAGAAAGGCCCCTTTTCAAGACTTGGTCATCAATGTCAACTATTCTTTCAAATCAAATCAAAGTATGAGGAAGATATGTACAGATTTGGTGTGCTACGGTCACATGCCTGTTTTCCTGGGGGAACACACTTTTCCTACTCCTGCTTCTTTTGCTTTGGGTTGAATGAACGCCACCCAGTCGATTCTAGCTAGGGTATTTGGCCCAGATCCAAACAACCAGTATGTGACCTTCCTAAAGACACATTTACCATGAGCCAAATTAGGCCAATGGAATGTCAGATGGATTTCACAGATATAATTGGTAATGGAGCTTGAAGTCTGGGCCATTTAAAGTTTGTAAGCAAAAAAAAAAAAAATGCCTTTTGTCTTAAATCAGCTTGAGTTCTGTTGTCATGTATAACCAAACAATACCTTATTGGAACAGAAGCAGAATAGGTCTTGCATTCAGCCGACCTCGCTTTTATTCCAAGCATCCCATATGGTTCCCTGTGCAACTCCAGGAGTGATTCCTGAGTGCAGAGCCAGGAATAATCCCTGAGCATCCCCTAGTGCCCCCCCCACCTCCTCCCCAAAGTCAGCTCCGTCTCCATTTTCCACAACATTTCTCAGATCCACTCTTCTTTCCTATTCAAAATATGTTACAAAATTCATGTGTGCACTGCCTCTGGCTCAGAGTAAAATAACAACTTAATTGATCTAAGTGCCTCCAGTCACTCTTTGTAGCAATCCATCATCACATACTCTACTACCAGGCAAATAGTCCCAAGCCTAATTAAATGTCCCAGCATCAGTTAAATCATGTGGTGAAGGAACACAATCCTCAATATCTATAGGGAATAATTTCATATATCTAAGAGTTCTTTCCTTATTACCTTTAGTATATGTTTCTCGTTTTATCTTATTCTTCCTGACTTTACCAGTTTCTTGAGGTTGAGATGGTTTTCAGTGTCTCCTCTCTCAGGGACAAGAGGAGTATAATAAAGAAATATTTCCTGTCCCTAATTACACAACCATGCTCATCCAGTGGACATTGAATTCTATGTTTCTAATTATGAACAATTAAGTATGATGTATGAATATTCAGCGAAGGCATATTCTTCTTGTTATCTCAGGAAGAGCAAAGTCAGACCTGATGAGATTTTCTAGCCTGTTGATATACATATAAAAAAATGCGAGTTTGGGAAATTTACCACTGATATTGTCTTAGAAAAAAAATGATACTTAGTGATTTGATACTGGCTGAAGCAATAGTTTCTGTGAAACTCTTTCCTGTCATTTACACTGCAGCAAGATTGGATAACAAAAATGCTTTTGTTTCATGTTTTCCAGGACTCCACATGAGGGTAGGGGCTGTGGAAGGGGGGGGAGCTGGAGCAGTTTAGTGCTGCGCCCCCCCCAGAAACTCTTAGACACATTTGCCCGGGAGCACAGGTTTCGCAGTTCAGCTCACTCTCACGCTCCAATTTATTCAGGATCATAATTAAATTTTTCAAAGACATCCTTAAATTATCGAAAATGTCTAAAAGATGGCTATTTTTAAACGAAACTTCATTCAGATATAAATCTAGACTTTCACTAATACTTGTATTTTTTTAAAGTAGATTTTTGAAAGGAAAAGAAAATGCAATTGCAAGATTATTTCCCCTTGGGGAAAGTAAAAAAAAATAATTCAGAACAACATTGACATATTTTTTCCTACAACTTATAATTTATAATTTAATTTCACTCACATTTTATATTCATGGTTTTTTAAAAAAAAGTGATGCATCTTGTTTTAAGCACCTTTTTATGGTTTGAATTGCTAAAAAGAGATACCTAAGGAATGAAAGAGGAATAACATTTTTGAAGTCTCATATTGAAACAATTTGCATGCCTACCCAAAATTCACCTCATTAAGTCTCATTGGCAGGTGATTGCAGCCCTTATGGAGAACTTGGAAGGAATATTACTTGGCAATTTCCATGGCAAGTCAATAGTGTTGTTTAATAATTTATAGGAAATTATCTTCACCTATAATTTTTGGACTGCAGTACTAAAGCAATCATCTCAACTATCTCTTAAGAGAAGTTAGAATGCAGACCACTTAACACAGCAAGCAGTGGCTCTTCCGTATCAGCTGCCCTGTAGCTTAGCTGAAACTTTGCCAGAGGGCTGAAACTGAATTACTTTTTTTTTTTAGAAGAAAAGTCACATTTTTAAGAGCCTAAGAAAAGGTTCATAGTCTCAAAATATTAGGACAAAACCCAAGGTATTCTCTGTCACACAGATATAAAAAAAAAATGCTTCTGAGGCTATTTTTTAAAGGCACCATATTTCAGGTAAACCAGAAATGTAAGCCAACACACTGGCTGTTCTTTGTAATCTTCTGAAGTAATTGTGTGAGTGGTTGAGAGCTGTAACTACCATTTTCAAAGAAAATAATTGCTGCCAGAGTTCTTATTGGCACTGTGCCCTTGAATTCTTCAAACGATCCTTTGAGTTTAATATGCCATGGCTCCTCTCTTACAGATAAGGACACAGTGCAGATGAATTCTAAATTTGCTCATGGCCTTACTGGTATTAAGTGTTAGTCATGTGAAAACTCGGATCTGATCCTGAAATCTGTCTTTCAACTACTGGGCATTTGCTAGCAGTGACTGAAAAGAACCAAACACAGAGAAGTAGAATTGTGCTAATTTTTATATTTCTTTTGAGTATATGAAGCCAAATTTTCCTCTTGCATTCTATATCTCTGTGCTTTACTAGCCCACCTAGGGTCTCTCTATTCAGGATTTCTGAAAATTTTTATTATGAATAAATACTGTTGGTCAGATAAGGCTACAAAATAAAATGCTAAAGACAGGGTGGGTTAAGCAACAGATATTTTATTTTCTTGCAGTGCTAGAACTAGAAGTCTAAGGTCAAACTGTCATCTTGGGAAGGTTCTGATGACAGTCTTCTTCCAGGATTGCAAAAACTCTCTTCCTGCTGTGCCCGTGCAGAAGAGAGAAAAGCAAGCTCTTGCATTTTTTCTTATCAAGGGACCAACTCAATCATGAAATCCCCTTATCCAACCATTACCTCTAACCCTAATTTTTGCCCAAAGGCCCCTTGTCCAAATACCATCACTCAGACTGTGAATGCTTTAACCCATAAATTTTGAAAAAGGGACGTTTTGGATCACAGCAGTTACTGATCTAATTGTGCTCCTTTAGAAGCACTTTTATGAGCCATAAAATAATAGTTTTGTTGCCTTCTTTAAAAAAATAAAAAGACAGCTCAGCCTCTCCCCCTTTTCACCCAAGATGTCCTCCAGGGTTCTCAAATTTAACCATACATATCACTTGCAAGTACTGGTTGAGAAAGAAACTTTCAATTATTTGTAGAATTTAATCAAACGTCAGAGAACAAGTATGTATTGCTTCTAATCACCCGAAGAATGGGATTGAGGTGCAACCTGAATTAATCATTTTCTAGGAAAGGTTGTCTAGTTTTATTTGGGATCACACCCAGCAGTGCTTAAGACTCAGGAATCATTCCAGTCAGAATTCAGGGGCTGTACATGGAGCTGGGGCCAAGTGGGGCTGCAACCAAGGCGAACACCCTACTGTGTCTCTGGTTCAAGTTCCTTGGAAAGATTTTGTTGGAAATAAGCCCATTCATTTTCTTTAAATCATCATATTAAATTAAATTAAAAAAGAATGATGGTTCTTCTCAAATCTCTTGGCCTTGTCTCCCAGAGAAACCAGAGGGATAGTTCTATGGGATTTAGGGGGATTAGGGTCCTGGGAGAAAGGAGCTGACAGCTTGGCTTCGTTCAGCCCTGGTCTCCACCTCGTGCTAAAAAGAAAAACTATCTTGGACAAATTTTGCAGCCTTTCTGAACCATAGCTATTGATTGACCATTACCTTCCCTATTTTCCAATTTAGGAAACCTGAATCAGCAGCTAGTTCAGATCTCAGCCTTGAGAATCGGGGCATAGATTTTTGAGAATATTTTTGTGGCTTGCAGAATTTCAGTTCCTATTACTTCATCCATCAGCAAGTGTTTTGCCAACTAAAGAAATGAAACTCCGAGAATTATAAACTTCTGTTTGGGCTTCTGTGACTTAGAGCAACCAGTTTCATCAATTAGAGACTCAATTTGTGGGTTGTTTATGTTTTAAAAGATTATAATACCCCTAACACATCTTATTTTAGTCTCCAAAGCTATTCAGGTTTTTACTGGTGAATCAAAATTAGAATGTGTGTAATGATAATTTTCCCCCTAATTCCCACACTAAATATGGCTCTTATTCTTTCTAGGAAGTCTTCTGTACCTTCTGTAACTTCTATAATTGCCCCAGCAATTATTTCTTATTTTAAAGTGAAGTCTGTAATGACTTTCTGAATTTGTGAAGTTGCTTCAGCCAAGATTTTTAGGGCATCAAAAGAAAACTACAAACAAAGAAAAGCAATGAAAGTGGCAAGTAAATAAAAGATAAAAGTTTTACAAATATCCCTTTATATAAATTCATTCTTAAGTAAAAAATACTATTTTTATTTTCTAAATTCAGGCATTGCAAAGGAAAACTTTCAACATGTTGGATATATTGCATCCTATTTTGTTTGGGCTATTTAGACTAAAACCAAGAGCTAAAGCATTTAGCTTTCATATTGTTTAAAATATGTCTGCATACAGAATTCTGTCTTTCAAAATAGCTACCTAAGCATGTGATAATTTTGCTGTTATTCATCAGCTACTCAGAATGGCTTAGCAAACATTGCATAGGTATACAGGGAAACTGCTTAAGATGTGAGACCTGGGGTCTGGAGCAGGTAAGGCATTTGTCCTATAAGTGGTCAACTCCAATTTGACCCCTGACATCCCACGTGGCTCCCCAAGCACTACCAGGAGAAATTCCTGAGTGCAGAGCCAGGTGTGATTCCTGAGCATCTCCAAGTGTAAACCCAACAGCCAAAAAAAAAGATTTTTTTTTAAATGTTAGACTTCTTTGTAGGAGCAAAATAATGTAGTGTACACATATTCAATAATCACTTTAAAAGTTTTGGGGCTGGAGCCATAGCACAGCAGGTAGGGTGTTTGCCATGCATGCAGTGGACCTGGGTTTAATTCCCAGCATCCCATATGGTCCCCTGAGCACCCCCAGGAGTAATTCCTGAGTGCAGAGCCAGGGTAACCCCTGTGCATTGCTGGGTGTGACCCCCCCAAATTTTTTTTTAAAGATAGGTTCACTATCCTACATTTCACTATATCCATCTATATCCATTTTGCACATAAACTCCACAAATGTAAAGAAATTCCTGTTGAGAGTCCACAAACAATTCTCAGTAACAGGAAGCTAGGAGGACACTCACAAATAAACTAGTAATATTCTTTTTATTATCTTCCATGCTCTCCATACTCTCATTGCTATTAATTTCTCAGATAGGTAGAAAGCTGAGAGAAGGAAAAGAATAAAATTGTGTGGGTTATATGTTACATTATCAAGCCCTTAAGTATCCTGGAGCTTTAGGTTGTTTGTTCTTCTATCTGCAGTACCTAAAATAGTCCCCAGCCTGCAATGAACTCTAGGTAAATATCTGTTGAGTGACTGAATGGTACTAAGTGGTGGGGCATTCTATAAAAGATGTCATGGAGAAAATAGAGCAGAAAGAGTACTATTGCATGAGGAAACAGATGTGGTGATTTTTTTCTGATTTCTGCTCCTTTGTGGGTGAGTTACCCAGACTTCCATGAGTAAATCTGTGTCTCTTAGAGATTGAGGTTCCTCCTTTTGGGGAATGAGGATAAAACTATGTAGCCTGTCCCTCGGCAGGCATTAGTAGAACAAACGGAGAAAGCTCTGTAAACATCAAAATAACCAAACAGACCAGAGAAAACAGGATGCAGGAAGAGAATCTGCATCTCTTATTTTATCTCAGCAGTCCATGTGCCTCTCTATTTGCAGTCAGATTTTAAGTTATTTGCATTAATGCAGGACAGCCAAGGTATGAATAATCTCAAGCACTAATGTTTGGCTTTGTAATTAAATTCAAATATGCTCTATGTAACATTCCAAGAGGCAATTCTCACAAAATCATAAAATCATACTGTCAAGATCCGGTTCTATGACATTTACTTAGGTATGAACTTGTGACAGTCTTTCAATCTTCCTGTGCACTAAAGGATTCTTATTAGTTGCCCATTTCTATGACAGCTTCCAGGTGAATATCATAACTGCTATCCACCACCCTTTGATCAAATTTTAACTTGGCAGTAAGACCGCTGCACAAGGTCCTTCTATAAGCTTTGGAAGCAGTCACTTGCTTATTTGCCTTATCTGGGAATAAATCGGTTGAGTTTATCATTGGGGAACTGAGGCAGTAGATTTTTAAGGCTCTAATTTATCATTGCTTAAGATAAATATATGTAAATAAGACTTAGCCATCCAGATAATTTGATAGTGCACTTCAGGATAAATAAATATATCATGCCATGACGATACTGAGTCATATACTGAATCTTTAAAATTAGTACAGTGTTTATCATTTCCTTCCCACTCAGTGATTTATCATCAATGAAACATGAGTTTTTGAAATAGTGTTGAAATAATTTATTTGGTTTTTAGTCTATGCATTTGTTTGTTTGGTTAGTAATTCTATCTTCCTCTGCAGCCGTTGGCTTGTGAAGTATTCCTTGTAACTTCAGGAAGTGAAGTATTACTACTCATTTCTTTCCCTTATGCCTTAGGCTGCACTGTAATTCTCACCTGTCCTACTTTGCTGTGGGCATATTTTTAAGTGTCAGAATGTTCTGCATATTTACTTTGGAATGTATATCTGGAATGCAGGGGTTATTCAAGGCACTTAAAATGGAGCAGTGGGGAGAAAGGAATGATAAGAGGCCCTGTCACTACTCTTTTACGTGGAATTCATAATTTCTCATTGTCCAAGTGTCTTTTTCCGTCAGAAACATACATATCTCTATATAATCATCCTGACATTGAACTTGACTATGCCAGGGCCACAAGGTTAGCTTAGTAAAGAGATCACATAAGGGATACTCATTGGGTTTCTTTTGGACCCTACTGAGCTAGATTCCAAGACACCTGGAATTTGTCTTTCCATTCCCACAGCATCATGATCCTTATGAAGAACATCCTTTCATGCATCCTTCTGCAGTAACACTGCAGGATAAAATTAGATCTAAATTCAGAAACTGGTTCAGACAGTATCACCTATTCGTTAGGATAATTGCATGTAACCCAGGTACATGTTTCAAAGGACCTAGTGGGATGAAGCATGTGAAATATTTAAGGAGCTTGTATATAAAACTATCATTTAAAAACTAGTTAACCACCAGATCACACACCAGACTTTTACCTCTGGGATAACCCAGAGTGATGTAGGTGATTCCCATGACCCACCCCAGAAAAGCCCCATCCGCCAAAAGTTTCCAGAATTAATTGCCACTATGTTCACAACCTATCTCCACAAGCTCCTACGAGCCTCATCCATGAGTAAATCTGCTGAAAAACTCAAGTATGGGGGACTTATGACCAAAATTTCCAAGCTTGCATGGAGTCGGGAATGGGTGACCTCTCCTCACCTCCCTGTGCTTCTGGGAACCTGGCAGTCATGTCCACAAACTATCTCTGGTGCCATTTAAGCTCATTAATGGTCACGATCCAGAGAATCACAAATAAACCTCAGAAGAGGAAGAGAGAAACATGCCTCAGAGATGCCTTCTGACCCCAAAGTCACCATCCAGTTAAAAATCTAATTCTAAGAGACAGACATAGAAAGATTGCACTCATATGTGGAATATAAAGTAGCAGAGAGGTACAACTTGCAATGATGCAATTTCTGCCAGAAATTTTTCTGGGCTAAGTTACTAAAACACTAAAATACAGAAATCCAAAACCATGTGGCTGCTATTGTGGCTGCTTGACCTCATATCTCTTCATTTTCAGCAATGGAAAACAAATTATCAAATGCTTCCTTTTCAGCAGGTCCGACTTTGGGGGGAGAAACTCCAAACAATAATAGTGAGTTTTTTGTTGAAATATTGAATGTAATCAAAGTAAGGTGAAAGTAAAGTGAAATTTATCAGTTACACAGGCAGAGTGGGGGGCTGGGAAGGGGGTGGGGTGGGGTGGAGGTATACTGTAATTCTTGGTGGTGGAATATGTGCACTGGTGAAGGGATGGGTGTCCGAATATTGTATAACTGAGACTTAAACCTGAAAGCTTTGTAACTTTCCACATGGTGATTCAATAAAAAAAAAATTTAAAAAATCTAATTCTAGTTATACCACCCTATTTAAAATCTTAGAGTTCCTGGAGTGACATCTCATACTCTATACAAGGGCTTAAAGGCTCTGAGTAATATGACAATCTTAACACACACTCCCCTCAGGAAACTTTTTTAAGAGCATCTTTAGTGGATTATTCATAAAAAGCAATACAAAATAAATTATTATGCTCTGCTTTGGGGGCTGACTTTGGGGATCAGGGTGGAATGATTTGAAATATGGTGGGGAGGTGTAATGTTGGTGGGATTGGTGTTGGAATATTATAATCAATTATTGTGAACAACTTTATAAAAATAAAATTAAATTAAAAAACAAAGAACTGGATCGATAGCACAGCAGGTAGGGCATTTGCCTTGTACATGGCCGACACAAGTTCGATTCCTCTGTCCCTCTTGGAGAGCCTGGCAAGCTACCAAGAGTATCCCGCCCACATGGTAGACCCTGGCAAGCTACCTGTGGCGTATTTGTTATGTTAAAAACAGTAACAACAAGTTTCGCAATGGAGACATTACTGGTGCTCGCTCAAGCAAATCGATGAGCAATGGGATGACGGTGCTACAGTGCTAAAAAGCAAAAAAAAATTAATGTAATTAACAGAAAGATAGCTTCTATGCTTTTTCTGTTCTAATAGCAAAAGGTTTATGAGTCTGAGATGGTCTTGCATATGGTATGTGGCATCAGATGGGGATGAGAGGTTGCTTCTTTGGCATCCTGCAGCCTATTTTAGGTCATACTGTTTTTCTAGTCTAAAGGTTTTCCCTGACTGGCCCAGTACCTCATGAGGAAGTTTGCTTATACAGCTGAACTGGAGCCACTGCAGGGTTTTGGAAGCAAGTAGGTTTTTGACTTGAATAAAGAGCAGGAATCATGGGAATTGGGCTTTATGCCAGGTCTAATTTGCTGGATAACCTTGGGCTAATAGTTTTCCTCCTTATCTTTCTATTAAAGGGAAATAATTGATCTTATGGTCATATCTCAGAGAGATGTAGTGAAGATTAATGTAGAATGTCTAGAGTAGATTCAGAAGGACATACCACAGAACACACAACCAGTTTGATGTGAGGAGAGTGAGGAGGTATGCTTGTGCAAATTAAATATTTGAAAACCTTATTTTATTCCTTTCCAAGAAAATAACCCCGTTAATCCTGATCTTACATTAGCAAGATGGTGATCTACAAGACTGCATACATATTAGGGGTATGACTTCACACTTCTTTAAAATGAATTTTCCCATATTACATATATACCACCCATATACCAACTTCTCCTTTGCCATTCATTGGCGCTCCTTGTCATTGCTTCATGTGCTCCCTCCCTTTTGGTGACCTCAGGTCTACTTTCAGTGTCTAAGGCTATTTTTGCTCTTGACTTTGTCTGTCATTCTGCTTTGCTTCTCCATAGGAGTGAAATCATCCAGTATTTTCTTTGTCTTTCTGACTTACTTCTCTTAGCAAGATCCCCTTGAATTCCATCCATATTATTGCAAAGCCAAGATTTCATGTCTTTTATTAACAATAGTATACCATTATGTATCTATTCTAAATTTTCTTTATTGACTTAACTGCCTCAGAGGGGGTGGATTGAGTTTCCTTCCCCGCCCTGAGCAGAGCCTTGGCAGCTGAATACCTCTGGATCCCAGCCACAGCCATGCTCAAGAGCCCTCTCCACACGTTTGGACAAACCTCACGCATGAAGGAACCAGCAGAGGAACCCAGGTGTGTGGGACCCGGGGCTGAGATCTCCAAGCCTGCTTGGATTGGGACTGGGCCTCTTCAACCCAGATCCCCCATTTTCAGGTAGCTAGGTGGTCACACCCAGAAACTGCCCTGTAGTCCCATCAACGGCCAACATTAGAGACTACAAAATCAAGCTCCTGGAAGTGGGTGGCAGTTTGCAAAGGTTTGAGCAAATGTCTCACTGATGTTTGCATTTGCTTTCCCAATATAATCAGTGATGATGGTGATAAACATGTTTTTCCTCTATTGGGCTGTCTATGTGCATATTTTCATGAACTATCTGTTCAGCTCTTCTTCCTATTTTTTGATACCAGCTGTTTGTTTTTGTTGGTGTTGCTGAGTTTTGTGAGTGTTTTATGTCTTAGTAGTCCTTTGTCAGATGCATGGTGTCTAAATATTTTCTCCAATTTAGTAGGATATCTTTTTATTAAATGATGCTTTGTATAGAGCATTTTTAGTTTAATATAGTCACACTGGTTTACTTTGGTTTTTAGTTTTGTGTTCCTTGCTATTACAGTTGAACCCCAAAGATGTCACTGAGACAAAATGTCATAGGCTGTCTCACCTGTATTTTCTCTGTTGTATATTCTTGTTTGATATATACATTCAATTATTTAATTCATTTTTTAATAAATGAATTTTCCTTCCTTCATTTTATTACCTCGGTGCCTTTATAGTAAATAAAATGTTCTTTTTTTTCTTTTTTTAGGGGGTCACACCCAGTGGTGATCAGGGATTACTCCTGGCTCTGCACTCAGGAATTACTCCTGGCAGTGCTCAGGGGACCATATGGGAGGCTGGGAATCAAACCCGGGTCAGCCACATGCAAGGCAAATGCCCTACCCACTGTGCAAGGCAAATACCCTACCCGTTGTGCTATTGCTCCAGCCCCAAATAAAGTGTTCTTACACTTGATAATTCAGTTCTGGGTTCTTAATTCTATTCTAGTTATCTATTTTTGTTACAATATCAAAATGTTTTGATTACTATGGCTTTGTAGTATAGTTTGAACTTTGAGAGTATGCAGATTCCATCTGTCCTGGGCAGCATTTGGCCAAAATGAATGCTTTCCTAGGATTTAAAACAAACAGCAAAGTCCTTGTAGAGAGATGGTTGCAGATTTTTTAATTTCAGTGGTAGTATCCTGGACACATAAGATATGGGAACTATGGCTCCCATGCCCTGTTTTTTGTTTCTCTGTAGATTCCGTGGTTTTTATCTATTTTCAATACTCACCTCTAGTCTCCCTCATTTTCTGTGAGGCTTTCTCATTTCTCCTCTTCTCATGCACATAATTATGTCTTTTCCAAATAAATGGTTTTGTATTTTGTTATTGTGCCACATCAGATGGTGTTCAGGGTTTACTCCTGACTCTGCACTCAGGGATCACTTCTGGTAAGGCTCAGGGGACAGTAGGGGATGCCAGGGATTGACCCCAGGATGGTTGCATGGAAGGCATTCTACTCACTGCACTGTCTCTCTCCTTCCTCCAAATAAGTCCTACACAGCAACCTAAAATTATGTTCTCTTGCTTATAGCCAAGAATCTCTTAATTATATTTACATGATTCTAAATGTTTTCATTTTTAATTAGCAGATTATCAAAATTCCAGTAATCTATGTGTTGTCTGATTCCTGAAAAGTTTATGATTCATACTTACAAATGCTTGTATGAAAAGGACTAATAGCTGTTTTAATGTTTAAAAAAGAGAGAGCTCTATCTATTTAATAAATTAATGCTTTCTTATAGTTTTTTTCAAATGTTTAAAATAATTTTCCTATTCTCATATATTTGAAACTTTTATATCTATGTGTGTGAGGCAAGTGACTCAGGATGATACTATATGAAAACACCATGCATTTTTCTTGATTTATTGAGATTTTTAAGAACTTGCCTGAGAATTCTTTTTCACTTTAAATCAGTCTAATCATGCCCAGGAGGATTCTGTTATATCTTTCAAAAATTCTTGACAATAGTCATTGACTTAATATACATAAGTAAGCACCATAGCCATCTCTTTCTGATGACATCAGGAAGAAGCTTAAAGTGTCATAGAACTATTTTAAAGGAATAAAAAATCTAACTTTTCTGTGAAAAATTCTGTGAAAAGCCACTTAACCAAAACAGTTAAGTGGTTTATACAGTTATACAATCTTTCCAGGGATTTGTTTTTAAAATTGAGGAAACAAAAAATTTTACAGTGATGCAGTAGTGTACTTCTCTACTGCACTTTTCTATGTTTGAGCTCTTTGTAAGTAATATAAAACTCAACCAATCTCAATAGGTATAAAGAATTCATGGGCTTATATAACTGAACATCACTCATGAGTCAGACTTGAAGCACACTTTGGTTCTTGGGATTATGATATTACTGGAGTTTTTACTTTATATTTTTATAAAGTTTTTCTTTCTTCTCATGGTGTTTTCTCAGGAAAGTTCCTCTCACAGTACAAAAGGAATAACTGATACAGTCCCTGGCATGATAACTAGGTCACACATCACTTAGAGGAAAGTGATTTGACTCAATTCTAAGAAGGCCTGGGATTCAGTGTGACACATCTGGATTAGATCACATGCTGATTGCAAACCAGTCACTATGTCAGAGTTGTGGATGTTCTGTTTGGTCTATCGAGGTCATATCCAGGTCATTGTACCCCAGGGTAAAGTCGAATATTAATTCACATGATTATTAGATCACAAGAATTTCCAGAAGAAACTATTGGGAAGTAAGAAAGACAAAAAGACAGCACAGGCAACCAACAAGGGTCTGGACATCTGTAATGCCGTAGTAAATTCACTATATCACTGTATCACTGTCATCCCGTTGATCATCGATTTGCTTGAGCGGGCACTAGTAACTTCTCCATTTGTCCTAGCCCTGAGATTTTAGCAGCCTCTCTTGACTCGTTCTTCCCAGTGGTGCCACATTGGAGGCTCTTTCAGAGTAAGGGGGAAAAGACCCATCATTGTCACTGTATTTGGCATATCAAATACATGACAAAAAGCTTGCCAGGCTCTGCCATGTGGGCAGGATGCTCTCGGTACCTTGCCATGTTCTCTGAGAGGGAGTGTTGTTTTATAGTCTCTGGATCTTGGCCATTGATGGGATTACATGGTGCCGGGGGCAGTTTGTGAGTGTGGCTGCCAAGCTACTGGAAAATGGGGGTCTAGGTGGAGGAGGCTCAGTCCCGATCCAAGCAGGTTTGGAGATCTCAGCCCTGAGTCCTGCATACCTGGGTTCCTCGTCATAATAAATTAAATACAATAAATACATGTATATCTGTGGTACAATGAAAATCCATGCCACCAACCACTTGTAACAAGACTTGGGGTGTGAAGTAACACAGAGATCATTCATAATGGGTTATAATGTGTCATGAACATTTCAAAATGTTTGTATTGTGAATGTTTTATAGATATTTAACTAAGACACACTAATCTATACTAATATAACTCCAAAGATTACAAACTAAAAAGTTAATTTATCTATGTTTTTTTAAAAAAAAAATTTTAAGTGATTAGATTCTTGCCTATAATCAAGCTACAGAAAAAGTCAAATTCTTAATAGGTTTCTAATAAATAAGGAGTAAGAAAAGGCACCAAGGGACTGTAGTGATAATACAGTGGGTCCACCTTGATTTATATGTGGACAACCTGGGTTTGATCCCTGCTAGGGTCCCCAAACCCACCAGTAGTGATCCCTGAGTGCAGAACCAGGACTAAACCCTGAGCACTGCCAGCTGTGACTCCAAAACAAAACAACACACAATAATTAAACCAGAGAAATATTTTTAAAAGCCAAAGTTACAATCGCCATGACAGTTTATCTAATGTGCCATCTGTGCCTTGCCAGATCATACATTTCCTTCTGTGCATCTCAGAGTACCTGCTACCTTCTCTACGAGGGTGTAAGTGCTTTGGGGAAAAACCTAGGTCTATCTCATTATTATGGCATTGAATTGTATTCAATAGATATGAAATAAACATTTGTTCTTTTAAGCATATGAAGTCACGTAATATTTGAAATATTGTAGTAAGAAGTTTGATAGAAACTAGTCAATTCCAACTACAACCTGTTAGTTCCCAGTTGTATAATAAGACCAACTACCAAATAGCTTATTAGATTACTGTAATATTAAGATTAAAAAACTTTAACGCTGAAGGGCATGTGCACTCATGGGCTTTCTGGGCGACTGTCTCAACCGCCCATGTTCAGTGCTCTGGAACCGCTGTGTATGGACTGAATCGAGACGGCTGTTGGCCAAGGACAGGCAAAGGAATAATGAGGACCAAGCTGGTAGCTGATCAGTTACCGTTTATTCAATCTTCCACCTTTCTCATCTCCCACACTCCTAGCTTCGTCCTCTCTCTGGATCTGCTGCTCGATCCTCCTTCACTAGTCTCTCCCCCTACTTGTCTCTCCCACCTTGCCCTCTAGGCTACACACAGCCAAGTGGCAAATTCAACATAAGAAAGCCCTTCCTGAGGACCGGGCATTCCAAAGCCCTTACTGACTGCCAGCAGGTAAAATACCTTAAGGTTTTTCTCTTTTCCTTAGTCCAAGAACTTATTCACATCTTAATACTAGTTATTTTTGTATGGACAGAGCAAGAGATACATTGAGGGTTGCAAGGCAGCTCTCCTGGCAACATCTTGCCACAGACTCAGACTGAGCACCCAGGCCAGATTAATCATTTCTAACCTTAGCAGGGTCCGAATCTAGTTATTACTTTTTGGATCATGACAGCATTTGTCCATGACCAAGCTCTTAACTTATAGTTAAGCATTAGGCCAGGGTAGCACACAACTCACCGTTTGCCCTGGGTCCGTCCCATCCCTGGTGGGGATCCTGCTTTTGGAGGTGCTAGGAAGTAAGGGCAGCTGAGGCTTAGGTCGAGAGAACAGATGCCCAGGAGGAAAATATCAGAGTCAAATGGCTCCCAGGTTACAAAAGGATAGCATTTGCTACAGTCTTTCTGTGTCCATACAAAAGGACATGGCTCTGAATAAACTATGCAAAGGATTCAAGGAGAAGAGAAAAACAATATATACAAGTCAACAAAACATAAAGAAAGAAGTTACAAATAAACACAGGAATGGAGCACTGTGAAGAGAGTAACCCAACAAACCTAAGCTACCTGAGGCTATGTTATCCTACAATGGTTCACTTATAAAAAGGATTCAAATTACAAAAATTAATATTTTACAACACTGTCATTTCAGGAATATTAAAAATATTGTAAATACTGTATAATTCAATAATTTATCAAAAAATGTCTGCAGAGTAATTTATCTAGGCTATATAAACTTTTTTCTATTAACTGAAATATATAGATTTTTCAACAATAATTTTGAGTTTGTGTTGTGATTCACTACATAATACATAGATTTTAACTTAAACTACAGTTAACATATGTGCTGTACTACTAGTGAGTAACTTCTGGAACACAAAATTGCATCTTATTATCTTTAATATCAAGTATAGCTCTTAATAATATAACAAATGAGAACAGAGTCTTATGGAAAAGGTTGAATAATGTGAGTCAAAACTAGAGAAATTATGAAAGAATTTGAAGCTTCCAGAAAGACTGCTTAGAGATCACAGATAGAAATTGACAAGTTTAGAAGCTATAATGACCAATCAGGATAGGGAATGAGATAGAGAAAGTCCATTATTAACTATTCGTGCAAATAATAAAAAAAAAATCAAGTAAGCAATGAAGGGGTAGTACAAGCAGAAGATAAGATCTGAAGATTTTTTAGTAAGAATGGTGATCTTAAAAATGGGTCATTTTAAGAGAAGAATTATTGTATGCTTCACATAATAGAATAAGCAAAGGCTGGGGGACACATCCAAAGTTTGTATGTAAATGTTAAGGGATACATCTGCTAGGAATTAGACAGATATGCGCAACTCCTAAAAGTATTGAAATCAGAATAGCTACCAAAGTTGTGTATGGCCTAATTTCTGGAACTATAAATATGTTATCTTATAAAAAGAACTTTATAGATATACTAAATTGGGATATTTGCATAGACAGATACCTTAATAAAACTAATAGCATAAGTTGTTAAAAGCAGAGAATTATCTGCAGTGGGAAGAAAGTCGGTGAGATCAGGTAGAAAGAGAGGAAGGTCAGAGTCAGGAATGTCAAGAATTTGACCTGTCCCACCAAAACTGACGTTGAAAATGAAAGAGACAACAGATCAGGAAATAGGTAGCTTCTTCAGCAGCCCCAAGGGACTTTTGGCCTCAATCCTACCGCAGCAAGGAACCAACTTCTGCTACCAACTTGAATAAGTTTGCATAGCATGATCTTTTCAGCCACCACTAAGCAATGCTGTCCTCTTTATTCTTGATTTCAGTCTCATGCATCCCCATAAGCTGGCCCCACAAATGACAGTTGTTTGAGAAAAGAATGTACACCTAATTGTAAAAACTTTCATTTGGGGATGTGAATCAGAAAGACAAGACCCTGCTATGCACTTAACATTTGAAATGTGCTAAAAAGATTACATGATGGTTATTTTAGAAGTTCTTACCTCCAGTCATAGACTTTCTTCCAGTTAGGCATAAGTTCCTCATTATGAAATGAATGACAAGTCAACAGATGGCAGAGTTTTTTTTTTTAATATACTCTGTTTACTAAATACATACATTATACTCACCAAAGCTCAAGGTATATTGACTTCATGAAAACTGTTACTCAGGTGAATTTATTCTGTTTTATTTCAATTATTGTGCTGTCTGGGATAGAAAAAAAAATATTAACAAAGTTTTTAGTCTTCATTTTTAGTAACTGCCTTATAAATTATTCTCCCTTTAATTCAGTTTCATTAGCTTTCTATTCATTAGAATTAAAGACATTAAATTTATTAAACTATAATTCTTTATTTCAGAACCATTTCCTTGGTTCACTCACTTTTGAAAATTAATCAATAACAGTCATATTAAATAAATCACTTTGAATCTCTTAATATTTTATTTTTTTATAAAACTAGTTCAGGAACATTAATTTTCTTTGCCAATCCTGCTAGTCAAGTTAGGTAAGCAGCTTCATTTTTTTCTAATATTCATTGCTGCTTATGGTCACAATGGTATTTGAGCACTTGCCCAAGAGATTTAATTATAGTGTTAATTGGATCTTTCTAAAGCATATCTTCAAATCTGTTCATATAAATACAAGATTTTCTCTCTGGTGGATAAGAAGAAACAACTCACTCTAACAATGTGACTCCTAAGCCTAGGATAAAGTATTCTCAGATGATAAGCTAATTAATTAGGTCATGCACTTTTGGTCTGTATTTACAATTCTTTCTATTTCTTCATGTTTTCCCTTTCTCAAAATCCCATGAATCCATTCTATATCTGTATTTCATATCTAAGAATTCATTATACTCTAATGTGTTAATGGTGGGTGTCTGGTGGTGTAACAACACTACCACAGAAAATCTGCTTTTTTTTTTTTTAATTTGCTGAGTGGCACAGCAATCACCTCATTTTTGTTTTGTCTTTAACATCAGAAGTGGTATATCCAGAGAAGTAACAGCTAATGGCCCTTTTCCCATTAATCCCAATAGGTAATTGGTAGGTGGAACCAGATGAAACCCACCACCCTACCTTATATATACAAGCAATCTATATATGAGGCAGAAGAGGAGAGGAGCTCTCTGAGTTGATTCTTGCTCACCTGGATTATCACAGGAATTATTCTTTTTTTTTTTTAATTGAACCACCATGAGATCCAGTTACAAAGCGTTGATAATTAAGTTTTCAGTCATGTAATAATAGAACACCCATCCCTCCACCAGTATATGTTTTCCACCACCAATATCCCCAGTATTCTTCCTGCCACCCCCACTGCACCTTACCCTCTGCCTCTATGGCACACAATTTCCTTCTCATTTTCTCTCTACTTTTGGGCATTATGGTTTGAAATACAGATACTGTGAAGCCATCATGTTTGGTCCTTTATCTACTTTTAACACACATCTCCTATCTTGAGTGATCTCTCCAACCATCACTAACTTAGTGATCCCTTATCTATCTCAACTACCTTCTCCCTCAGCACTTGAAACAGGTTTCAAACAATGGACCAATCTTCCTGGCCCTTGTCTCTACTGTCAATGGGTGTTAGCCTCATATTATGTTATTTTATATTCCACTAATGAGTGCAGTCCTTCTATGTCTGTCCCTCTCTTTCTGACACATTTCACTTAGCGTGATACTCTCCATGTCCATCCACTTACAAACAAATTTCATGATTTCATCTTTCCTAACAGCCGCATAGTATTCCATTGTGTAGATGTACCAAGGTTTCTTTAACCAGTCTTCTGTTCTTCTGCACTTAGGTTGTTTCCAGATTCTGGCTATTGTGATCAGTGCTGCAATGAACATTCAGGTGCAGATGTCATTTCTACTGTGCTTTTTAGTACCCCGGGGTGCATTTCCAGAAGTGGTATTTCTGGATAGTATGGAAGCTTAACTTCCAGTTTTTTGAGGAATGCCCATACTGTTTTCCAGAAAGGGTGGACCAATCATCATTCTTATAAGGATGATTCTAATCCAGTGACTGTCTCTTAGAATTGGTGTTGGAGCAGGCTTCATCTGGAAAGGGGAATGGACTGCCAGGCATCATTGGGGGTTCTTTTTTCCACTGGATCGATGGCTGCTATGCAGTCCAGCATGTAGCTGGACTTCTTGGTCTTGGCTCAAACTTCTTGACCTTGGCTCAAACATTGGAAGGGTTTGCCACCTTTTGTTAGTTGTTTCCTCCATTTTTCACAGAGACAATGCATTACTGTGCAGAAGTCGGATTGATCTCAGCTACCTTTCGTGTTCTCCTTTGGCACAAGTTAAAATGAGTTTGATTCTGGGTGTAGGACTCTTCAAATCTGTTATACAAGACATAACCTGGCTAGAAGTTCTAGTGGAGAGTAAAATGACCACCATTTCTAATTCAGAATTTTTTATCCCCTTCTTACCTTTATGCTTTATGTGTTTAGAAAATCTGCTGTAAATAAATCATTTAACAGCCAGCCTTCAGCTACCAGGGTCCAGCATGAATTTATCATCAAATCTGTACTTCCCTAGGATATTGCCAACTGATTGCTAAGGATATGGTGGGGACAGAGAGGTTCCATTTATGCCTCACTAAGTTTACTTTAACAGATGAGTTTTACTGTAGATGTATTTACTGATCATCCTTTGTTCAAAGACACTAATCAATTTAAGAATTTTCTTAACCTATCTTCCTTCTTTTCCTCTGTTACAAAATGTCAGATTTGCAAAGTGAACAAAATTTTCCCCTCGCTTATTCTTGCTTCCTCTGCTTCTTTTCTTTTTCAGTTATCCCTTCCATTAAATCTCTTGCCCTTTTGGTAGTTGTTTCCTAAAAGATCCTGAGTGGCATGACAGTGCATATACCAAAAGGGAAAAAAAAGACACATAACGTGTTATTAGATAAAGGGCTATTTTATGTGCCCTTTGTTTGTACCTGGTATTATCTCTACAGACAGGAATAACTACAGAATATGGATGAAATCCATACATGAAACTATAGTCATTGGAGAAATATGTTTTGCATTTTATTTTTTTTCTTTTTCTTTTTTTTAAAATTTATTTATTTTTAATTAGTGAATCACTGTGAGGGTACAGTTACAGATTTATACATTCTTGTGCTCATGTTTTCCTCATACAAATGTTTTGCATTTTAAATAGAGAAAATCAGCAGCAAAACACTGCAATGATGAAAGTCATTGAAGAGACATCTTCAATTATTGTTTTGATTAGACTTTAGACAAATCTTTAAATAATCTATTTAACTATTACTGTTCCACAGTGGAAGATAAGTTCAATCTATCTTCCAGTGCGGTCTTAGTTTGAAGATTCTCTTTTAGATGTGACCCTTTCAACCTAAGTGCTGACACCTTAGGTCATCTGGGACTTTCTCCAAATACCTAAACTTAGGCATTGATTTTGGACAAAGTTTTATGGTGTCTTTTGATCTCTAAAGGGTTTTACCTAAAAACAGATACTTTTCCTTCTATTCTCAAGTCATTCTAATTCTTTTAGAGTAGTTATATATCCACATGGCTATGCAAGAAGGAAACAAAGTGAAATTTATTTCTATGATATGTCAAGGCAACGGGCTGGAGCGATAGCACAGCGGTAGGGCATTCGCCTTTCATGCAGCTGACCCGTGTTCCAGTCCTCTGCCCCTTTAGGAGAGCCCGGCAAGCTACAGAGTGTATAGCGCCCAAATGGCAGAGCTTGGCAAGCTACCCGTGGCATATTCGTATGCCAAAAACAGTAACAACATGTCTCACAATGAGTGACGTTACTGGTGCCCACTCAAACAAATCAATGAGCAATGGAATGACAGTGACAGTCAAGGCAACTTGACTACCATTGATCCCTCTAATTTTTATTCATATTCCAAATCCTTAGTCCAAATTATCATTCTTGAGCTGGTGTGAGGAAGCCCTGTTCTCTTATTTAATATTTCTTATATTTTGGATGAATCCATAATCTTCCAGATTTCCCTGTGCACTTTAGGCTTGTTGAGAAAAAGTACCACAATGGCAGACTTCTGGGGTTTGTTGTTTTTATTGTTGTTGTTCAGTGACAGCACAGTGGGTAGGACTGTGCTATCTGCCTATCCAGGTTCGATTACTCTGCCCCTCTCGGAGACCCCAGCAAGCTACAGAGAGTTTCCCGCCCAGATGGCAGAGCCTGGCAAACTACCTGTGGCATATTTGATATGCCAAAAACAGTAACAAGTCTCACAATGGAGATATTACTGGTGCTGCTCGAGAAAATCGATGAGCAACAGGATGACAGTGATACAGTGATTGCTGTTATTTGTCTATGGACCACACCTGACTGTACTCAAGGCTTATCTCTAGCTCTTTGCTCAGGGATGTCTCTGGGTGGGGTTTAGCGTACCCTAATGGATGCTGGGCATTGAATCAAAGTTGGCCATGTGCAAGCAAGTGCCCTACCCACTGTACTATTTTTCTGGTCCCAGTTGCAGACTTCTTGGTGTTTTGGTATTTTCTTCCCCTGAAGTGCAGCAACCATTTGTTCTAAAAGGAAATAAAAAAGAGGAAATACCGAGAGGGTGTAAATCATATTATTCTGCCACTTCAGCATATGGTTAAACAGAAAATTTAGCTTTTATCATTGAGAGACACATTAGAGATTTTCTAATTTAACCTCCTTTCCCAGCTTCTCTCTTATATGTTTCTGGCAGATGGTCAAGTCGAATCCATATTCCTAGTGACAGATGATACTCTTCCTCACAAGAGATCATATGCCACAAATGTTAGACTGACTTTTTAGTGCAGCCTCATATTGAGATGACAACTATTTCCGTTGTGGGCAACAGAGGATGCCCATAATTGTCTGAGTAATGTGACCTTGGATTAAAATATGGTTTAGATAGTCTCTGTATGCTTTAATGTCACCGTCTATTAAAATGGAATTGATAATACAAAAGGGAAAGTTAAATGAGATAAATATACATTAATACCTGCCATAGTCCTTTTTATTGTTAGATGCTTACTGAATATTCATTCCTCCCAGTAATTGTCCAGACTCATTTATTAATGTACTCAGAAATAAATATTCAGTGTTTATATTATTCCAAATACCAGAATAAATCTTATATATTCATATACCAGAAAATAAAATGAATATAATCTTGCTATGAGGAGGCACAACATATATAAAATAAACATTGAGTTAGAAATGAGAGAAGGTCTATGAAATAAATACTAGCGTACTAAAAGAATACATACAAAGGGAGCAATAAAGTCCAAGTCCACTCGCTATTGCCTATACATTATGAGTAGTTTTAGCTGTTCATAATCTTCCTATCTCGGAGCTGGAGCCATAGCACAGCGGGTAGGGCATTTGCCTTGCACACAAAAGACCCGGGTTCGATTCCCAGCATCCCATATGGTCCCCTGAGCACTGCCAGGAGTAATTCCTGAATGCAGAGCCAGAAGTAACCCTGTGCATTGCCGGGTATGACCCAAAAAGAAAAAAAAAATCTTCTTATCTCAAGAATAAGCATTTCAGAAGCCATGAAGATAGCTCAAAGGGTCAGAGCATATACTTCTGATGCTGGAGGCCCAGGTTCAACCTCCAGAACTACATGGCCCCCAAATCACTGGAGAAACCCCCAGTAGTTATTGATAGGTCCCAAACCTCCACAAATAGAAATAAAGTCAATAAAAATTTCAGCCCCTTCATCATTCTTCAGGTACCACAGTCTAGCTTAATTTTTCCTATATAAAGTTGGTCCATTGAAGGATCCTTCCTGAAGTTAATATGAAGGCTGCTAAAAATGAAAATATATCATTTTAAATTTTTTCTCATGTTTTAAGTCCTTCCCAGCATATACAGCAGCTGCTGGTATGCCCATCTCTTATAGGATAATGTTCTTCTGTGTGCCAATTTTTATTTGCTTCTGGGATGCCGAGGGGGCTGTCTGAGCAGAAACCATTAGCATCATTTGGAAGTCTTATTTTTAAATGATCTGTAAGATATTTCTATGAACTTTCTAAGTTTCTTCTTATCATAAAACCTGCTGCTCATGTAAAGTGAGCAAATGTGTCTGTGTCTGCCCTGTGCCTTCTAGGCTGATGCCCATCCTACAAACGCCTCCCAGAGCCCAGACTCTGCCCCCTCTTCTCTTCTGACATATCAACGTGCACTTTCTTCTTGTTTTAAGGGAAGTTTATGCCTGGATAGTGTCTGTACATTTTGTATTGTATGCAGATCTGACTTGTCTCTATGAAATTTCCAAAATGTGAATTTAGGTCACCTGTATTATTTCTGTCTTTTTCAGCATTCAAGTTTGTATCCATAAAACTGCTTTAAAAAACAGAGTAGAACTTGTGCATATTTGTTGTTAGTGTTTTTTGGTGGGGCAACTCCCAAAATGTGCTTAGAAAGCACCCAATCCCTGGGACTTTCTGCCAGTGGGGTCAGCTGGTCAGTGCTAGAGCCCAGGATGTGGTATTGCTTGAGTTGGTCAGTGCTCAGGGCCTCTCAGGCCACATCTGGTGATGCTCAGAAGGCCAGTGGTGCCACGAATTAAAGCCTGGACATGCACATGCAATGCAGGTTGATCCGTAATAACAGAGCTGTTTTTCCCGTCCCTGTATGCTTGTTCTTAAAAGACTTTCTTAGGCCTAGAGGTAATACAATGAGGGAGGCATTTTCCTGCACATTTCTGACCTGGGTTCCTTCCCAAGCACCATACTTCGTCCTCTTCACACTACCAGGAATTATTTCTGAGAACAGACAGGAACAAGCCCCAGGCATTGCCAGGCGTGACACCACAAACAAAACAAGACTCTTTATAAAACGAACTTCCTTGGAGATCACTCCATCTTTTCAACTAGCGTACATTTTAAAGCATGTTTGTATCTTCCTACCAGTCTCTTACAGGTGCCCAGAACTCCTGTGACCCTCTCATGCTTTCCTCTTTTGTATCTTTGTCTTTTTTGATCCTTATATTATATACAGTTAAGTGTAAAATGTGAGATTATATCATTATTGTTGGGGTTGGTAAAGAAAATTAGAAAGTCCCAACTGAACCTGTGCATATGCTACGGAAATTAAGATTTACTAAATCTCAGTTTTCGGTAGTAGAATCAAGGGAAGCTCACTGGCATTTGGCCTTATAGCCACTGCACTAAAACAAACCAAAAAAAAGCATGAAATTGAAAATAACTACCCCAAGTTATTGGGAGAGATGACCTTGACCTTGATGCATATAAAACAGAGTTTCCCCTCTTGACCCTGTCACCCCACTGTAAGTAGCCTCCTTCGGGCACACTAGCTGGAGTGTAGCACCAATCATAGAGCGTCCCTCCATGGGAATTGTGTGCCAAGTGGTCACTTCCTGACTATACACATTCACCATCAGCTACAAGGAGAGGGACAGAGCACAACAAAGCAAGCACTTGTCCTTAAAAGAAGGAAGAAATGTCACTCTCCTCCTGTGAATAGATGTGGTTGTTCTCACTATCTCTCTTGAAAGTCTCATTCACTGAAGTACAAGCTATTATACCAAGGCAGATGTAGAATCTGGGAAGTTTTCCAAATTCATGACTGAGAAGCATGTGGTATTCAGCATCAGTGCCTCCATGGAAGTTTCTGTCTCTCTCTCTCTCTCAGTCTTCCAGCAGCACTCAAGAGAAGACAGTTGACCAGAAGCTGGATAGGTAGCGACCCAAGTGTGTGACAGCCATTCTCAGCCAGTTTCTCAATTTGCAGAGCTGATAAGGGTTTCCCAGATTGCTGCAGACATTTCACACAAGCAAAACATTCCGCTAATGAGGCAGCAGCTTGAATTTGTCTGAATTTGTAGTTTCCCAGAACTACAATCTGGGAAAGGTGTGAAGTCATGAGCTTCACTGCGTGTCACTTACCAGGGAACACACAACAGCAACTACTGATGTTATTGCCTCAGCACAGGTGGAGGATGATTCTATGTTGGTTAATGGCTTCGCCAATTTCCCTTGTATTCTCTGTTACTTGGAACCCTAATTAGAAACTATGGGGAAAAAAATCACAAAGAACAGAATTTTTTCCTGTCTATAACACAGAATGATCTCAAACTCCCCATTTCTGTCTTTTATAAAATAAGTGGTTCAACTTGCAAAAGACTGTGGTATTTGCTTATCTTAGAATTCTACCGGTTCAATTTTTTTTTCCAAAATAAGTGTTTGGAGCTTAATAGCAGTCTGCACTTCATTGTCTCACGTTTCCCGTTATCTCCTCCCATTCAGCACCAAAGCAGGTGTTATTGTAGAATGGATGATGCAAATGAACCTTGGAGGGGAGGATCAGAAGGGCCTAGCTTTGGAAAGCAATCTGAGAAAGAGGATGGGATAGACTCATCCTTTGTCTCTGTTTCTGATTTGTGTTTCAGTGAATGACTTAGGCAGCTGGCAGAGTGGAGAGGTGGAGGTTGACTTCCACGGTGATTTCTCTCAAAGTGTGCTGACCCAGTGAAGGAAAATACAGACTTTCCCTTATTTTTCTTTTTTTTATTTTAAATTTATTTATTTTTAATTAGTGAATCACCGTGAGGGCACAGTTACAGATTTATACACTTTTGTGCTTATGCTTCCCTCATACAAAGTTCGGGAACCCATCCCTTCACCAGTGCTCATTCTCCACCACCAGTACACCCAGCATCCCTCCCACCCTCCCCAATCCCATCTCCCCCCACCCCACCCTGCCACTGTGGCAGGGCATTCCCTTCTGTTCTCTCTCTCTAATTAGCTGTTGTGGTTTGCAATAAAGGTGTTGAGTGGCCACTGTGCTCGGTCTCTAGCCCTCATTCAGCGCGTAACTCCTTTCCCCCACATGGCCTTCGACTACATTATAGTTGGTGATCTCTTCTCTGAATTGCCCTTTCCCCAGAATGTGAGGCCAGCCTCCAAGCCATGGAGTCAACCTCCTGGTACTTATTTCTACAATTCTTGGGTGTTAGTCTCCCACTCTGTTATTCTATATACCCTAGATGAATGCAATCTTTCTATGTCTGTCTCTCTCTTTCTGACTCATTTCACTCAGCATGAAACTTTTCATACCGATCCACTTAAATACAAGAAAAATATGGAACGCTTCACGAATTTGCGTGTCATCCTTGTGCAGGGGCCATGCTAATCTTCTCTGTATCGTTCCAATTTTAGTATATGTGCTGCCGAAGCGAGCACTCCCTTATTTTTCAAGTAGGTTTCCTATTGCCCTTTTGTTCCAATTGCCCCATGTGCCCTTATATTTCAAAACCTTATTTTAAACATACCTTTAATGTTTTTGTCACTGATACTTTTATTTTTAATTCAAATTGAGGAGAGAAATAGTGCATTTGAGAATGTTACTTCATAGTTCTTCCCAAGGCCCATCAGACCCTGCATGTTCTAAGACTTTCTGCCTCTGTTGCCACATCATCTATCTCTTCAAAAGGGAAGAGACTACTTTGCTTTATTTTTGCTTCTCCCCCACCCACACCCCATATATCCATGAAGTCAAAGTGCATAGAATTGAACTGTGAGTTAGGCCACTGTATCAATTGTTATTCATTACTACTGAACAAGTCACAGAAAACCTTGTGGCTTAAAACAATAAGCATTTGTTATTACTCATGAGTATAGAAGTCAGATAGCAGGCCTTCTGACTGGGAATTATTCATGAATCTTTGGTCATCCTAAGGTTAGTAGGACACTCCATTCAACTTAGTGAGGTTCTTTCCATGTTCTAGGACTGTACTGCATATAGCTGGTCTATTATGGACTAGACCTTAAACATTTTTCTGTATGTTATCTGACTTCCTTCAGAATTCCATGCCATACGTTTTCTTCAAGTCATTTTAGGATTACAAGGAAAAGGAGGAAAAACATCCTTTCAAGTCCACCTAGAGTTTAGCCTCGGATCTTCCATGCTCACTATTCGTCCTACTCCTCAGAACAAGCTCAGGAGCCAACCCAGATTCCATAGCTAAAGGAACATACATCATTTTTTACTTAAAGTACATTAAAAATTATATTGCAGGACACATAGGCACTAGGCTCATTGTTGCATTCAAACCACCATGAACTTTAGGGACTCAAGTAGGGACTCAAGTAAAAACATGACCTACAAAAATGGTCCAATTTAAAGAGCAATGGGGAAAATATTTTTTTTCTTCACACACAAGGAAATGATATTAGAACAAAGATTATGTGTTTGCAAGCAGAAAAGAACATAATGAATTTACCTGGAAAAGGATTAGAAAAAAAAATGTATGAGAGATTTCCATTCCACAGAAAGACTTAGATATGTGTTCTGTAATCAGCTGCAGGAAAAACAAATTATAGCAGAGGATTGTTTGTTTGCAGGGTTCAGCATTGATTGCCATTTCCTGACTCTTCAAACCCCTTCTGTTGGTTAATGATAACTTCTCACTCCTGATTTACTTTTCATTTATCTAATGTTTATTCCTTAGTTTTGTTTACAAGTTCTGTTCCCTGTCATTCCTTAAATTAGGACCAACCAGTATTCCATCCTTGGCCTTCTGTTCTCATTCAAAAATCAGCAATTTCTTTTACTCCACTAATTTTCACTAATGCCATATTGATGTCTGCCAGATCTATACCCATCCCTGACTCTACTGTGAGCCCTGGACTCATTTATATAACGGCAGACTCTTCATGGATTTCCAATGCAGCTAGCATCAAAGTGAACTTGTCTTTCTTTCTAGGCTTCTTGTTCTCCACCACATTCTTTTAGTTAACTGCTATCACCCACTCAGATGCACCATAGAAAGGTTCAAGAAAGACCCGAGCATCTTTCTATCTCACCTCACCTTCGTCTTAGGTAATGTCAGTTATATTTCCTATTACATTATATAGCTTTAGCTATAATTTCAGGGGCTCTTCAACTCTGCAGGAAGTTTGGAGGTAATTTAGCTCACCAATTTTATTTATTTTATTTTTATTACTGCGGTAGGTATCTTGACTTGCACATAAATGACCCAGGTTCGATCCCTGGCATCCCATATGGTCCCACAAGCTCTGCCACCAGAAGTGATTCCTGCATACAGATCTAGAAATTACCCCTGAACATCTCTGATTGAGGCTCTGAACCAAAACTGAAACAGACAAAACAACAAAACCAAAAAGAGTGAATTTAAAAAATTTAAATATAATTTGTGATGTCAAAAAATAAGTAAAGGCAGAGACTGCAGTGTTTAATCACAACTATTTTAAGTGTTATAAGGGTCATACAGCAGGCAATTACTGAATCCTCGGGGTGGGGGGGTGACCGGGGGGAGGGGGTCGGATAGCACAGGAGGGGAGGGAGGGAGGGACCCTGGGCCCATCCATCGAGGAGAATGGGCACTGGGTGAAGGATGGGTACTCATATTGTATGACTGTAACACAGACACGAAACTCTGTAACTGCACTCTCACGGTGACTCATTAATAAAAAAAATAAAAATTAAAAAATATATATTCTAAGACAAAAAAAATTAAATAAAAATATAAATGAGGAGTCCAGAAAATCCTCACGACCACAAAGCTAACAAGTATGCAACAAAGAGTCGAGGGTGACGACAGACAAGGAGTTGCTCTTTAGCTTCCCTCTTAGGTTCCATGGCTTATTATTAAATTCATCCACTTTTGACTGCTGGCCCAATTTTGAAATATTGCCAAATAACTACTGCTTCTGTTATTATAGGACTGGAACGATAGCACAGAGTGTAGGGCGTTTACCTTGTGTGCTGCCAATCCAGGTTCGATTTCTTTGTCCCTCTTGGAGAGCCCGGCAAGCGACCAAGAGTATCCTGCCCACACGGCAGAGCCTGGCAAGCTACCCATGGTGTATTCCATATGCCAAAAACAGCAACAACAAGTGTCACAATGGAGATGTTACTGCTGCCCACTCAAGCAAATTGATGAACAACGGGAAGACAGTGCTACAGTGCTACTAGGCATTAGCATTTTGGATTCCATTTTTATAGATACCCAATATTCTTTTTTATACTATTCTGCATCTATTGATAAATCATCTCATCACATTTCATTGTTATTATGTCAAAACTTTATTGTCTGGTTCACTGTATATGGTTTTCTATCTCATTCCCCCAAGCTGTTCCTCTCCATATTTCCCTAAAACTTTCTTCCTATTATTTATCATCTAGTTACAATGAACCATCTGTCATATACTATAAGATGATGTGATTCAGCCCTTTCAATTGTAGAAATTGTAATTGAGTTTAAAATAGAGGCAACTAATTAAGTGATTAGAAAACACCATTATTAGTGAAGCTTTATGAACTTATACAAAGTTCTGTGACAATAGGAGGAACTGATCAAGGCTGTATAAGATAAGAATGATTAAGAAACTCTTTAGACTTTCTATGGAGATATGCCTATTCTGGTAAAAGATCAAAATTCAGAGTATTCTGGTGATAGACTTAATAGAGTGGATAAGGTTCTTGTCTTGCATGCAGCTGAGCTGGTTTGATCTCTAGCACTGCATATGGACTACCAGGAGTGATCCCTGAGCACTGAGCCAGAAGTAAGCCCGAGCTCAGCAGGGAACGAACAAAAATTTACATTTCAAGCTAAAAATATGTACATCAAACAACAATGAATTAGAGACTATTTGATGTAAGAAAACATATATAGGCTTGTTCTTTAAGCCCAAGTTTTCTTGTGAACACATATCTCACTTCTTTCTATGTTTCTTTGCTTACCTCATTCTACCTTGGAGAAACCTGTTTTCTCTCTTGAACATACACTTCTCTCTCATTCTCCCCTCACATCTTTCTAAATAAGTTTCAATAAAAATATGCACATCAAGCAGCAATGAATTGGTGACTATTTGATACAAGAAAACATATGCATTTGATATAAGAAAACAAAAAAACTTTCTGGCTCCACCTAACCGTAGCACTGTAGTCCCATTGTTTATCAATTTGCTCCAGTGGGCACCAATAATGTCTCCATTTTGAGATTTGTTACTGTTTTTGGCATATCAGATATGCCATGGGGAGCTTGCCAGGCTCCACTGTGTGGGTGAAATACTCTGAGTAGCTTGCCAGGCTCTCTGAGAGGGATGGAGGAATTGAACCCGGGTCGGTCGAATGCAAGGCAAACACCTTACCCACTGTGCTATAGTTCATATATATATATATATATATATATATATATATATATATGGCAGAGAGTCTCTTGCCCGCATGCCTGACTGTCTTCCCCGGGGCCCCTCGGAGGGGATGGGCTCCAGCTTCCCTTCCTGCCCCTAGCAGAGCTCCCGGCAGCCAAAGACCACCGGAACCTAGATACAGCCATGCTTAAGGCCCCTCTCCACATGTTCAGACAAGCCTCACGCATGAAGATACTGGCAGAAGAACCCAAGTGTCTGTAATCCCATCAACAGTCAACATCCAGAGACTTAAAAGCAAGCCCCCAGAAGCGATATATTATAACCTGCTTCTCCCTCTGGAAACTAGCAAGCTACTGAGAGTTTCATGCCCACATGGGACAGCCTTGCAAGCTTCCCATGGTGTATCCATATGCTAAAGCCAGTAACAAGCTGGATCTCATTCCCCTAACCCTGAAAGAGCCTCCAATGCTGCATCGTAGGGACAGCTGAGTGGAGAGGGGCTTCTAAAATCTCAGGGATAGGACGAATGGAGAGGTTACTGAGCCCGCTGGAGAAATCGACAATCAACGAGAGTTTGTGATTTGTGATTCGTGATATATATATATGTACATATACATATATATTCAAAATGGAAACTCATCTACTGATTTTTTATACATAATGGGATGGTAAACTTTCAGTCAAATATCTAACTCGGTCACTACTGTGACTTAAGACATAAGTAAATTTTTCAATGAAATTGAAAAAAATTTCAATGAAATTTCAACTGCATTGAAATTTATTGTTACATTTCTTTTAAACTACTGTCAGAACTTTTTCCTTAAAGGTCATTCATTGTAATAATAATCTAAGAGTAGACCTGAGTCTGGATTAAACTGATTTTTTTGTGTGTATTCAGAGCAGATTTTTTTCCTGACTGGAAATTAATGACTCAAAACTCCCTGAAGATTCTTATCTAAAAGCAACATACACCATTTTGCTGAACTAAAAATCATAGTAAGGGATTGTATTAATTCACCATTTTTAATGAGAAAAGAATAATATGGTCACAATGATTCCAATTATATCTTGCACTTAAAAGAGATCATTTTTTACTAGGAGCTAAAGGAAAGTCTTCATCTGCTATTTAATTTATCCTGAAGACAAACAGATTGCACAAACATCATTACTATATTCCAGTGTGATTAGTATACTCTGGAATTAGAAATTGTATTTTTTTAGTCAACATGTAACCTTTCCTTCAGTTCTCATAAAACAGGAGGCTGAAAGCATGCACATGCAAAAGAGAGAGAGAGAGACAGAGACAGAGAAGAGATATGAAGTGTAGGTGGAGAGAGTTGGGAGATAAGATTAAAGGAAACGGGAGTGGAGGGAAAATGAAGAACGTGTATTTTCACTTACAGAATGGAGAATTGTAATCTGTTATATTATAAGAAGGGAAATTCCAAACGAGACACCTGGAAAGCATTAGACTGTATATTATATAAAACTGAATTTTATTTACTAGAAGTGTTTTGAGAACCGGGGATGAGACCTCCAAGCCTGCTCTAATCGGGACTGGGCCTCTTCTGCCCAGATTTCCATTCTCCAGTAGCTAGGTGGTCACACCCAGGGACTGCCCCCGGTGCCGTGTAATCCCACCAACAGCCAACACCCAGAGACTTAAAACCAAGCTCCCGAAAGTGCTCTGCTTCGAAGATTATAACCTAGTTCTCCCTCTGGGAGAACCTGGCAAGCTACCAAGAGTTTCCTGACCACGTGGGAGAGCCTCACAAACTCCCCATGGTGTATTCATATGCCCAAACCAGTAACAATGCTGGCTCTCATTCTCCTGACCCTGAAAGAGCCTCCAATGCGGCATCGTTGGGAAGGGCTAAAGAGAGGCTTCTAAAATCTCAGGGCTAGGACGAATGGAGACCTTACTGAGACTGCTTGAGAAATTCGACGATCAGCTGGACGATGATGATGATGATGATGATGATGATGATGATGATGATGATGATGATGATAATGATGATGATGATGATGATGATGATAAGTGTTTTGACACAAGCCGATTCATATATGCCTGAAAACATTTACTGGGAAGCTATCTTATTGAGGTATTGTCATGGAGATTATTTCTCAGGGTTAATTTTAGTCATATAATTTACAGAGTCCATGTCTATAGTATACTTTGTTACATGTTTCCTAGAAAGACTCAAAAAAATACAATAAATGTAAAATTAAATTGCTAAATTGCTTCATTTCTACTTTAGTAGAGAATAAATGGAAAAAAACTGGACCTGAATTTATTCCTCCCTGTCTTTCTTTAATCCATTTTCAAAACTGTAGCCTGGTTAATCCTTTTGGAACAGATCAGACCTTAGCTGGGTTTGACCCAGTAGAGTACATGGCTCTCTGTGCCACTTGGAGAGAGCGGCACGTCCTATGAGCCGCATTGTGGTGCATTGAAATACTCCCATATTGCCCTCCCTGTAACCTCCTTATTCTCCTTCTGTAAATCATGACTTTCCCACTTTGCTTCAGCCAAAAATATACTTATCTTGGGACTTTGCATATGTGATTTCCACTGTGTGGTATTCTCGTCCACAGTTATCTTCATTACTCTGCCTCCTGTTTTCAGTCATCTCACATGTTTATTTTCCTGCTTAAAAGTGTAAACTTTCCTCCAACCCTAGCCTTTTTAAAGACTCTTAATGATTTTCTTGTTTATTTTAATAGGAGTGATACTACTTTATTCATCTTAAACACAAGTATGATAATTTATTGGATCAAAAATAATGAATTAAATCAACAAAAACTAGGATGTGTTAAGAAAATAGAAACAGCGAAATTAAAATGATTGTTAAAAGTTCCCATTTTTCCAGAGATGAAGTCCATGGGTTTTATTTTCATCTTATAGTGCCTGTTAGCACTTTAAGTACATTAAATATTTTTCTTAAATCTTGCTTTCAATAACAGACCTTTAACTAAAGAGTTTTCACGATCCACTCAAGAACTTACTCTAATCTGAATGAGGAAACGCTGAGGTGTTTCACAACTGACATGAATTCATCTTTTGTGTATGAGTCCATTCTCTTTCCTTGTACAGAGTGACTAAATTGTCTGGCTCCACTGTGGTCCCTGCAGCACAGAGAACACAAAATCCTTTCAGTTTAGATGTTTTATCTTTATGTGTCCTAATATCATGCTTGCTTTTTCTGAGGTGTTGGTAGACAAATATTGTGTACAAACAAATGAAGGACCTTGCTTTTTTCCAGTTAAATAGCAGGTTGGTAGATTTCAACTCTTGGCTACATCCCGTTGCTCATCCATTTGCTCAAGCGGGCACCAGTAATGTCTCTCATTGAGAGACTTATTGTTACTGTTTTTGGCATATCCAATACGCAGGGTAGCTTGCCAGACTCTGCCACGCCGGCTCAATACTCTCGGTAGCTTGCCGGACTCTCCAAGAGGGGTGGAGGAATCGAATTCGGGTCGGCCGCGTGAAAGGCGAATGCCTAACCGCTGTGCTATCGCTCCAGCCCCTTGGCTACATAACATCAAATAATTTTGATTCAGTGTATTTAACAATAAAGTTAACTTTAATTGCAAGCGAGGGGAGTATGCCCCTTCTTTTATATTTAAGAGATGTAAATAATTGGAAAAAGTACTGAAGAGACAGAGAGACAAGGTGGAACACTGGCACCACTTATGGCTCTCCAGAAATGATTCCAGAGCACAGAGCCAGGAGTAAGTCCTGAGTATAAAAAAAAAATAGTAAAGAGATGAAACTGTACAGCATGCCCTGAAAACTTCCTTTATGTTTTATATCAGTGCATTAATAACTACTGTTGTGGGCCATGGTTTAGTCATTACTGTCACTTATTAGTTGTTTATATTTATACTTGTCTATTTTAAGAATGAAAATTAGCCTAGGACAACTAGTTGTGAACAACTATATCTCTGCATTTTCTATCTGCTCACCTAATTGTGGATATAAACCCATTGGGGCTGGAGATATAGTACAAGTAATGCACTTGCTTTATATGCAGCCAACACTGAACACCACCAAGAGTGATCTCTGATCACAGAGCAATTAGTAAGACCTGAGCATGGTCAGATGTCATCCCCCACCTCAAAAAAAAAATTCACAAACTATGGTAAAAACAAGTTCACCAAAAATATTTTAAGATATCAATCACTGTATCACTGTACCACTGTCATCCCATTGTTCATCTATTTGCTCCAGCGGGTACCAGTAACGTATTCATTGTCCCAGCCCTAAGATTTTAGCAGCCTCTCCTCACTCGTCCTTCAAAACGGTGCCATATTGGAGGCACTTTCGGAGTCAGGGGAATAAGACCCGTTATTGTTACTGCATTCTGCATATCAAATATGCCACAGGGAGCTTGCCAGGCTCTGCCATGCAAGGTACGTATCAATAAGTTGCATAATTTTGTTTTACTTTTTTTTAAAGATTTTTTATTGAATCACTGTGAGATAGACCCTTGCAGAGCTGTTCATGATTAAGTTTCAGGCACAGAGTGTTCCAATACCCATCCCTCCACCAGTGTACATTTCCCAACACCAGTGTCCCCAGGTTCCCTCCAATTGCCCCCATCCCCTACACCCTGCCTGCCTCTATAGCAGGTGCTTTTCTTCTCTCTCTGTCTCTCTGTCTCTCAGTCTGTCTCTCTGTCCCTCTGTCTCTTTGTCTCTCTATCTCTCTGTCTCTCTCTGTCCCTTTGCCTCTCTGTCTCTCTGTCTCTCTTTCTGTTTCTGTCCTCTGTCTCTCTGTCTCTCTGTCTCTCTCTCCTTTTGGTAATTGTGGTTTGTAATACAGATAGTCAGAGGTTATTTGGTATATCCCTTTACCTACTTTTAACACTCAGTTCTTGTCCATTGTGATAATTTCCAGCTATTATTGTCATCCTGGTTCCTTCTCTATCTTACCTATCCTCCTTACTCTCCACCCTCATCTCCAACACACACACACTTATGGTTGATTCCAACCACTGACCTGTCCTCCTAATCTCTGTTTTCCCTGGCCATAGATTTTAGTCTTCTACTATGTATATTTTTATATATATATAAAATGAATGTAGTGATTTTATATCCGTCCCTCTCTTTCTGATTCATTTTATTCAACAACATGACTTCATTTTCTTAACAGCTGTGTAGTATTCCACTGTGTAGATGTACCATGGTTTCTTTATCCAGTTCTCAAGAACTGGACAGCTACATGCAAAAAGAAAAAAAAAATGGACTCAGACCTCTATCTAAAACCATGCACAAAAGTCAGATCAAAATGGATTAAAGACCCAACATGACCAATAGGTACATGAAAGGAAATGCAAGCAAAGCCCTTCACAATATTGAAGCTAAAGGTATCTTCAAAGATAAAACACCATTGACCAATCAAGTGGAAGCAAAGATAAACAACTGGGACTACATGAAACCAAGAGGCTTCTGCACCTCAAAAGATACAGGGACCAAGATACAAAGACAGCCAAGGGAATGGGAAAGGCTATTCCCCCTAAAACCTGCTGATAAGAGGTTAATATCATAGAGGCAGGCAGGGTGTGGGGGATGGGGGCAATTGGAGGGAACCTGGGGACACTGGTGTTGGGAAATGTACACTGGTGGAAGGATGGGTATTGGAACACTCTGTGCCTGAAACTTAATCATGAACAGCTCTGCAAGGGTCTATCTCACAGTGATTCAATAAAAAATCTTTAAAAAAGGTAAAACAAAATTATGCAACTTATTGATACGTACCTTGCATGGCAGAGCCTGGCAAGCTCCCTGTGGCATATTTGATATGCAGAATGCATATTTTGATATTAACTGGTAGAAGTTTATAAGGAAAAAATATCCAAGCCCAGCAGAAAAAATAGGGAGAAGAAATGAGCAGAAACTTTCTCAAAAAGTCACATGACCAAAGGGCACATGAAAAGTTGATCTTGATCACTAATCATCAGAGAGATGCAGATCAAAACAATGAGATATCATCTCACACCGCAGAGACTGGCACACATCCCAAAGATTAAGAGCAACCAGAGCTGATGCGGATGTGGGGAGAAAGGGAGTCTCCTTCATTGTTGGTGGGAATGGCAATTGGGCTAGCCTTTCTGGAAAACAATATGGACACTCCTCAAAAAACTAAAATTAAGCTCCCATTTGGCCTAGCAATACCACTTCTGGGAATATACCCTGGGGGTCCAAAGACACACAGCAGAAACACCATCTGCACTCCTATTTTCATTGCAACACTATTCACAATAGTCAGAATCTGGAAACAACCTGTTTAACTTTTGTTGAAAATTAATTTTATATAGACTTGCAAGTGATTTTGTGAAAAACAAAAATCAAACAACGCTCAGTAAATTAGCATAACATATTGCATTATTTTTAAAAGTATAATTGCTAGTTTTCTCTGTCAATATACTTTTAAGATTATTTTACTGAGGTGATATCCATTTACACAGCCGTGTGCTTTAGGAGTGCAGTTTCATGCCTCTCCAAAGTATTGGTCACCACCTCGCCCATCAGCAGCGTGATTATACTTTTAATTCTAAATCAATTACATTGAGACTTTGTATTAAACCATGAATAATGACCAATTAAAAACAACTTTAATTGCTGCTGCCCTTCAGAGTGGAATTAGTGCTGAGGCCAGAGAGAGAGCTTTACGGACAGGCTTTGCTTCAGGAGGCTGTGTTTGGTCCTGGCACTGCAAGGTTTCTAAGATCCGCCCCAAATAACCCCTGATCATGGAGACAAAGTAGCCCCCGAGCATCACTGGGTTTGGAAAAAAATTAATATAATTAGTGCTAATAAAAAATGGTTTTAGATATGCTGATTAAATAATTAGATACCCTTACCCTACAATATCTTGTGCTTCCAAATATCTGTATCTCCTAAATCTACTTTTTTCCTTCATGTGTTTAGGCATGAGAAGAAAAGAAAAAAAGAGTGTTAGTGGAACCAAAGAGCTAAAGTTCTTCAAAAGCCTAACCTCTTTCTAAGATTTATTCATCTTTTTCCAGTCATTTGGTCTCATGAAAATAAGACTGTTAAGCTTGTTTAGTTGTTTTTGCCATTCCCAAAATTATGCTCAAGACATTCCCACATTCTAGTCTTTGTGATAAAATACCACAGAAAGATTAAATTCTGTGCATTGGAAATAAGTAACTTATGACTTACTGCTTAGAATATTGATTTTTAAAACAAGAATTTTTAAATCTATTTAATTGCTCAATGCTGACTTTAAAATTTAGAATGACTTAGGCCAGAGAGATAGTATTGCAGGTAAGGCTCTCGCTTTGCAGGCAGTCAACCTGGCATGCATCTGCTGTACCACATATGTGTGATCCCTTGAGCCCTGACAAGAGTGATCCCTGGGAAGAAAGCCAGGAGTAAACCATGAACACTGCCAGGTGTGTCCCAGGCTGAAAAATATCAAAATGACTATAGATAATTTAGGCTATAACCATGTATTCATTATGTCACAACAATTTACTTAGGAAATATGGAAGGAGGGGTTAATAGAGAAGAACTATTTTAAGCAATCTTATTTGATTTAAAGTTGCTTGATAATTTAGGGAGACTACGCAGGGAATCAGGAAAATAAAAATCTAGACAAGGAATCCGAAAACTAAGATCTTTCCAGTACATTGGTGCCTTGAATCACCTAAGAATGTATATTTCTTTAATTGTACAAGTGTATTATGAATTGTGTAATGTCAGACAGACTCCTAGAAATATACATGATCTCCTTCTACTTCAATCAGAATGGTCAGTTTGGTAGATGTGTTACTTACACATTGAATTTTTTTTTCTTTTTGGGTCACACCCAGCGATGCACAGGGTTTACTCCTGCCTCTGCACTCAGGAATTACCCCTGGGGATGCTCAGGGGACCATATGGGATGCTGGGAATCGAACCCGGTTCGGCTTCATGCAAGGCAAACACCCTACCCGCTGTGCTATTGCTCCAGCCCTTGAATAACTTTTTAATCATCACCTTTGGGGAAAAATATGAAGGTGAAAAAACAAGTTCTGTATTAAATTATCAGATATATTATCTGAGGCTCATGCTATGTTTATCCAGTTAAAATATTTGAAATTTATGCTAGCACATTTTGTAAACAATAATCAAACATTTTGTATTGTAATTTGGTTGTTCTTATTTTGTTTGAAGATGTTAGGTTTTCTCTGTTAAAGGCAAAAATGAAATAAATCATCATCAGACCACATTTTCCAAACTAAAAATTATTTCATTTTTATACTATTGTCTTCCATCTGTTTACTTTATGGACTCTAACCATTCCAGAATATTCTTGGCCAGAAACAAACTATTTCTAAATGTTAGTTCGCCTTTTGATACTTTATCATAGCTATAAAAATATACATAGTATTTTCTCCTCTAATCCCATCTGTGGTTTGCTCAGGTTGTTAAATACTAAATTATTTTGTTGAAGGTCAGCATTGAATTCTGCCAGATTTACCTTTTATTAATCCCCATGTGTTGCTTAGGTTGTAAGCTTTTTATCACAGTACTACCATCATTTTTGGACCCTAAAATCTTTTCTCTTGATTTGACTCATGATGCAATAGATGTTAAAATTTGGCCATCTGGGCATTTTAAAACATGGCACCAAACCAACAGAGTCTCAGTTTGGTTGGTGTTTGATGTTAACCTCTTTACTACACACATTTGTCCCAAATGCACAGCCTGGATCTAACAGTTTCTAGTGCCATGTATGCTTTAGTCATGCTTTCTAACTCTCAATTAGAAAAGTCTCAAATTTAGTCATTATATGTTTTATGGGCACAGAAACACAGGGGGTCTATTCGTTTTCAGATGAACTGACAGCTGAAAAACTTGGCGGGCAGTGAAATGTAGACCAAGTAAGAATTCCCACTGATCCATGATTTACTATCATTCCTCTGTTCAGTCTATTTAAAGTCAAAGTAAAATCCTAGTTTCAGCATTGAGTAAATAGAGGATCCTAAACATGGAGAGTCAGAGACAGTCGAGTCCTATATGGGAAAAGTGATATGAAAGGGGCAATCAGTTTAGCTACTCAAATTAGCTTTTTTCCCAATGAGTCTCTAGAACCCTGCTTCCATAAGTTGGAAATGAGCCAGAGGGGAAACAGGCTGACTTTCTACGCTTCTTTACTAATTGAGATGCTGCACATTTTCCCAAATTCAAATGTACTTCTTCCTGACACCTCCCTTTTATCTTGGCTCAATGTTTCTGTTGCAGTTCCAAAGCATTAACTACGGGGTGGAATGCGATGGTTTCCCCTTGTCCCTTTGGGCACATGGTGTACAAAGCTGCAGCAACCATGGATAGATCTATTTTTTTAAATTCCACTACCCTGAAGATCAACCGTGGTCCTCTTTGTTTATGTGCTCTTCTATAGCTTTTCCATTGTTGTTTGCCTGATGAAATATTTTTTTGCTTACCTGTCTTCATGTCTAGATTATAAGCATCTTCAGGTAGTAGTCATACTTAACTCCTCTTCATAATTCCCCACAATATTCTTTCAAGAGCCTGCAGCCAAAGAATGCTATGAGTTGAGTCAATCAAGAAGAACAAATTAAAGTTATTCCATTTCCACTTTTGTTCTAGTTACATATACTAATTTTGGAGTTTGAATATATCATCTAAAATTTGTTTGATATAAAATATAACTTCTAAATTAACATCAGTGGTATTATTTTATTATAAAAATTCTATCTAAGGGACTGTGGGTAGGGCAAATGCCCTACAATGGGAAGAGCATTTGCCTTGCACATGACCGACATGGGTTCAATCCCCAGCACACCATATGTTTCTCAGAGCCTGCCAGGAGTGATCCCTAAGCACAGCTGCATGTGGCCCAAAAACAACAAAAAATTCTATCTAAAAGAAGAGAGTACACAATTACAATATTTAGAAAAATGAACAAAGGGTGTCAAATATATAGGGGAAATACTATATTATGAAATTTATGGACATTTAGGGAACAAATACATGGTTATTATGACCTTGAAAGATATTTTTATATAGATAACATGCATAAAAATGAAAATTTCCTATGAAAGAATATTTTATGATCACACTAATAAGTGTTTTATTTCTATTACCAGCGATGAATTTCAATTACTGGACCAATTGTTTTTTGTAGTTTTTCTAAATGGTTTATGTTTTGTCATTCAGAGATCATGAACCAGCATTTCAAATGACTCATAAATTGTCACAATGCAAATGATAACTATTCATAGTTGCATCTCTTAAAATCCTGAATAGTTGATTTTAATTTATCTATTGCATAGTTTTCCAGAATCTGCTTAGCAACATTTAAGTTTTGTTTACAGAATTGTCTTCTGTAAATTTTGGCTTGTTTCACATTGATTTATAAGTATTTTTTAATAATGACTTATGAAGACCCACAGTTATCAATAAATACTTGATTGAAGCAATATTATAACAAGAATTAAATATAAAACCTCAGGTACTTTGTACTGGGTCAAATTGTCGACATTAATAATTGCCTCCATTTGTACCAATATTTCATTTCTTTCATTCTGAGTAGAATGGGAATGATCACCATTAGGATAATATACTCCAAAGGAACTCATTATTTTCAAGACTTTGGGGACTAGCATATTGCTTCATGATGGAGCTACTAAATTTAATTGACTCTTCCATGCAAATATTACATACACTCATTAGCATGATTTATTAAAAATATATTACCGAAATCACAGATAACTAAGTCAGGCAATTGTATCACCTCATAATATCCTCAATTGGTCATGTTTCACTAGGTATTCTATGAAGCAAATTTGTCTAATCATTTTAACATTATCTTTATATTGATACCATAATCTTCAACATCTAATATAGCTGAAGTCAGAGGTGTTTTATTTCTCAATGTTTCGTATGTGATTGGTTTCCTCACTCTGCAAGTTTACATCATCCCTATGTTCATTTGTGAGCTTGGCTTGATGATTTAATCTGATATTTATCAATTTTTATTCAGTGTGCTGGACAGTTAATGGACATGTATTTTTTTCCACCTGACAGCCATTCTTAAAAGACTTTTGAAATAATTTTCCAATCAGCGACCCACTCCTCTATTTCAAAATATCTATAATCCCCATATTGTTCCCCGTAGAGATTGAACTAGACATACAGAGGATAAGGATTCCTTTTTTACTCGACAACAAGCCTACAGCACTATTCAAACACAGGAAGAGAGAAACAGACAGTTCTCCCCTAGAAGACATGTGAATGGTTCACACACTTATTCATTCTTTTCTGTAACTTCTATGTTGTTGATTTTGGGACACACCTGGTGATGCTTAGAGGTTACTTAAGATATATAAATGAACTTTCTGTTTACATGATATTTTAATACCCACCAAAAATACATTTCCTCTAATTTTTCCATTTTATTATTTTTTGATGTTATACTTGGAATTAAGGTCAGTAATATGTTCTATCATTGAATCTTATGATGCCCATTTTAATGAAACCTTAGTCTGACGCCATGGTAACAGTCTTTTCTCTGTTTTTTATTAATATGAATATTCTTTTTGGTTTTTTTGAGGGTGGACACACCTGGTGGTGCTCACAGCTTACCTCTGGCCCTAGGAATAACTTCTGGTAGGGCTCAGGAAAACATATGTGGTGTCTGGGCTTGAACCTGGGTCTATAGCATGTAAGGCAAGTGCCCTACCTATGGTACTATCTCTCCAGCCCATGAATGATACTTTTTTTCTAGAAATATTACTGTTATTAAGATACCTATTTTTCCCCAGCACTTCATTTGTTTTTCCTTGTTAATTTTTTGCCTTAGTCTCTGTGACTTTGTGACATCTTGTGACTTTATTCAAATGTTTTACACTCCTCAGTCATAAGCTCATTTATAAAATTTGAAGGAAGAAATACTCAAAAACTGTTAACACAGGGCCAGATATATAGTACAACAGGTTGGTAAGGCAGTGCCTTATCCCAAAAAGACCAAAAGCAAACAAAGACAGCCAACTCAAACCTCTTCTGAGTCATTTCTTAATATTTGGCTTGGTTCTTCAGCTGGTCAGGTATCCCAAAACAGAGACAGTGTAGATCTTGAAATATACATTTTTATTAAGCCTTTTGTAATATTTCAGAGATTTGACAAGAGAAATAAAATATACACATATAGTATACACATATATGTGTACATATATTCATACATATATGTTTAAATCACTGTTAACTAACAATTCTCATTCAATTCTATATGATCTTAGCAACTAGAGTATAACTTTAAAAGGTGGCATTAATTAAATAATTGTTGAATGACTCAAGGATTAAAGAAAGAAATCTAGGAAACAAAATAGAAATTGTTCTGCTTACTCCTTTTTTTATTTTACAAAGATTTTTATGTTTTTTAATTTTTTAATTTTATTTTTTATTTTAATGAATCATCGTGAGATACATTTACAGACTTACAGACTTTCATTATTGCGTTTCAGTCAAACAATATTCAAGTACCCATCCCTTCATCAGTGCCCATTCTCAGACATAAAAGAACTGCACTCATTTGTGGAATGTAAAGTAACATAATAGGAGACTAACACCTGAGGACAGTTGAAATAAGGGTCAGGAGAACTGCCCCACAGCTTGATTGCCAATCTTATGCTCTGGGGGAAAAGGTAGCTGGGATGGAGAGAGGAGCACTACTTACTTCCTTTTTAATGCTTGCTTGATGAATGAATGCTTTTATCTTCAATTCTAAGTAAAGGGCGCTGAAAGTTCTATGTTACTTATGGGACGGCTCATTTGCTGAGAACAATTATTAGGTCATGTGAAATGAAAAGCATTACTCATTGTCCAGCTTCTGGGATAGGAGAGGTAATACAAAAGTTAAACCTCTGGGACTGGAGTGAGAGCACAGCAGGTAGGGCGTTTGCCTTGCACTCAGCCGACCGGAGTTCGATTCCCAGCATCCTATATGGTCCCCTTAACACTGCCAGGGGTGATTCTTGAGTGCAGAGCCAGGAGTAATCCCTGTGCATCGCCAGGTGTGATCCAAAAAGAAAAAAAAAAGTTAAACCTCTTAGCATGCATACCTAAGGCTGCAGCCATAAATCCATTTTGAATCCTAATCCTGGCACCATTTATGGCTGCTGGGCACCGCAGGGCGTGAAACTCCCAAAAATTCATCCAGTTTCATGGACAACACTCAGAGCAATTCAGAACTATAAACACCTTAAGTTTATTGCCTTTCTTGTTTGGTTGTACATGCCTGTTGAACATATAATGATAAAAAGGGATGTTCTTAATAGTGCTTTATTACTTGTAGATTATTCCCCCAAATGACAAAGGATAGCATGGTAGCACTGTAGCACGGTCGTCCTGTTGTTAATCGATTTGCTTGAGTGGGCACCAGCAATGTTTCCATTGTGAGACTTCTTGTTACTGTTTTTGGCATATCGAATACTCCACGGGTAGCTTGCCAGGCTCTGCTGTTCGGGTGGGATACTCTCAGTAGTTTGCCCGGCTCTCCGAGACAGATTGAGGAATGGAACCCGGGTTGGTCACATGTGACGCAAATTCCCTACCCGCTGTGCTATCGCTCCAGTCTGTTAAAGGATAGTCTTTCCTATTTCAAGGAACTGAGGGAGTTAAGACATGATCAGAGAGCACTTTAGGGTTTCCAGGTTCTAGCTGTGGACATGTTCTGAGAAACATACAACTCTTTACAAATAATGCTTGCATCCTCTCTTTCTAAAAACTTTGCTGTTAGTCCACACCCAGAGGTGCTCAGGACTTATTTCTGGCTTTGCTGTAGAGACCACTCCTGGTGGTTCTTGGGCACCATATGGAGTACCAGGGATGAAACCTGACTCAGCCATGTGCAAGGCAAGTACAGTATCTGCTGTACTGTATCCAGATCTGAGGACATATTTATATTTCGAGAAATATACTTAAATCATTTATTGATATTTTTCTCCCTTCCATCTTCTATGCTATCTAATGGGAATTTCTATCATTTGAGCATAGAGTATTTTAGATGAGGTTTCCAATTTTCTTGTTATTTTTCTATTTCTTTGTTTTAGGTGTGTTAGTATGTTTCCAACTTCAAATGCTTGTATCTGAGTTTATTTTTAAAATGGCATTTAAAATGGCATCTTAATAAGGCATGAAAGTGAGTATGGTCCAAAAACAGCAGATGTCAGGGGTCATAATTATTCCCGGTGGTGCTTAGGGAACTATGTGCTGATCAGGATCAAAACAGGCCTGGCCACATGCAAGTTAGATATCTTAACTCCTATATTATCTCTCCAGGCTAATATGCTATTTTGGTATGTGCAGGTCTTTAATAGTTTAGACTATTTTTGATTGTCTTTCAGTTGCTTGAAGTTTTTTCTCTCCCTGCAAAAATATGTTTCCTCCAGATTATTTTCCTTCTTTTTCCTGTTGGTGAGTTGAGTCTTTACCTCTGAGTAACTTTTCCTCAGATTTTTCCCATCCTTATTTTTCTATGCATGATTTTGAGTAAAGGACTTAAAATGCCCTGAAGGGCATATCATGGAGTTTCCTAACTCTACTACAATGAAAGTTGACCTCTGTGGACCATCTGTCAGTATCTTAATCTTTTCTGCTTCGGAGTTGATCAAATTCCCCAGGAAAGAATGTTTCTTCTAAATAGGACTTGAGGGAAAGGGATCTGGAAACCTACATTATGAAACTATTTTGGACTAGAATAGGGGTATTTGCAGTCAGTATTTGGTATGTAATTCATCATTTCACCATTCATATTTAAATATTGTAGAAATACCCTCAATTGGATAACAGTTGCCAGTTCAGGAACCTCTGTTTCTCCTCCCTCATGAATGCTATGTGGAATGAGGAACTAGATGCGGTGACAAGTAGAAGTCATCAGAGATCTACCCTGACCTCCTGATTTCAGAACTATGTTTATTCAACTCCCTCCTAGAAATAACTGATGCTTTCTATGATTTTTGCAAATGTAACTGTAACATTACTCATTCATCCATTTGCTTCACCTTTCAAAATGTGTGCCTTCTGCCTTACTCATCCCTTAAAAGTAATTTTGTAAAGACATTTTAATACTGATGCGATTTTACATATATATGCGTAATACTATATCAAAATGGCAGTTTTCATTTTTGATTATCTCATTGCATATTGTCCCATATATGATAGGTACTAAACTGATATTTGTAAAAACTGAATAGATAAATTCATGAAACATATTCAAAAGAAAAAATTAAAGCATTTTCACATGCTATTGATTAATATGTTTCACAATTTATTATAATTATATCCCTCACCCTCTAATAATGAAATATAGATAAAGCCAACATGAAAATTTTACCATGGAAAAAAGTTGGCGATATTTCGAGTGGGAACCTTATTTACACATGTCTTGTTATCTGTTGAAAAAAATTAAGACCTAGTAATTAATAGTAAAAAATAATGCTACTAATTATTGAATTTAATGCCTACATTTTGATACACAGCATGTTTATTATAAATTAAATATCAATCAATTAGTAGAAATGTCTCCTAAATAAATTTTTAATAGGTTAAGATTTGTTAGCTTGAAAATCAAGATTGAAGTAAATATTTCAATGCTTTATCTCTGTCGCCAAAATATACAACTTTGATATACATAATCCCAGATTTTTTTACCAAATTTGAAGATGAAAATTAAATTTTAGGTTATTGCTTCTGCATAAAGTTTCATCAGATTATGAGTGAGAATAATAGCTATACAAAATGAATTTGAAACTTATTTAGAATCAGGTTGCTATTATTAATTTTAAAAAGTATAATTAACCACTAGTTTTTGATAGATAAAGGTTTCAGTTTATCAGTTTATCCAGATGGTATACTTTCTTGGGGAAATGATAATAGATATTTAATTTTAATATTGAATATTTAATCCATACAAGTTTATGGATCAGCAAGCAATATAACTTGCAAGACATGCCTTCAATCTTGATTTTCATATTAGAAGTAGACCAATTGCTTTTGCAATAGTCTGGCATTTCTTATATAACAATTTTCACAAACTTTAATTGGTTTTCATTATTTTAAAAGTGTGAAATTTGTATTCCATATGTTTATTAAAGGAATAAATCTTTTCATAAAATATCATAGTATTATTTTAATATACATAATTTTAAAGGGATGTATTATGCTAGATAGCTTTAAATCATAAAATATAAAAACAATTGATTTTTAGTCATGTCTTTAGTATCATTATTAAATTATGTTTATTTTACTGGAGTGTACTGAAGCGATAGCACAGCGGGTAGGGTCTTTGCCTTGCACGCAGTCCACCCAGGTTTGATTCCTCTGTCCCTCTCAAAGAGCCTGGTAAGCTTCCGAGAGTATCCCGCCCACACGGCAGAGCCTGGTATCGAATACCTGTGGCGTATTCGATATGCCAAAAACAGTAACAAGTCTCAAAATGGAGGAGTTACTGGTGTCCGCTCGAGCAAATCAATGAGTAATGGGATGGCAGTGACAGAGACAGTGATGTCACATGCATATTATTTTGATTGACATAGAAAACTAATTGAGACTACACCAAATATTTATTCAGCATTTCTGCATTTAAGATATTATGCTAAATACTATATTTGGGTTATTTTTTATTATACACATATCAGCTCTATAAATATATTATGTTTTATAACTTAGAAAACATATCAAGGATTAGTAATACATAATATTATAATTAGTAATAAAATCAGTTTTAAATCACTAAAATTCACTAAATATTGCATACCAGCTATACTTGGCATGCTTATCTTCATTGCTTTCATTTTTTATGCCATTTGATCTGCACATCAGTGTTATCATAATTCCCATTCACAAATAAAGAAAATGATGATTTCTCTCAAAGAAAAATAATAATTACTGACCCAAAATGAGAAGGCCAAAATTCCATTAGAATGTCTTCATCTTTTATTTTTTCTAAAATAAGATTTTTGAATTCCTTGATAATTTTAATGTTGCAAGTAAAAGAAACTCAGATTCAAAGTGCCACACACCTTTAGATCATTGAGTATCAAACATGGGAAAAGCAGAAAGAAAGCAGATTTGGGGGCTGGTTGATGCAGTTGTCTCCAAGACCCAGGTTATTACTGGGCTTTGCTTTGCCACCTTCAGCCTGGTTCCAGAATCGTGTCTTCTTACTGTCTGTCAAGGCAAGTTTTTCACATTTGCTGAGTTCAAGTATATTCAAATGTAACTGAGAACGATGACCTTGCAGTTTTGCTTTAGGACTGAAGCAGAAAGGCTGTAGCAGCTTCAGGACTTAGATAACCATGTGTTTCCTCACCTACAAAGTCAGAACAATATTTGCAAAAGGAGTATCTATGAAAGCTAATCTATTTAAAAATGCATAAGTTTCTAAGAACCATTGCTAGCACATTATAAGCTCTACCTCTTACTTTATGTCTTATTCTGCCATTCAGACAATGTTCGTGAAATATATATATATGTATATATATATAGAGAGAGAGAAAGAGATGCATATGTGTATGAAGAAAATGTTGGTGCTTGTACGAGGCTATCTCCTATATCTACTTCAAAGATCTTGAATTTCAAACCCTTTCCTAAAACAGTCACTAGATGCCAAAACAGATTTACCCTTAGACCAACAACCGAACACCCCAGAACTGAGACCCTTTTCTGAAATCCATAGAGAAGAGCATGCTTCAACAACCTTTCTCTCTACTTCACTTGATGTAGAAGTTATTAGAATTCTGCCCCCATTAGCATTAGGCATGATGGAGAAGTCAAAGAGCTAAGGCAGCTACTAGGTTTGCCACCCTCCTTTCCCCTGCAGCTGCCCTCTGGGTGAAATGAAACACTAATTCCTCATCCAGACAGCAGGAACAGTCACCCAGGACCACTGTGACTCTGTTTTTCTTCTTTCTCTCTAACCATTCCCCATCCGTATTTGTCCAGTGACTCTCCCGAGAAGGGAAGTTTCCTCTTTTTTTTCCCCAATAAAACATGAACAAAAATGGTTGCATCTCTTTCAGTCCCTGCAAAGAAATGAAAATAATACTATACATCCACTTGATTTTGGAAAGTGATTTCTAAGAATCAAACACTATGAGAAGATATCTTGCAAATCGGTGAGATACAGCAGTAAAGTGGAGCGACTAATTTACTTCTGCTGGATTTCTGATCCATATGCTAGAATGATAAAGTAGCTCTTTCATAACAGTAAACGAATGGCAGGTATATAGCATTCAGAGTTGTGTGGCTTATTAACTCTTGACATGTGAATCTTAGTTATTAAAGTAGCTTTATAGAACACATATGAATAAAAAATTAATGGAATTGTCAGGATTTAATATTTCCTAATATTATTTTATTATTGTTTCTTGAAATAAATTTAAAAATACATGGATTCATAGCACTGATATTAATATCTTTATTAAGAGCAGGCTGACCCAGATTTGATCACAAGCATCACATATGGCCCCTTGGGCCATCCAGGAATGACCTCTAAGGATAGAACCAGGAGTACACCCTGATGTAACTGGGTGTGGCCCAAAAACCAAAAAAGTAGTACTTATTAGGGAGCTACAAAATAGCTCAGTGACTGAGTATACATATATATATATATATATATATATATATATATATATATATGCTTTGCATGATGTGTCCAAGTTTTGTCCTTACCACTCCATGGTCCTCTGAGCAAGTTCAGTAGTAACCCCTAAGAAATGGACCAAGAATAAACCTCTGTGCATTACTGGATGTAATAAAAAAAATCATTAATTTAATTAAAATAAATAAAATAAAACATTTTAATGTATCATAATTATTCATATAGTCTATTTCCTTAATGCATTAAACTTTGTTCAGAGAAAGGGCATAGTATAAATATAGGTATGAGATTCAAGCTTGGTTTGATTACATAAGCTCAAATTAAGGAAACTAAAAAGACATGAAGAGAATCAATATTCTCAAAATAGAGTTGCAGTGACTACTAGTTGTGGACTTTAATTGTTGGTTCAGTTTCTCCTCCACAATGAAGTGAATACCATTCTCCCTTGTACAAAAAGAAAGAAAGAAAGAAAGAAAGAAAGAAAGAAAGAAAGAAAGAAAGGAAGGAAGGAAGGAAGGAAGGAAGGAAGGAAGGAAGGAAGGAAGGAAGGAAGGAAGGAAGGAAGAGAAAGAAAGAGAGAGAAAGAAAGAAAAGAATACACACATATACACAAAGACCCACACTAAAATTTATCTTGAGCCCTAAAGACACGAATGAGACAACTTTTAGTATGGGCCAAAACACATCCATCTCATGGCTACTACTAAATTCACCCACAGTTGCATTAGAGGTGTTGTTCCTGAAATTTTCTGATCCCAAGATGCTGCCTCCTGCAAGCCATCTACCTGGTTATTCTGCAGCTTGAGATTGATGGGGATAAGAACCTGCCAGGGAGGTTTTTACCACATCCAGCTTTGCAATTAATCAGACCTCTTTCCAGTCGTCACATTTATTTTAGCAAAGGAAGCAATTAAGAAAAAGAGTCTTATTTTGCAGAGAGTTTTAACCGCATCAGCAGCCACATCCATAGGTCAAAAATACCAACAGCGTGCTATTTATCTAACTGCCTTCCAAAAAATGAATAATGTAAATGATTTTTTACTTTTTTAATTGTTTTACTTGGACTGGAGCGATAGCACAGCAGGTAAGGCGTTTGCCTTGCACACAGCCAACCCGGGTTTGATTCCTCCATCCCTCTCGGAGAGCCCGGCAAGCTACCAAGAGTGTCCCACCCGCACAGCAGAGCCTGGCAAACTACCCGTGGTGTATTTGGTATGCCAAAAAAAATAGTAACAAGTCTCACAATGGAGACTTTACTGGTGCCCGATTGAGCAAATCAATGGACAATAGTGCTACAGTGCAATTGTTTTCACTTGTATCACTTTTATCACTTGTCATCCCGTTGATCTTTGATTTGCTGGAGAGGGTGCCAGTAACGTCTCCATTTGTCCCTGTCGCATGCTAGTGCAGCCCAATGATATCTGCTTGCTCCAGGCACACGAAGAGCCTCAAATCGTTTACTCAGGGATTTGACGAACAAATCTGACCATCTAGTTGGTGGGCGGCCACGAGGTCTTCTGACATCTCATGGAATCCAGTCGGTAACAGCTCTAGTCCAGCGGTCGTCTCTGAATCGCATTACATGACCGGCCCATCTGATTTTTGATGCGTTGACAAACAAGACAGCGTCCCTGATTCTTGAACGTGGACGGAGGTCAGAACTCCGGATTCTTTCTCTCACTTGAGTGAGACATGATACTCCTAGCATAGCTCTTTCGATTCCTCTTTGGGATACCCTAATAGCATTCTCATCCTATTTGCGTAGGGCCCAGGTCTCTGAGGCATATGTTAGTGCAGGAAGAATGGTGGAATAGAAAAGATGTGCCTGGAGTCAGAGGTTCTTCGTTCTCTTAACCACTTCTTCGACGCTGTTTTACTTAAAAAAATTAAAAATTCTTATCACATTATAACAAACATCTAGAAAGTCTTCCCACAATGTACCTTCCCACAAATGAATGTGTGCCTTACTTGTGGGAAGGCCTGGGTTTGATACCCAGAAGCACATGTTCTCCAAGAACTTGAAGGCCCAAGCATCACTAGAATTTGTGGGAGTACAAAACCCACTGCCAAAAAAGTAATTTGAATAAACTCTATTTTTTTTCAAACAAGAACTTTTTTCTACCAAAATAGAAAAATAAGTAGAATAAGTATTTATTGCAAGTGATAACGTTAGCCCTGAAACATTGAATTTCAGTTTTTCAAAGGAAGCAAAATGTGTACATACATGTATAGGCATGCATGAATTATGAATACGCCAAGCTATAAATAAAACACATTATTACCAGCATGGAACACGCAAGTAAAACAATTTTATGGTCTAAGAATCCTAATTAGTATAAAAAGCATAACAGTGTAATCAAATAATTATTGATTAACACAAAGACAAAGAAGCCAGATGTGTTGAATGGCTTAGTAATTAACTAAGCAAACTACAGATGTTTAAAATTCATAGATTATAAACAAAGACATACATATATTTTAATTATTTACAGGCAAGTCTTAGAGTCTTCAGGGTAGCAATTTTATACCATAAAAGTCAATATCTAAGAATGTACAATATGCTTTTGCAAATAGCTAAAACTTGAGTCATCACTGACATTTTAATGCTAAAGTCCTTAGAAGCATTTGGAAGGAAATGCTTTTATTTTAGAAGCATTTATATAGGAAACTCCTTAATTCTTCTTTATGGTTCCAATGCACATGAAAAGTAGACAGACCAGTATAAAAGATGTGGCTAGAAAATGGGAAATATCAAAATGAATACAGAGAAGAAAACTAGCACTTTGACATTTAACAAAACAACAAAAGTTTTCCTGAAAACTACAGGTTTTTATCAATCTCTCACTGTGACATACTTCTTCTAGATGACCCTGCAATAGATTTATTCGCATCATTTCTTTCAGTGGTACTAAAGATTCATTTATACTTTTATTTTTGTTATTGTTCAGGTAACATGTTGGATAACATTGGTTTGTCCTTTCTCCTCTGCCCTTTCTCCTCCACAAGGAGCTTAGATATTACTGAGTAACACTCATTGCAAAGCTGCTGAGGCATTCCCATTTCCTTGGTATTCATCTTTTTTATTTTTTTAAATTTTTTATTAGCGAATCACCATGAGGTACAGTTACAAACTTAGGAACTTTCATGTTTGCATTTCAGACATACAGTGATCGTTTACCCATCCCTCCACCAGTGCCTATTCTCCTCCACTAATGTTCTCAATATCCCTCCCATCATCCCCACCCCAACCCCCACCACCCAACACTGCCTCTGTGGCAGGGCATTCCCTTTTGTTCTCTCTCCTTTTGGGTGTTGTAGTTTGCAGTAAAGGTATTGAGTGGTCATCATGTTTGGTCTATAGTCTACTTTTGGCACGCATCTTTCAACCTGAATGAGTCCTCCCAACATTTTCTACTTGGTGTTCCCTTCTCTATCTCAGCTGCCTTTTCCCCCAGCATGTGAGGCCAGTTTCTAAGCTGTGGGGCAGACCTCCTGGTTCTTATCTCTACTACTCTTGGGTGTTAGTCTCCCATTATGTTACTCTATATTCCAAAGATGAGTGCGATCTTTCTATGTCTGTCTCTCTCTGACTCATTTCACTTAACATGATACTTTCCATGTTGAGCCACTTATATGCAAATAGGCAAAACCCTCCATGATGTTGAAGTTAATGGTATCTTCAAAGATGACACACCACTGGCCAACCAAGTGAAAACAGATAAACGAATGGGACTATCTTAAACTAAGAAGCTTCTGCACCTCAAAAGAAACAGTGACCAAAATACGAAGACAGTATACAGAATGGGAAGGGATATCCACCCAATACCCATCTGACAAGGGGTTGATATCAAGGACATACAAGTCACTGGTTAAACTCCACAAGAAGAAAACATCCAACCCAATCAAAAAAAAATGGGGTGATGAAATGAAGAGAAACTTTCTCAAAGAAGAAATCTGAATGGCTAAGAGGCACATGAGAAAATGCTTTACATCCCTAATCATCAGGGAGATGCAGATCAAAACAACAATGAGATATCATCTCACACCACAGAGACTGGCCCACATCCAAAAGAACAAAAACATCTGATGTTGGCGCGGATGTGGGGAGAAAGGGACTCTTCTTCACTGCTGGTGGGAATGCCGACTGGTTCAGCTCTTTTGGAAAACAATATAGACGATTCTCAAAAAAAAATTAGAAATTGAGCTCCCATTTGACCCAGCAATACCACTCCTGGGAATATACCCTGGAGAGGCAAAAAGGTGTAGTAGAAATGACATCTGCATTTGTATGTTCATTGCAGCATTGTTTACAATAGCCAAAATCTGGAAAAAACCGGAGTGCCCCAAAACAGATGACTGGTTAAAGAAACTCTGGTACATCTACACAATGGAATACTATGCAGCTGTTAGAAAAGATGAAGTCATGAAACTTGGTATTCATCTTTAACTTCTCCTTTGTGCTCTTCTTCCCCCACTGTTGTTTATCATCCATTTCCCCTAATCAGAAACTGTGACTTGTAAAGTCAGATTCTTCAGAGATCTTGAACCTATATATAAGTGTTCCATTGTTAATGTGTAGCATTATTAACACTATCCAAAATCCTGGCAAGCTTCCCGTGGCGTATTCGATATGCCAAATACAGTAGCAATAATAGATCTCATTCCCCTGACCCTAAAAAGAGCCTCCAATCATTGGAAAAAATGAGTAAGGTGAGACTGCTAAAATCTCAGGGCTGGGATGAATTGAAACATTACTGGTGCCCACCCAAGTAAATTGATGAACAACAAGATAACAGTGACAGTGAAGAAAATATTCCTTTTCTCTTTCTTTATGTCATTTGCATTGTTTAATTTGCAATGTTCTTTTTGTACAGACACAGGAAGACAGTTGATGCTATGCTTTTGTAACATGGGAATTAATTGACTCTGAATAATAATTACTCCTGGGCATCCATCATATTTACCTGACTAAAGCTTCAGTTGTCCTTAGTTCCTAGAATCCCTAAATCAGGATCCTGAAGAAGGGACTTGTATGGACCTAGGGCAAGCATAAGCAAGACAGTTGATGCTATGCTTTTGTAACATGAGAGTTAATTGACTCAATAATAATTATTCCTGGGCATCCATCATATTTACCTGACTAAAGCTTCAGTTGCCCTTCTGATTAGCATCCCTAAATCAGAATCCTGAAGAAGGGACTTGTATGGACCTAGGGCAAGCGTAAGCAACCCTGGCATCAAAACAGAACAGGCCAAGTGCCATAAACTTATAGTAAGTTAAGAGCATGGCCACGGACAAACTCTGTCATGACTCAAAGAGAAGCAACTGAATAAGGTACCTGCTGGGGATAGGAAGGACTAATCTGGCCTGAGGAGTGTAGTCTGGGATTAATAGTGAGATGTCCCTAGAAAAGCCACCCTATAAATTTAAAATATCTCTTACTGTGTACACATAAAATGACTAGAAAGATTATTAAGAAGTAAATTGAAGATGACTGTTTAAATGTATGGACTAAGGAAAAGGAGAAATGTGCCCTTAGATGAAATCCTAATGAGCAGATCTCCTAGCAAGATGAGATCTTTGTCTTAGAAGACTTCCCCCTCTCTGCCTCCCAAGGAAGGGCTTTCTTATGTTGAGTGTGCAACCCTTGGTGATTGTCCTATAGCACTATGGCTGTGAGAGTAGGCTGAGAGAGAAGGAATAGGAGCAGTGAGTGACACTGGAATGAGGCAGAAGAAGACTAAATCAGAATAAATGGCAGTTGATCACCAACCAGCTTGGCAGCCCTGTTCCCTTCTTCATGTATCTGTTGGTGGCAGCAGCTGACTGGGATTGGGAAGCAGCTCATGACCATTGAACACATGCATGGTGGAGTCTACACACACATGCAATTTTTGTGAACACACAACATGGTTGCCATATTTTTAGTATTTGTGGTACAAAGTTACTTTACTTTCACCACCTAAGTGCCCAACACCTTCTACTTATCTTTATTTCACTTCTAGTCTGCGTCTTTCTTCCTCCTCCACTACCTGCTGTATCACTGTATCACTGTATCACTGTCAACCTGCTGCTCATTGATTTGCTCGAGCGGGCATCAGTAACGTTTTCATTGTGAGACTTGTTGTTACTGTTTTTGGTATATCAAATACGCCATGGGTAGCTTGCCAGGCTCTGCTATGCAGACAAGTTACTCTAGGTAGCTTGCTGGGCTCTCTGCAAGAGGGACAGAGGAATTGAACCCGGATCGACCTGGGCGAGGCAAATGCCCTACCTTCTGTGCTATCACTCTAGATCCTGCTACACTTGCTAATCTGTTATTTAAACCAAGACCATAAATTGTCATCATTCCATCGTACTGTTCCCTTGTTTTGTTTCTCTATATATCCTAGGTGAATGAGAACATCTGTTGTTTGTTCTTCTCCCTCTGACTTACTTCACATAACTTGCCCTCTGGATCCATAGAAATTGCAGCAAAATGAAAACTTTTATTTTTTCTTATGTCATAGTGTTCCATTCCACAACTTCTTTGTACACTCATCAATCATTAAACATTTGGGTTAGTGCCGTATCCTTCCTAGTGTACTCATCACTTCAGTGACAATAATTAAGTGCACATATCTTTTCAAGTTAATTTAAGTTTTTGTGTTCTTGGGGCACATGCCTAGAAGTAGAAGTCCTATTCTTAATTTGTTGGTAAGTCTCTGTACTATTTTCCAAAATGGTTGAACCAGATGATAGTTTCAGTGAATGGATTTCAACACACCTCCTGCAAGAGTGGCATAAGATGATATCTCATTGTCATTAGAAGGGGAAGCCCACACTTGGTAATGCTAAGGGTTTGGCCCCGCCTCTTGGTCAGGAATCCTTCTGGGCAATGCTCAGGGAATCCTATGCAGTGTCAGGGACTGAACCAGTCTTGGCCATGTGCAAGGGTTTTGTACCTTACCTGCTATACTACCTCTCTGCCCTTCATTGTCAGGTTTGTTTTTTTTTTACAGTATTGGCCCATCTGTATGTCTTCTTCAAGTACATGTCTTATCTTTCTCTCTCTCTTTTTGTTGTCATTATTGTTTTTTTTTGTTAAGCTTTGTGAATGCTTTATATATCTTTTACATTATCTGATGTATGGTGTGCAACTGTTTCCTTCATTAGTGGGATGTATTTTTATTTTCATCTTCATCATCATACCATTGATTGTCGAATTTCTCGAGCGTTCTCAGTAATGTCTCCATTCATCCTAGCCCTGAGATTTTAGAAGCCTCTCTTTCTCGTCTTTTCCAATGGTGTCACATTGGAGGCTCTTTCAGGGTCAGGCTAATGAGACCCAGCATTGTTACTGGTTTTGGCATATGAATATGCCATGAGGAGTTTGAGAGGCTCTTTCAAGTGGGCAGGAAACTTTCAGTAGCTTGCTAGGTTCTCCCAGAGGGAGAACTAAGCTATAAGATGTCACACAGCAGTTTTGCAGCCTCGCATGCTTCCAGGAACTTGATTTTATAGTCTCTGGATGTTGGCTGTTTGTGGGATTATACAGCGCCAGGGGCAGTCACTGGGTGTGACCCCCTAGCTACTGGAAAATGGGGAATCTGGGCAGAAGAGGCCCAGTCCCAATCCCAGCAGGTTTGGAGGTCTCAGCCCTGGGTCCCACACACCTAGGTTCCTCTGCTGGTATCTTCATGTGTGAGGCTTATCTGAACGTGTGGAGAGGGGCCTTGAGCATGGCTGTGACTAGGCTCCGGAGGTATTCGGCCGCTGGGAGCTCTGCTTGGGGCGGGGAGGGAAACTGAAGCCCACCCCCTCCGAGGGGCCCCAGGGAAGACAGCCAGGTGCAGGGGCAAGATACTTTTTATTTTAGCCCATGTTTATTTTTTCCATGAAAAAAGATTTTGTTTAATGCAGTCCTATGTGCATTTTTGGTTTTGTTATCTTTGTCAATGGAATCAACTCATAGAGAGACCTGCCTATGTTTCCCTCAATGCATTTTATAAATTCTGGCCTAATCTCAAGGTCTTTAATGCACTAGAATTAACTTTTGTATATGATATAAGACATGGAACCAGTTTCACCTATTTGCTTGTGACTATCGATTTTTCGAATGTCGTGTTTAAAGAGATTTTCATTGCTTCAGTTTATGCACCCAGGTCCATTGTCATAGATTAGTTGTTCACATAAATGAGGATTTAACTCTGGGCTCTCAATTCTGTTTCATTTGTGTGAAACCAGATGCTGTTGAATTAACCTACTGAAACCACTGGTCATTTGCTGTGGTCTTGCAGTCATTGCCTTGCAGTCACAGAGTAAGACTTCACACTGACCTGTCAGTCTCATGGCTCAATACCAATTTATTCTAGAATAGTAACCAGGGAAAACCACACTCCTCTACTTAGCAATAATAAGTAAATATGGGATAGAAAATCATAGTGAGTACAGAAAGATAGCTTGAGAATTAATGACTTTATTTGAAAAACATGACTAGCCTGTTAGGCAATGCCTTTATAGGGATACTAATGTATTTCAACTTTTAAAGTTTAATACTTTTACAATTGCAAAATATTTTTATTAAGTAAAAAATGCAGTCTTTTCCATACAAAAGTTCAGCAGATTTCTTTAATTGTTTGATTTTAAAATAATTATTGTGTTGTTTTGGTGAGCACAGCTCTTGAAAACCAGTGATAATTACAATTGGTTGATAAGCAGTCAAGTAGGTTTACCATTTTATTTCTAATAAGTCAAGGAAAAAAATCATTATTAAACATATGTAGGGGCCGGAGTGGTAGCACAGTGGGTTCCAGCATTTGCCTTCATGCAGCTGACCTGGTTTTGATCCCTGGCATCCCATATGGTCTCCCAAGTACCACCAGGAAAAAATCCTGAATGCAGAGGCAGGAGTAACCCCTGGGCATTGCTGGGTGTGACCCAAAAAGCAAATATGTGTGTGTGTGTATGTATATATACCACTGTATCAGTGTCATCTCATTGCTCATCGATTTGTTCGAGCGGGCACCAGTACTGTCTCTCATTGAGAGTCTTATTGTTACTATTTTTGGCATATCCAATATATATATATACATATATATATATATATATATATGTTTGCCTTGCACGTGGAAGACTCAAGTTCAATTCTTCTGCCCCTCTCAGAGAGCCCGGCAAACTACCGAGAGTGTCTCGCTAGTTTCACACGGCAGAGCCTGGCAAGCTACCCGTGGCATATTCGATATGCCAAAAATCAGTAACAACAAATCTCACAATAGAGACGTTACTGGTGCCTGCTCGAGCAAATGGATGACAGGGATACAGTGATACAGTGATATATGTATATTTGTATATATATATGTAATATGTTGGTGGCCAGAGAGATATATGATGCTAGGTACCTTCCTTGCACATGGCTGACCACCCCAATTCAATCCCTGACGCAGTGTGGTCCCAAGAATACTGCCAGAAATGATCTCTGAGCACAGAACCAGTCATCCTAAGCACTATTGATTTGACTTAAACAAAAACAAAAATGGAATATGTTATATCTACCCAAATGATAATATGTTTGTGTGAAAGAATTAGAAAAGAAAGAATTAGATATTTAGGAGCAAATAGAAGAATTATATCGCATCTTGGCTGCAGTCATTGAGCACCTTTATTGCAATACATAGCTATAAAGCAAGTAGCTAGATAGAGTTGGTTTTTAAGACAGGGAGATATGTGGAGAATGAGAATTAAAGTTCTTCAATGAAGGTTACCAAGGTATATGAAGACCAATGGATTAAAGAAAAATTAATTCAGATAACTAAAAGTTTAGTATGACCAGTCCATGGAGTATGAGAAAATGTAAAAACAAGAAGTGAATCTAGAAAAGTGATTACAAGTATGGCATGTGAAGACCTTTTAAGGTGCACTAAAAATACATCTTTCTTTAATTGGTATAATGAGATCCCATTGAAATATTTTAAGCAGCTGTGACATGACACATTTGTATTTCTTAAAGGAACATTACTAGTTGTGAAAAGGAAAACACATGCAGGAGTTAAAGCACTTGCCCTGTGAATGGCCAACCCAGGTTCTACCCCTGGCAGCGCAAGTAGTCCTGTGCACTCCCCAGTAGTGACCTCTGAGTTGGGAATTTGCCCTAAGCACTACTGGATGTGACCTAAAAACCTTCCAAAAGACAAACAAAAGGAAAAGAAATTTGAGGACAATAAGAGAAAATACCAAGAGTTTTTGTAACCATCTCCACTGTCTCAAAAAAAACCAATGGTTGATTTCCCTAGGTCAGTGAAATTTAGAGTAGAAAACATGAAAGAATTATTATATATATTAACATACTACAATTTACATATGTAATATTTATGCTATATTTTTAAAGTAATGGAATTCAAAAGTACTGTTTTGAAATAAATATATATAAATTTTCTAATATAGTAAAAACTTGTTTATATTTTTAAATTCTCTTTCTAAAATTTTATCTTCATGTTTTTTTTTCTGTTGAATGACCATGAACTACAAAGTTATATAGTTGTCCATAGTTGAGTTTCAGGCATACATTGTTCCAAAACCATGTTTTCACCACTGTCCACTTCCCTTCACCAGTGTCCCCAATTTCCTTCCCTCCTCTAGCCTGCCTATATGGCATTTTTTCCTTCTCTTTAGGCCCTATTTACTTGTATCACTTGTCATCCCATTGCTCATCGATTTGCTTGAGCAGGCTCCAGTAACATCTCCATTTGTCCCTGTCACTTGCTAGTGTAGCCCAATGGTGTCTGCTCGCTCCAGGAACAGGAAGAGCCTCAAACCGTTCATTCAGGGTCTTGATGAAGAAGTCTGACCATCTCATAGGAGGGCAGTTACATGTTATTTTGACATCCATTGGAATCCAGTTGGTAACAGCTCTGGGCCAGTGGTCGTCTCCAGATCACATTAAGTGTCTGGCCCATCTGATTTTCGACACCTGGGGAAAGGAGGCAGTGTCCCTGATCCTCAATTGTCGACTGAGGTCAGAACTCGGGATTGGGCCCTAATACTGTTGCTAATAGGGTATGAGCCATATCACTTTAGCTCTTTCCAGTAGTATATCCTCCTTCAGAGTGGCCACTGCCCTTCACCAGTGTTCCCTTCCCTGGCCTATCTCTCCTCCTACTCTCCTCCTAGCTTCTAACTTGACCAGTTCTCATGTGCCTTGTTACCATTACCTTTGGGCATTTGTTATTCCCCAGCTGTTTCTTTATACCCCACATAAGATGAGATCATTCCAACAAAGTGGAAAACTTTGTTTATTGTTCACTAATCCTATTATCACCCTACATTTCAATTAATTATAGTTGTATTTCTTATTATCTTTATACATACATATGAATTCCTAAAATATTTATAATTTTCAGCATCTTTTGGAATTTTACATAATTGAAGTCCTATAATATATTTCATAACTTGATTCTTTTTGTTAATATATTTGAATGATCTGTTCTTTTTAATATAATATATGTATCCCAACTTAAATTATTTCTTTACAGTGAATTGGACTGAATAAATACCAATTTATTAATTTTTAAATAGGTGTTTAGCTTTTTCTGAAGTTTTTACTATTGCAAATAATAATGTTGTAAAATATATATATATGGGTGTATGTGTAAGCTAAAATATCTACAGAGGGTTGAAAATGTAATGCATTCCTGTTGTAAACATTTAGATGCTTTTATATTATTCTGTGTAAGACTGGTCATTGCTCTGTTTATGAGTGACCATCATGCAACACATGCAAAATGTCTTTAGTCTTTACCTTTCCTTTTTAAAAATTTTAAACTGGGTGCTTGCCTGAAAGACTTTCATACCTCTTTTCTGTTTACAAACATTTTAAGTTTATAATTTCTTTATATATCATTTCATGCACAGTTCTGAAATGTACTTTATTATTATTTTGTTAACACTGCTTGTTACTGAAAAGAATCACTGTTGGGGCTGGCATAACTCAGTGGTCAGGAATGCATGCCTGGCCCTGCTGACTGCTGAGTTATTACACCAAGTCCCAGTCCCAGGTTGAAAACCTATTCCATCATGTGAAAATTCTCCATGTTAGAATTCTTAACACCTAGACCAATGTACTGTGGATAAAGCACTTGCCTTGTATGAGGCTGACCCGGGTTCAATCCCTGGCACCCCATTTGGTCCCCCAAGTAGGGCATCTGCATCTGGGTTAATCTAATCTGTTTTCCTGTAGATGGTGCTGTGGCTTTTGTTTTAAAATTCTTTATTTCTCTAGCCTTCGAGAAGACCAGGAGGGTGATGAGATCAGAAACCATTGATCAGTTTTGCAGGTGGTGGCCAGGAAGGAAAAAGTCCGGAGACTGCAGGAAAAGAGGCCCATTTTTCCACACATCTCCATCCCTTGCAACCCCACGTGCATACACACACATGCACACACGCACACATACACATACACTTTTCTTGACTTCTTTCTTTTTTTAAAAAATTTTTTATTAGAGAATCACTGTGATGTACAGTTACAAACTTATGAACTTTTGTGTTTGCATTTCACTCATACAGTGATCGTTCCCCCATCCCTCCACCAGTGCCCATTCACCTCCACCAATGATCCCAGTATCCCTCTCACCACACACACCCCATCCCCCACCACCCCACCCTGCCTCTGCAGCAGGGCATTCTCCTTTGTTCTCTCTCCTTTTGGGTGTTGTAGTTTGCAATAGAGGTATTAAGTGGCCTTCATGTTTGGTCTATAGTCTACTTCCAGTTCATATCTTCCAACCTGAATGGGTCCTCCCAACATCCTCTACTTGGTGTTCCCTTCTCTATCTCAGTTACCTTTTCTGCCAGCATGTAAGGCCAGTTTCCAAGCTGTGGGGCAGACCTCCTGGTACTTACCTCTACTACTCTTGGGTGTCAATCTCTCACTTTGTTATTTTATAATCCACATCTGGGTGCAATCTTTCTATGACCGTCCTTCTCTTTCTGACTCATTTCACTTAACATGGTACTTTCCATGTTGATCCACTTATATGCAAATTTCATGACTTCATCTTTTCTAACAGCTGCATAGTATTCCATTGTGTAGATGTACCAAAGTTTCTTTAGCCAGTCATCTGTTTTGGGGCACTCTGGTTTTTTTTTTCCAAATTTTGGCTATTGTAAACAGTGCAGCAATGAACATACAAATGTAGATGTCATTTCTACTATATCTTTTTGCTCTTGGGGATATATTCCCAGAAGTAGTATTGCTGGGTCAAATGGGAGCTCAATTTCTAATTTTTTGAGAATCGCCCATATTGTTTTCCAAAAGGACTGAACCAGTCGGTATTCCCACCAGCAGTGAAGGAGTCTTGACATCTTTCAATGTCAAAAGTCTACATTACAGTTCCTCATGTATTGACCATAGTCAGAGATATGACCTCTTAATTCAGTTCCCTGGAGGAAAAAGGGAGGTCATTCAGTCTCACTACTGTTAGCCTAAAGCCTGAAGACTCAAGTTTTTATGCCAGAACTTAGTTTCTATTATACCTCATAGTCTCTGTCCTTCCCCAGAATATCTAGGTGCCAACAGCAATAATATTTTACATGCACCATTCTGCAGACCACTTTCATGATCAACTTCCCTTCTCCTTAGTATTGCAATCCCCAACATTCATATACAGATGGACATGTATGTCACATTGCAGGGGAGAGAAGCTTTGAGCTGATGAGGTTTTCCTATCTGTAGTTTGTTTTTAGTTGTACGGTAATGAGAAGTTTTACTTGTTATCATCTATTCCACCACTTTTCTAGAAGCTGAATCCCAAAGTAATGTTGAAAGTCCTGCAATAGATAAGAGTGTAAAAAAATGGAAATTGCTATGAATTTTAAGATTCTGTTAGTTCATCCTGAACATGATAATTTTTTAAAATGGGAAATAATGTATAACTCATCTGTAGTTATAAGATTAACTTTAAGAGATTAAATCTGATGAACAGGAAAGGGAATAGTAATTGTGCAGTTTTAATGTAGGTAAATTACCTTATGTTAAACTGGATCCACTAGGTAAAGCAATTCTTTTTCTGTAATAGTTTCCATTCAGAGGATAAGTGCTAATAATACATGTAGCAAGCCAACAACAACAATGAAAAAGATTTAAAATGTTTTTATTATCAATAAAATGCTGTAACTGTGAAAGTACCTGAATGATATATTTCACACCCAAAATAAAGGGGCAAAATGTTTTCCTATTGATATCATCTCAGGCATATTCATAATGGTACTTTGAATTCCTTACATTTAGGAAATGTGAAACTGTCGAGTAACATTCTTGACTAAAATGAACCAGAAATGCTTCCAACTTTGTGGTTTATGTCCTGTGTACATTGAAGGATGGCTAGAGAGGTTTCATGACTGCCTTTGCTCCCAGCTCTCAGAGTGTTTACTTTCAGCCCCAGATTCGTAGGCATCCAAGTGCTCTCTATTTCATACCAAATTCTCAGAGTTGCAAAGTCAATTCTGACACTTGAGAGTACTAATGCTACTATTGAAAGTTGGGTGGAGGGTACATTTTGGCACACTCCACTCCCTCCTCCCCTCTTTTTGGCTGGCAATAAAATATACATCATACCAAAACAGAAAAATAAATGTTTCACAACCCATATGCTTACTATGTACATCATGGCTAGAGATAAACTGTTCCAAATGGACAGTATTATTTGTGCGTTACCAGGAAAATGACAACAGCACATGCCTATAGTAGCCTTCCCCATTGATAAACTAAGTTAAAGAGAATAGGTTTTCCTGGTACAAGAAGAGAGACATCTCAAAAAGTGATATTTTCTATGACTCTTAGAAAGAGAAAAGCTCCACCCAGCTTTCAGAATGCTTTCTGTGAAGTAGTCCTTCTATCCAAGAAGCATAATTGGGCAGTGATAGATTTTGTTCCCATATATCTCTGAGCTGAGTACTGTAATCAAAATGACATTGAAATGCACAACTGGACATTGTCTGCATTATTACCAATCCATAGGCAGGCCTTTGGGTTTTTCAGAAGAGGCCATGTATGGTAGCCACTTCATCATGTGCTCCTGGCGGTAGTGACAATGGAGCTTGCTACACAAAGACAGTAGAATTGACCTGTCTGCAGCCACAGCTCCCCAGCCAGTGCATGAATCTTGGGCCTCCTTGGCCCTATACATCATCACACTTTCTCTGTCCTCCACCTATGACTCTGATTTTAAGTTTATTTGAGAGTCAAGAAGTTGGGTCTCCAGTTGGTCTTTTCAATCTGTTTTATAAAAGACAACATTATGAATGGGGACTGGGCAGTAGTACTTGCTTTGAGTGCGTTGGTACTTGCTTTGCTTGTAGCCAGCTGGGTTTGATTCCCAGCACTACATGTGGTCCCCTAAGTCCATCAGGAGTGATCCCTTAGTCTAGAGCCAGGAGCCCTGAGCACCATTGAGTGTGACCCAAACCCCAAATACAAACCCCCAAAATCATAATGATCTTGGTTCTAGTCTTTCAATACTAACACCATACAAAAACTATAGCATCTGTCTTGAAGATTAACACCCCTGCCCCTGCTATGCTATTGTCTCTTCTAAGAACTCTGAATATTTCTTAATGATGGCCTTCTTTGTTCTCTGTCTCCGGTGCGGTGGATTTGTTTGTTTGTTTGTTTGTTTGTTTTGTTTTCTGAAACACTAGGAAAGTATTACATAACTCTCTTCAGAGTAGAAGGAACAGTAAACAGTTGAGAGGTAAAACACTGTACATAATGAGGTAGTAAAATATCCTAGCTGAAAATAAAGATGTATTTGATCAAATTTGGCCTCCACCATCAAACTGATAAATATTTAAATCAAATTTTAATTAAATTGAGCAGCGTATTTTACCTCTCTGTGACTTACCTTGGCTATGTTTCTTTCTTATGACTGTTAAACAACAAGCCGAGCATCTCAAAAACAAAAATTTATTTTCACACAATTCTGGAAGTTAGAAGTCAGAAACCAGTTTGGATGAGTTAAAACAGAGTGTTGACAGCATCCCTAATACCCCTTTGGAGTTTTGTGGGAGGTGGGAGAATCTGACCTATCTCTTCCTTCTGGTGGCTGTGTGCATTCATTCTTGCTACATCCTTCCACTTTGCTGTGGCTCATTTGCCTTCTCTTTTTCTTTCTTATATCTAATATCTCCCTCTGCCCCCCTCTCATAAGATTGCATCCAGGGCTCAATCAAAAAATCTAGGATAATCTCCTTCTTTCCTAATCCTTAGCTTAACCTGTTTAACAAAGTCCTTTATTACCATATAAGATAAAGTTCATAAAGTCTAGAGAGAAGAATTAAATATATTTTGGAGAACCGTTATTCAGTCAACTATAAATTAATTTTAGGGTAGTATTAAGGTAAACATTGTACCATATGTTGTGTCAAAAACCTAGAATAATATCTAGTATGTTTTTAAGTTCTCAATATTATTTAGCTATGATGGTGATATTTATGATGACAAAGCAATGAAAATTGCAGAAAAATGTTCTAAAAGTAATAAAATAAATTTTTAATTATCATAAGTGCAATCTTGTTTCTGATCTTTTGCTGTGTGAAAACATAAAATATTACCATTTGCAAAGTTATATCTTGACATTTTGTAACTATAACCTAGTAGTTTCACATATAATGTATAGTTTGGTGGGGGCTTTATCTTTTGTTATTTTTCACTCAAACTTCAAGTCATTGCATTCTGAGTTCTCCCTAAGTCAACATTTTAATGTTCTTTGCTTTTCTACATTTGCTTTCTTGTCTTTTTCCCACCTAGGATACAGATTTAATGACATTCAACATTTCTGTACACCGGTCGTGGTGGAGGGAACATGGGCCTGGCTGTGTCCGAAGAGTGCTGCCTCCATCGGCTCATGGCATGATGGATGACTACACATATGTGTCTGTCACAGACTGCTTCATAGACTTCCAGTACCTGGAGGTCATTCACAGTGCTGTCCAAATACTACTCTCAGTAAGTATCCCATTTGTGTCATTATCTAATTAGCATTATCCTTTATTGGCATCTTATACCTAATTTTAGTTATTGCTTTTTTTGGGTCACACCTGGTGATGCACAGGGGTTACTCCTGGCTCTGCACTCAGGAATCACTCCTGGCGGTGCTCAGGGAACCATATAGGATGCTGGGAATCGAACCTGGGTTGGCCGCGTGCAAGGCAAATGCCCTACACACTGTGCTATCGCTCCAGCCCCACCTAATTTTTTTTTACACAAATTTTGTGATATTGTGATGCATACATGGTGGAGAGTATACTTAATGGAAAGAGCCCCAAGAGTGGTAATAATATTAGTTATACTTAGTATCAGTTTACCTTTTTTCCCTTGGCATCTACTTTGTTTTTAGAACTATTTGGTTGCTGTACTTTCTAACTTACAACATTCTCCCAAAGCAGTGCATTTTCTGTTCTTCGTCTGAGGCTCTTCAGCTGTTACACTTGTACTATGACTTAACTAATGCATTCTTTCACATGTGCTCATTAGTCCAGAGAAAGAGACATGGAAACATACCTAATTTCTTAATCAAGCTTGTCAAACCTCTTTCAAACAATTGTTCTTTAAGCAAATAAAATGGAGCTTAATATTTCTATGTCTAAAATTTGGTGTCAGACTGCAGCTCCAGTATAGAAACAAACAAACAAACAAACAAACAAACAAATGACTTGATTGAATATACAAAAGGTTTATGTGCTGAGAATCCATGAATTTTAACTTCCTATCTCCAGACTGCCCCATGCAAGCATCATCAGTGAGGAGTAGAATTAATAGAAGATGTATACTGTCTTCAAGAATGTTGTTGCTTTGAGACCTCACAAAGATTTGCCTGTTTTTTTTTTGTTGAGTCACATATAAAATAAATCCATTTTCACTTAAACCACACATCTCTGTTTCATTCATTGATTGTAGTTAAAAATGAGAATTGAAAAACACAAAATCAGGACTAACAGAAACATAAAAAGTATATGGCAGTGAAGAATGTACATTCTTAGAATTTACACTTTGTATTATCTACTATTGTTTAATAAATAACTGAATTAGAATTTACTTTTTTTTTTCTGTTTGGGTCACACCCAGCAGTTCACAGGGATTACTCCTGGCTTTGCACTCAGGAAGTACTCCTGGTGGTTCTCAGTGGACCATATGAGATGCTGGGAATCAAACCCGGGTCAGCCACGTGCAAGGCAAATGCCCTACCTGCTGTGCTATGGCTACAGCCCCCTGAATTAGAATTTCCTAAACAGTCTATCATGTTATAGCTTTGAGTTCTGTGGTCAAGAATTTGTGCAGAATTCAGACAGTATCTCTACTCCACATGATACTGGTTCACTCAACTGAACCTTTGACTAGAAATTTAACTGGAGGTAGAATATTCAAGAAGTATAACCTAGCCCATAGTTAATATAGACAGGTGATCGAATGGTGAATTACTATTGGTCTTTAACCCACATATTCCATGTTTTTAAATGATTATTTTAGAGCACATTTGAATTACAATTTTCTGGTACAACTAAATATTAGAACTTTAATTTTTTTTGAACTTATTGTTCAAGTTCAGTGAAAGGCAAATTTGACGACAAATTCAAAGTTCTGCTTCAATATTGAAAATATTTCTTTCATAAATGTATAAGGAATTTCATTACTCTTGGTTTCTCTCATTTTTATAAGCATATGATTTTATTGCCATTTATATATAACTCCTTATTTATTATTTCTCAATTATTTTGTCTTCAGTATCCTGATCAGCTTGATATGAATATGTAGTGACATATGTATATAACTATATATTCAACATTTTACACTATAAATATGGAAGCAAATTTTCTCTAAAAAGTTTCATCCCATTTTAAGATAAACTACTACATAATCTTACACTAATTTCCAAAGATTCTTAGCAATTTTTACTACAGAAAAGAATTTCCCTAGATCTTTAATATATGAAAAGATCCCCTTCTTCTAAAAAGTGATTCACAGGGCCAAGGCCAAGTTTTATTTCTGGCACCCACTGGTCTCCAGGCATTGCCGCCATGACTCTGGAGATCCCCAGATATCTCTGGGGCAGGGGTATCCCCAGAACTTCAGGGCTCAAGAACACAGAATCCTTGGCCCTCAAGCTAAGCCTGGCCTCATAAGCCAAGAATTATTTCTGTACCCCATTTGGGAGCCCCATCTCCTACCGCCTAATCCCCACCAAATGATTTATAGTAAATTGTTTAATCATTTTTGGAATGGTGATCTCTATGATAGAGCAAAATGTTAGGGAATTGAAATGTCATTTCCCCATATCATCTTTAATTCAAATGAGTGGCAAGGTGAAAATATTTATTTGATAAGGAGCTGAACCATCACATAAAACTCTGTGCTAAAGAGATACCAAGTAAAGTATACTGCAACCTAAAGGAGTTTGCCACTTAAAAATGAATTCCTCAACCTTCTAGCTTAGTGAGTATTCAGATTTGTCCATAGGTGTGCATAGCTTTGACTGCTGTTCAGGCTTCTGGTCATAAAGGATTAGTTGCTTACTATGGACTTTTCTTGGGAAACACCTCTGTGTGACCAGATTTACAATATTTTATCTCTAATTATAAGCTAAAATATATCTTAAAATTGTTTCTCAACTATCAAAGTGTTAATTCTTGTCATAGTTGACTTAATGTTAATTTCTTATATTTTTACTTCTTATGTATATATTTATAAACAAATTTTATTTTAATATGATAATATGTGACTGCTACACTATCAGCTATTGAACATGTGATGAGATATGACACTTATTAAAAATATAAAGGGGTAATGTTTTAATATTTAATATTGTGTTTTGCCTAAACAACCTAAACTAAGTACAAACAGACAAAAAGCTTTGAGATGGAGCATGGTCCTAGAGGCCATTCTGTACCAGGGGCTATACCTTTAAATGAAATAACCAAAAGATCTAGAAGAATCCAAAGGATGAAATGGGACCAAGAAATGTAGCCAGGATTGGCAGAAAGGGTGTCTCCCTGTCTCTCTCCTCGCTCCCTGAATAATGAGGAAGAAGTGTTTGAATTACTTACCTGTGACTTCTGCTCTGCTGGTAAACAATGCCTCTGCCGTTGCTGTCCATATGAGTAGAGTTTAGAACTGGAAGAAACAAAATGTCAGTCATAGACATTAGTATCCTACAGGAACCATGTCCGGCTCAAAAAAAAAGAGTAATATGGAAAGAACATGGGAGAGGATCCCATACAGAACTGTAGCACAGAACTTCGCAACACTGACAACATGCAAACTTCTCAACTCTTCACCCACTTGGCCGCAGTCCACTAGTAAATATCTTTTGAAAAAAAAAGTTTCAAGATGTTTTAGTTTAATAATTAATTAAGGAATAGTCACTTAGTTTAAAGACATAAAGACATATAATTAGTATGCATATATAGAATGATAGATTCCTTCTATTCTTATATTCCTATTTGCCTAACACCCCCATTTTTACTCCCCAGTGGGAAACTAGTTTTATTTATTTTTAAAGTCATGGATATTGGTCCAAAATATCATTGTATCACTATCACTGTCATCCCATTGTTCATCGATTTGCTCGAGTGGGTCCAGTAACATCTCCATTTGTCCCTGTCACGTACTAGTATAGCCCGATGAAGTACTGGGGACTCTTTGAGGATCATGGGAATGAGGACCGTTGTTGTTACTGTTTTTGGCATATCGAATATGCCATGGGTAACTTGCCAGGCTCTGCCATAGTCCAAAATATATTTATGCAAATCAAGAAAATAAAACCATATTCTTACCTTCCTTCCAAGACTGCATATAATTTGATCTCTTCTAAAACTTCTCTTATTTTGGTTATTGGATATTTCAGAGCTCTTTCCATGTCATTACATCAGGACTTTATTATTTATTTAGTTGCCCCTTCATGGTGGGCCTTTAATTATTAACCCCATTTAAACTTAATTATTTTAATATATATATATATCAGGGATTAAATCAGGGCTCATACCTGCTCCTAAACTATCTCCCTGGATCCTCCAGATTCCTTTTTATTTATCTATTTTTGCTTGTTTATTTATTTTGTAAGTAAAAAGCTATAGCACAGTGGGTAGGGCGTTTGCCTTGCACGCAGACAACCCAGGTTTGATTCCTCTGTCCCTCTTGGAGAGCCTGGCAAGCTACTGAGAGTATCTCACCCCCATGGCAGAGCCTGGTAAGTTACCTGTAGCATATTCAATATGCCAAAAACAGTAACAAGAAGTCTTACAATGGAGAAGTTACTGGTGCCCGCTCGAGCAAATCGATGAGCAACGGGATAACAGTGATGCAGTGATATATCTTAGTATAAAATATATATCAACAACTAAAATAATATGTAACTATATACACAAATCTCTTTTTATATATTCTAGAAAATGTCCACTCTCTTGGCTCACTCACTATCCAGTTGTACTGAATGTCCACCCTTATGAGCACAGTTTTATCATTATTGAATCTCTAGTCTTATCTACAAGAGTGAAAATGCCTCAAAGACAAGAAGCATCTTTTTTTTCACATGTTCTTCTCTGTAGTCCCATTACCTATCACCATAATGATGCATAAATAGCGGTGGGTGAGTAAATGACCAATAAACAAAAGATACTAAAGTCTAAAGGGGAAGACTCCATGGATCAAAAACCACCAACCTTATGCACAGATAAAACTCAGCAGCCAGAATGAAATGCTGTTCATCTGGGAGATGGGGCAAGGAGACAGTGCTCTTTAGAAGCTTGGCTTCAAGATGCTCAATAGCTTTATACTATTGTGAAGAGATAACTGGAGGTAGGGGGAGATGGAGGAATATCCACCCTCTCTGGTTCCTTTGCTGACCAACTAATAAATTGGCTTGAGAGAAGAACTGGGAAGAGAAAGGGCAGATATAATTTTGTGAGCATGAAAACCATATGATACACAGAATGACAAAAACAGCCTATTTGTGTTGTTTTTTAGATAAATGCTCAATTTCTCTACAAAGAGCAAATGGAATAGAGAAATTAGTTAATGTTTTGGGTGCTACAGCTAGTCTTAGGAGCAAAGAAGAGCTTGTTTACATTGCTCTCAGACCCTGTCTCTGATGAGAAAGATCTATCTCTCTACAGGTCAAGTTGCTTTCCCAGGGAGATTTCTATCTTTTTTCAGGGAAAACAGAGAGGAGAGTAAGAAAAACTTACTGTTTTTTTTTTTTTTAAGGGGAGGTTTAGGGCACTAATTGGTCACCTAATATTCCTTTAGTTTGTTATAACTAACATGCTACTTTTAGTTTGTTATAACTAACATGCTACCTCCTTGATGAGGTCTCACTTTTATTAGATACATACACACATATTTTACTCATTATTTTGATTTTCTAAGTTTTTTCCATATTTTTATGAAAAATCTCAAAACATGTAAGTGAAACAAGGATTAAAGGATTTGCTAGTTAAAGTCCAACAGTAACATCCTGTCATGACTTGGACTTCCTGTTCATCCCATAATATCTCCAATGCCTACAGCTATTCCATGCCCAGAGTGACCACTGACTCAAAATTGTTGACTAACTTGACATATCACTTCTGGATTTTATGTTTGTTAAGCATAGAGCATAATTTTAAAATCTTGATTGTATCAAAAAGGATATGACTTTTTTTTAAGATCCTTTGGAAAAAAAAAACTATGTATAAAACATGTTTCTGAGTTCTTCTAGGAAGCTACCATTTGTAAGAGTACCCAGTTGCAGAGAAAAGGGGAGTCAGTCAGCTCCAAGACCAAGATTCTATCCTTGGTTTGTTTTCCATGTCTACAAGTTCTCTATTTCAGAAGTGACCTCATGAATTTATCTTTTCTTAGTTGCTTGGTCCCACTGAGACCATCAAAACAGTTTCTGATGTACAAGAAGAAAACATCCAACCCCATCAAAAAATGGGGCGAAGAAATGAACAGAAACTTTACCAAGGAAGAAATACGAATGGCCAAAAGGCACATGAAAAAGTGCTCTGCATCACTAATCATCAGAGAGATGCAGATCAAAACAACTTTGAGATACCACCTCACACCACAGAGACTAGCACACATCCAAAAGAACAAAAGCAACCGCTGTTGGAGAGGATGTGGGGAGAAAGGGACCCTTCTTCACTGCTGGTGGGAATGCCGACTGGTTCAGCCCTTCTGGAAAACAATTTGGACGACTCTCAAAAAATTAGATATTGAATTCCCATTTGACCCAGCAATACCACTGCTGGGAATATATCCCAGAGAGGCAAAAAAGCACAATCGAAACAACATCTGCACATGTATGTTCATCGCAGCACTGTTTACAATAGCCAGAATCTGGAAAAAACCCGAATGCCCCAGAACGGATGACTGGTTGAGGAAACTTTGGTACATCTATACAATGGAATACTATGCAGCTGTTAGAAAAAAGGAGGTCAAGAATTTTGTAGTTAAGTGGATGGGCATGAAAAGTTTCATGCTGAGTGAAATGAGTCAGAAAGAGAGAGACAGACATAGAAAGATTGCACTCATCTATGGTATTTAGAATAACAGAGTGGGAGACTAACACCCAAGAACTGTAGAAATAAGTACCAGGAGGTTGACTCCATGGCTTCGAGGCTGCCCTCACGTTCCGGGGAAAGGTCAACACAGAGAATCGATCACCAACTACATTGTAGTCGAAGGCCATGTGGGGGAAGGGAGTTGCGGGCTGAATGAGGGCTAGAGACTGAGCACAGCGGCCACTCAACACCTTTATTGCAAACCACAACAGCTAATTAGAGAGAGAAAACAGAAGGGAATGCTTTGCCACAGTGGCAGGGTGGGGTGGGGGGGAGATGGGATTGGGGAGGGTGGGAGGGACACTGGGTTTACAGGTGGTGGAGAATGGGCACTGGTGAAGGGATGGGTTCCCAAACTTTGTATGAGGGAAGTATAAGCACAAAAGTGTATAAATCTGTAACTGTACCCTCACGGTGATTCTCTAATTAAAAATAAATAAATTTAAAATTAAAAAAAAAAAAAAACAGTTTCTGATGAGAATGCTGAACTATGTCAGGTAAATTCTAGATATTATAAAGGACACATTTTCAAAAACAGGTGTCTCACTCTGACAGTGGTATATCAAAGACTTAATGAGAAAACAAGCATGACACTGAAAACTGTAACACAGAACTTTGTGCATTAGTACCATTTTTTATGACCATATTACCTAAATCATCATGAAAATTAATAATACAAATAAATAAAAATTGCAACCCCAAATACATTTCCTTATAGCAAATTTAATAATAATTTTCTTGTTGGAAGAATCTATAACCATTTAATCTCATTCAATAACAGTAAACTTTATTCTTTTTATTCTCAAGCATCTGACCAAAACAAAAATGAAATAATAAAAACCATGCTTACAACACATATGATTGACAAAGGATCATTATCCGTATCATATCATTTAAGTGAAATAACTTAAATAATGATAACATGTAAATTTAAAATTTAACTCAATGCAGAATCTGAAGTCTCACATAAGAGAAAATATAAATAGTAAAAAACGTATTAAATTTCCTTTATGCTAAGTGATAGGTGCACATTGTATTTTAAAAGAGTTTTTGCTGATTTTGTAACTTTCTAAATCAGTAGCACATAGTATTGGCAGCAGATTGTACTTACTTACAGATAAAGACATTTTTTATTGTAAGAAACATTAAAATGGCCTTTCTTTATGGCTATATAACTCCATTCAATGGAATTTGTCCTAAGAGGATAATACAGCAGAAACAACTAGTTTCACCTTGTTCTTTTCACTGTTATTGAGAATAAAAATCCTCAGTATCTCTACATTTATACTTTTAGAACATAGTATAATAACTTATGGTATATCAATATTATTATTAGCTAATATAAATAACAATGCCAATGTCAAACACCATCTCTAAGACATCAAAATGTGTTATTTAAATAAAAAAAGAAAGAAAAATAATTTTTAGAAAGACATTGAATTATCTATAATTTTCCCAGGTATGTTTTTAAATATTGTGTCACATTTTCAGTATTAACAGTCAATCATTGTTATTTTATAGGAATGGAATAGATATTGCATTGTTATCTTAGATTATGAAACATTTCCTGTTTCATATTTTGATTATTATTTTTACCAACATCTTATTTAAGTTACTAGCTATTCCATTTTAGTGTCCTGCTCAGTTTTAAGATTAGTAACAATAACTAAGCAAGTGAAATTCCTTTAAATTTCAAGATAAAATTACTTTCTAATAAATATATAAGTAAATATATATTCTAGATGTGTTTGTACATAAATTTCTTTTTTAAAGCTCATTTTTATAACCAGTTGACAAATCTTAATACTAAAATTGGAAAAGATCTTTTGAAAGCACCTTATTACTTTCTCTTTGGAGCTAATTTTGCATTTATTTTGTCTTAAATCTTCACTGTCAAAATATTCTCTTTCATATCGCATAGGTGACAAGTCTCATTCTTTAACATCTTTGGAGGTTGTCACCATGGTCAAATTTGGAGATCAGCATGCTCTGAGAATTGGATTTCCACCATCTCTCTATTTTTTACATTACGTCTATCTAGTCACATCAACATTTGTCGCAAATCTCTGTCCTTCATATCAGACACATTCCACTTAAAGATAAATTACAACTCCAACTCAGTAGATAAGGGTGAAAGGTAACATTAGACCACAGGGTGTCCTGTAGAATCTGTATTCTCAAAAGGTTGTATGGATATCTGTTCGATCTTCTTAGAATAAATGACATAGTGACAGATAATACTACTTCTAATTCAGTAACATGCTCACATGGTGTCAGAATGAAAGTCAAGAGATAAGCTTTTGAAATGAATTCCAATAACTATCAGTTGTATTTCTTCAAAACCAGATATAGTGAAAAGGTTTTTTTTAATTTTTCAGATTTCTGTTCACATTTGCATTTATTTTACAAACCAATATAAACTCAGAGCTTCTCTGACTACTTTGCAAACAGGAACTCTTTTAATCTTCAAAAGGACCTAAGAAGTCAGTATCATTTCATTCATTTTACTTATGTGTAAACTGAGACAAAGAGAGGTTAAGTAATTTTCCCAAAATCAAACAGCTTGTTAGTGAAACTGGACCTCAAACCCAGATAGATTACAGAGTCCATGGTTTTAGTCTCTTATCAGTATATATTGGAATTGAAGCTCTATTATTTTTCTTCTGCATCCTTTGCTGAGGTCAGTGGTCAATTCTTTCAGAGCCCTTGGCTACGAATCTTCTGTTCTGTTGAGGTTCACATGGTGACTGCAATATCTGAACGTATTCGAGAACATTAACAATTATCTCATTCTGAAAAAAATTATAGAATCAGTAAGTTTTATTTAGTCCTTGAAAATATTTCCGAATTACCTTTTTGTTGTTTGGTGGGGAAGAGAAGGATTTAAGCACTTGTAAAGTGCTAGGAATATCAGACTCTTTTTTGCTTACTTTGAATTTTTAGTTGCTGGTAAGAGGAAATAATAATGGCTAATTTCTTTTACCCTAAATTATTTCCAGGATTAGCCTTTCCACGGTTTTATTTTTAATACAAAATAAATGACTTCTGACTATACAAAAATGTTAATTAATTTCTAAGTACTACCCCCCAAAAAGAATAGTATAAGTTAGTCAATTGCATCTCTTAGTAAATTGAATCAACACTATAAAATTCCATAGAATAATTATTTTTTGGACCACCAAAATATTGAGAAAGATTTTAAGAAGAATTACTTGTCATTGCAGAACTTCAAAGATTTTGGTAGAAATATTTAGGCTCAGGATCTGAGTATATTTCATGAATAAAATTGTTTTTATTTATATTATAAGCTGGAGCAATAGCACAGTGGCTAGGGCGTTTGCCTTGCACATGGCTGATGCGGGTTCGATTGCTCCGCCCCTCTCGGAGAGTTTGGCAAGCTACTGAGAGTATCCTGCCCACATGGCAGAGCCTGGCAAGCTACCCGTGGCGTATTTGATATGCCAAAAACAGAAACAAGTCTCACAATGGAGACGTTACTGGTGCCCATTTGAGCAAATCAATGAGCAACAGGACAACAGTGCTACAGTGCTATTTTAGGTTGGTGAACTGTAATACTGAAAATCATTCCATTCTCAGATTCATGTTGATACAGTGTACTCTCTCTTTCTCTAAATTGTACATATATTTTAAATGTTTTGTTGATACACATAATTCAAGTTCCATACAACTAATTTATTTAAAGTGTACATTTCAGTAGCTTGCTATATACTGTTTATAATAGTAATCAAACACTATTTAAATATTTTATATAAAGAAACATTTATAAATATGTCATGAAATCTATGTAGTTATTCTTTAAAAGCATCATCTGTAAGTAGAAAATGTACTTAATCCCATTGGAAAGTTTTGTTCACTCTAATTCCATGACAGTTAAAGTAATTAGTGTAATATTGACACTTATATTTGACTAAAAATCAAATTGGTAGTGAGAAAGCTAAGGGGAAGTGGTTTTCTTTATTTAAATTGATTAATGTAAGCAGCTCTTTCATTTAAAATTTACTTATATAAAATTCAAGCAAATATTTACATTGCATAATTATTACCTACTAGCAAAGATAATCAGGTAGCCCTGCAGTCAATGAAACATGAACAATTAAAATCTACATAATACACAACAGCATTTAATTAATCACCTAACCTAATCCAAACAAATAAAGCCTTCTGTTGCAATGCTTGACCATAAAGGAGTTTAAAGCCAATTATAATACTAAAAAAGAATCAAAAGCTAACAATTATTGGGTATATACTCTATCCCTGGACTTTTCCTCTCAAATGTTATCGTGTGGATGGAAGTAGAGACTATTATGCTGAACGAAGTAAGATACAAAATGATCTCTCTCATGTATGGGGCATAAAGAAAAAATAAGGGAGAAACAAATGGCCAAAGGCAGCAGAATTAGTCTTTAGAGTGAGAAGTAGTTGGATGGCAGGGATCCTCTGGATATTAGTGGACGGAAGATGGCACTCTGTTGATGAATGTGGTATCGGAAAAATGTATGCATGAATCTATCATTAACAATATTGTAAATCATGTTATCTTAATAAATATTGGGAGAAGAGAGACTGGAGAGATAGTACCACAGATAACTTGCTTGCCTTGCACACGACCAACCCACGTTCAGTACCCAGCACCACATACAGCTTCCCAGTCCCCATGTCCCCATCAGGAGTCATTCCTGGGCACACAGCCAAGACTAAGCCCTGGGCACTACCGGTGTGGCCATCCCCTCAAAAAGGAAAAATGTTACATAAAAAGAAATAAGTAAAGTAGAAGATAAGGGAGGTGGCTCAGTGGTAGAACATCTAACTTGCATATATAAGTCCCTGGATTCAGTCCCTAGCACAGAACAACAACAAAAATTGCAAGGTTGACTTTATTATCTTTAGTTGATATATGAAGAAACTGATTTATGCGATAAATTTTTCAAGATAGTGATTGGAGAGTATCTAACTTGGTTCTAATGTGTCCCCTAAACTACATGCATTAAACAGTCCCCCAAATTACATAAAACAAAAGAATGCACAAAATCCTGTGTATTAATAGGTGCTCTGGAAAGTTATTACAACTATAGTCGAATTTCAAATACTTTAAAAATTCAAATTTTTAATTTCAAATACTTTAAATTAAATTTTTAATTTCAAATACTTTAAAAATTCAAACAACAAGAACAACAAAAAACCCATGTTGACAAAGTCTGACAGTATGAATACTGGTAATGAGAATAATGTAGAGGGAAAGAGAAATATACATAATTGCAATGTGGATGTATTAGTATGGGTACTTTATAAATATTAGTTCTTTCAATCTTCCTATTAAATTCTCTGTTCTTATCACCACTGTTGCAAATAAGAGAAGAAAATATTATGCAGCATGCCCAAAGATCACACAACACTGAGATTTTTAAACCAGATTATACTAATATCAAAAAATATAATACCACTCATTTGTGGACTGTAAAGTAGCATAGTATGAGACTGACACCAAAGGACAGTAGAGATAAAGGCCAGGAGGAGCACACCATGGTTTGGAAGCTGGCCCCATGTGCTGGGGGGAAAGGTCGTTGGGATGGAGAAGGAACCACTAAGTAAGTGATGATTGGAGGCATCACCCTGATTGGGAGACGTGTGCTGAAAGTAGACCAAGGACCAAACATGATGATCTCTTAGTGTTATCTATATTGCAAATCATAATGCCCAAAATTAGAGAGAGAGTAAGAAGGATTGTACCTGCCACAAAGGCAGAGGTGGCGTGAGGTGAGGTGGCGGGCAGGACATTGGGAACAATGATGGTGGAAAATGTGCACTGGTGGAGGGAGAGTGTTCAAGCATTGTTTGACTGAAATGCAATCATCCAAGTTTTTAACTATATCTCACGTTGATCCAATAAAACTTCTTTAAAAAAATACAATGCCAAAGAGATAGCTCAAAAGACTAAATTCATAATTTACATGTAGAGGCCCAAGATTGACCTCTGGCACCATGTATGATCAGATCAGTTTAAAAATAGTTTCCTCTATCAACACCACTTTTCATAAGTTTCTGCATGACTTAACAGGTTCTGTAAGTTTCTGCCTACTTACAACCTCAGAATTTCACTTAAAAGACCCTTTGACATTATCTAGCCTGATTTTCCTTCTGGAGAGAGAATATTATCTGTAGTTTGTGCTATTTAAGATCACAACTACATGAAATGTGGTAGGTCAAAGTAAAATGTGCTGCAGCTATAAAACAAACACAGGATTCTAAAAGCATGGACATAAAAATAATGCAAGATATGTCTCCAATAAATTCCTATATAAAAATTTAAATTGGGGGCTAGTAGAATATGTTATGAGATTACTTTCACCTGTTTACTTATCTTTAATGTGTCTACTAGACAATTAAAGCTACATATGCAGCTAATGTTAAATTTCTACTGGGCAGAATAGTCTGTGGTCTCCCTGAAAACCATAGTGGAGATCGTGCGTCAGCAAACAGCTCATTACCCATGAGACAGTCCCATCTATTATTGAACTGCTCTTAGCGTTAAAAGTAGGATTTTTGTCCCTAGACCCAAAATCTATCACCTTGGAGCGTCTACGGACATTAGTTCTGCCTCCTGAGTATCACAGGGTATAACTCTTCATTCATATCCAATTCTTCTGGTTTGTTACTAGAAGGGTACTGTGCAATCAATCTCACAATCCTTTCTAACAGGACATGACAGACAATTTTGATTGGTACTCTGCAGACTAGGTCCTATGTTTGTTTTAGCCCTGAAGTGTTATGCCTAATGTAAAACCTAACTCCATCTCCCTGTGAAGGGCCAGATAAGTTACAGACATCAGCTTCTACCTAGGAAATTTTTTCTGCCCCATAATGAGTAACCTAGAGAGATGTAGAACTTAAAGTCACTTGATAAGGATGTTTTCCTCTGCCCCGAATTCATAATGGGAAAAAGACACTTAACCTTAGGGCTGAAAAAAACGACCACTCTAAAGAGGAAATCGCAGTTCTGAGTCCATTTCCAGCAGATGATATTCAGTTACTCTATAATCTACTCCAAACCCAGCCTCATGAATGCATGTTGGTCATAACAATTGTTATTGTTTTTAATTAGTGTCTTTGTTGAAGTAACTATAGCACTGTTGTCCAGTTGTTCGTTGATTTGCTCAAGGGGGCACCAGTAATGTCTCCATTGTGAGACTTGTTGTTACTGTTTTTGGCGTATCGAATATGCCACGGGTAGCTTGCCAGGCTCTCTGAGAGGACAGAAGAATGGAACCCAGGTTGCCACATGTAAAGCAAACGCCTTATCTGCTGTGCTATCGCTCAAGATGTTTAATTTTCTTTATAAATTCTAGCATCAAAAAATAGGATGAATTCTCCAGATTACTACTTAAGTGTATCATAAAAATCTGAGATTTCAGGGTCTTGATGCTAATCAAATAAAATTAAAAATTTTCAAGATAAAATGTCAAGGTTTGAAACATGATTATTACCTGTAATTTTAATAAATTCAAAGTATTTTAATTGAAATGTGTGCAGCCATGACAAACTAGATCTTTTGAATGAAATGGAATTTCTTTCAAGATATTAACACTGAAATTTTATTTTTCTATTAACACTGAAAAAATACATTTCTCCAAAGTTAACACATTTTTATTATTGTTTCAACCTAGATTTTATCACTTACTTATGTAATATACATTTTAGTTTTATGAGCAAAAAGAAATTATTTTTCTATCAAATCACTTCACTTGTCATCCCGTTGATCTTTGATTTGCTCGAGCGGGCGCCATTCATCCCTGTCCTGTGCAGCTGTAGCCCAGTGGTATCTGCTCGCTCTAGAAACACGAAAAGCCTGAAACCGTACATTCAAAGTTTTGATGAAGAAGTCTGACCACTCATAGGTGGACGACCACGCGGTCTTTTGACGTCCCGTGGAATCCAGTCAATAACAGCTCTAGTCCAGCGGTCGTCTCTAAATCAAATTGCATGTCCAGCCCATCTGATTTTTGACGTCTTGGCTGGCAAACGAGACAGCGTTCCTGATTCTTGATCATCAATGGAAGTTAGAACTTTGGATTCCTTCTCTCACTTGAGTGAAACGTGATACTCCAAGCATAGCTCTTTCGATTCCTCTTTGGGATACCCGAATTGTGTTCTCATCCTGTTTTCCTAGGGCCCAGGTCTGTGAGGCATATGTTAGTGCAGGAAGAACAGTGGACTCAAAAGATATGCCCTGAGCCGGAGGTTCTTCATCCTCTTAACCACTTCTTGAAGGCATTCCATGCTGCTCTCTTCCTTCTGCACAGTTCTAGTGCCAGGTCATTCCTCATGTTGAGTTCTCGACCCAGGTACACATAGCTGCTGCATTCAGAGATGTTTTGAATTGCCTCTTCCCACTTCATGCATGAATATCTTCAGCTTCCTGTGGTAACTCATCTATCCTAGTAAAAAGTGCTGTCTTTATGCCATCATATTCAAAATTTTATCCAAATCAATGTTCAATTTTATTGTCTCCAGCCTGGTGAGTTAAAACAGCTAGAGATATTTCTTTAAACTGTTTAGAGATTCTGCTATTCTCTGAAAAGTCTCCTAATCTTTCAATATATTACTAGTAAAAGTGGTAAGCACTAAGGTTCTAAGATTTATTTATTAATTAATATGAACCCAAAGATCCCCATCTTTCAGTTCTTCTAAGATTTATACCTGTGCATAATTTCTTTCCCTTAAGTACGAATAGAACCTGTGACTTACATCAAACCAATAGAGTATGGCAAAGGGGATATGTCCACATTTTAATCCATTTCAATATATGGTAAAATTTGAAACACACACATACAAAAACACATACACAAATATTTCTAGAAATGGTTCTTGCAATATCTAGAGATAGAAGAAGCCATAGGTGGTAATTTTTATACAGTGACACATTACTCAGCAATTAAAAGGAATGAAGTATTGAATCATGCTATAAAATAGAGGAACCTCAAGAATAGTAAGCTAAGCAAAAACAAAACCAACTATAAAGTACCACATATTATATGACTCCATTATATGAAATGCCCACAATAAGCAAATCTATAGAGAGAAAGTAAACTAGTGGTCCCCGTGGCTGAGGGGGAAGAAAAGAGGATGGAATGGGGAAGTGCTAATGGATATAGGGTTTCTTTTTTGAAATAACGTAAATGTTTGAAAAACCTGGGAACACTGGAGGAGGGAAATTGACACTGTGGTTGTATTGATGGTGGAGCATTATATGTCTAAAACTCAACTATGAATAACTTTGTGAATCATGGTGCTATAATAAAATAATTTTTTAATTTACATCACTGTATCACTGTCATCCCATTGTTCATCAATTTACTTAAGTGGGCACCCGTAACATCTCTGTTACACTCAGCCCTGAGATTTTAGCAGCCTCTCCTTACTTGTCTTTCCCAACGGTGGAGGCTCTTTTAGGGTCAGGGAAATGAGACTTATTGTTACTGTTTTTGGCATATCAGATACACCACAGAAGCATTATTTACATATTATGAAAAAAAGGATTTATCTCAGAAATGCAAGGTTAACACCCAAAATCTTGTTTTTTTTCTCCTTTTTTGTTTATTACAATTAATACTATGTTAATAAAAAATATTGTCACCTCTTAAGAGACAACTGATTGCGTGTCTTTTAATGGGTTTAAAATTTAGCAGGAAAATAATACAGGAAACAGTCCAGTGAAAATCAGAATACAAATTGTATGCTTTGCAAAACCTTTGAATAGCTTTTAGATAGGCAGCCTAACTGCTTTTCAAATCCCTGGGTCCTATATTAGATACCTCACACTGGACAACCAGGCCTCTCCATGGGGCATGTACTGAAATAAGGAACAAAGAAAGAATAGTGTATGTTTGTCTCATGAGATCCTCCACAGCTCTAGCCATGGGAAAACACTGCACTCAAATGCTCACAAAGCACTCAGGAAAATTTAGTCCTTCCAAATAGATAGGCAAGTAGAGATACATACAGATACGGATGTTCCTCTACAGATTCAGTAATTATGCAGATTAGTTTACACTAAGCATATAAAAATCTTCCTATTCTAATAAATGTTTGTGGAATAAAATAATGATTGAGAATAGTCACAATTAAGCTTACAGTACTAAATTGTTTTTATTTTTCATGGAACAAAACTTCTAAGAAAGTGCCCATCATTTATATGTATAATGGCATTGCACTTTGGAGATGATTAAAACTTTGCAACAGAACTTTTCAATTCTAATATTTTAAAGGGTTAAGAATGTCACCTGCCCCCATGGTGTTCAGTAAGACAAACAGTAACCAAGTTTTGCTTCTCTGGTCCCATAGAAAGATGTGCGTTGAATTAGGGATATCTAATCTTTGCTACAGGCTCATCATCGTCATCATCATCATTATCCCGTTGATCGTCAAATTTCTCAAGCAGTCTCAGTAATGTCTCCGTTTGTTTTAGCCCTGAGATTTTAGAGGCCCCTCTTTACTCGTCCTTTCCAATGGTGCCGAATTGGAGGGTCTTTCAGGGTCAGAGGAATGAGACCCATCATTGTTACTGGTTTTGGCATATGAATACACCATGGGGAGTTTGCAAGGCTCTCCCGTGTAGGCAGGAAAATCTCTGTAGCTTGACAGGTTCTCCCACAGGGAGAACTTGGCTAAAAGATGTCACTTCCAGAAATTTGATTTTATAGTCTCTGGATGTTGGCCGTTGGTGGGATTACACGGCGCTGGGGGCAATGCCTGGGTGTGACCACACCACCAGCTATTGGAAAATGGGGAATCTGAGTGGAAGAGGCCCTGACCCAATCCGAGCAGGCTTGGAGGGCTCAGCCCCGGGTCCCACACACCTGGGTTCCTCTGTCGGTTCCTTCATGCGTGAGGGACCTTGAGCATGGCTGTGGCTAGGCTCCAGAGGTCTTTGGCCATGGGAGCTCTGCTTAGGGCAGGGAGGGAAACTGGAACCTAGCCCCTCTGAGGGGCCCCAGGGAAGACAGCCAGGCATGGGGGCAAGAGACAAGGATACAGTGTGAATTATTTCAATTTTTATCATAGTTTTTTTTTTATTATGGCAGAAAAAAAGAGATAAATTTGAATGTAATACCCAGCATCTCATATGGTCCCCCAGGCACCACCAGGAGTAATTCCTGAGTGCATGAACCAGGAGTAACCCCTGAGCCAGGTGTGACCAGGTGTGAGCCAGGTGTGAGCCAGGTGTGACCCAAAAAAAGCAAAAAAAAAAACCAAAAGTTGTACTCCATCTTAAAAGTACAGATCATAATAGCAAGTTGCACTCCATCTTCAAAATAAATTTCACAATGGTGTCTGTTTCACTGAGTTATTGCAAGTCTCAGAAATTCTTCCTGTAAGGAACTAAGCATTATGATTGGCCCGCCGTATGTATTCAGTAAATAAATTTGAACTGATAATAATTACATCACAAGAACAAGCATGTTCACAAAGATAAATTAGCTCAAAATTTGCAAAATATCTGAAATTTCTCAGAAAGATATATTATGTAAATGGTAGGCATTACACATAATGTTATTATACATAGATCATCAAAGGCGCTGCCTTTTACTGGAAACAAAGTCAAAATTAATTAACTGCAAATAATTTCAAATGATATTTCCTACTACAATAGCAACAATTATTTTTATATCAATGCGATAACAGAACAATGTTTGGAAAGTTAAATAAAAAAATGGGGGTCCATCATTTGTGATCCAGGGAGCAGTAACAGAAGGGCACAAAAAAAAAGAATTTGTCATGTAATTGCATTCTGTCAAATAGCTAGATAAGCAGCCAGCAGTTTTGCATTCGAATGCATTTGGTTATCCCATTTACAATGGGCTAGTAATCCTATAAATATTTATTGCTAAATGAAAAAAAGAAGCATAAGCTTTTACCCTTTGAGAAAGGTCTGTAACCTGTGTGGTGCCAATGAAGTATGAAACCCTGATGATTCGGTTACTTCTTAATATGTTAAGGGCTGAACTACACTTGGCACATGTGAACACTGTGAATGCTGTTGTCAGAGGCACACTCCTCCAGGGCAATTGTGAGCATATGCTTCAGTGGGTGTGCTATTAAACCCACAGCTGCTCTCTCCCCCGACCTGGAGCAGAACAATGTGGAACCCACGGTTTAGCAGATTTCACCGTGAATGGTTGGAAATAAGAATCAATCCCTTCTGAACAGACCTAACACAAGAACAAAAGGAGAAAGAAAGTGGGTGGGGAATGCTTCCCTCAAGATGATTCAGTATCAATATAGATTACATTATGTTAATCCTCCACCGTGGCATGGGTTGAAAAAAAATGATTGTTTCTTTTAAAAGTATAGCATCACACTTCAGCACTGAAAATGTTGCATTTTTTAATTGTATATGCTCTATATGTTGACTAAACAAAATTAAAAATGTATTACTTTCGATAATAAAACTTTAGATGTTTTCATATCTTGTTTACTATCAAAAAAGATTTAGAAATCTATTAACAAAAACTCAAATATAAGACCAGAAAGAGGACTAAGGGTGTCACTTAGTAGTAAAGAACATGACTTACATTTCCATTTGTGAGGTCCTGGGATCAGTTCCAACACCACCACAAAAATAGATAAATAAATAAATAAATTTTTAAAGCTGTTTATAGAACAGCAAAAAGAACCTAGGTTAGCAAAGGTAGAGAAAGAAATCAAAATATGATGACAAAGAAAATATGCAATAAGTGGAACTTAGTAAGAGTAGTACTTACCTAGTAGTTGCAACCCCAAAGCAACTCTCAGAAAAATCTGTTACCCACTTCCTCATCAAATTCACCTAAAACACTTTCAAACATCTTTTAAAGTGTTTCCTTGAGTTTAGATATTGAGAAAGGAAAGTGAAAGGTGGTAGGTGCCTTCTCCAGTACATAGCACAATTTGTTAAAATATCTGTTTATGGTAATTTACAACATGAAGCCCACAGATAACCAAAGGGCTTGTAGATGGAGATCAGGTGTATCCTTGAATAGAATTAAATTACACCATTTAAAAAAAAACTAATCAAAAGGAAATGCCCTGCCACAGAGGCAGGGTGGGGTGGTGGGGGATGGGGTGGGGGTGGTGGGAGGAATAATGGGAACATTGGTGGAGGAGAATGGGCACTGGTGGAGGGATGGGTAAATGATCACTGCATGACTGAAATGAAAACACGAAAGTTCTTAAGTTTGTAATTACCTCACAGTCATTCACTAATAAAAAATTTTAAAAAACTAATCACTAGCATAATTTTAGTTCCTATTTTAACTATAAATGTTAACAACAAATTAGAAATATTAACTTATTTTTATTTGATTTTGTACTTATGACAGATGAATAATATTCATTTATGTCTGGGAGACAGACTTCCCTTTAGGTTGTATTAGATATTAAAAATCCTTGTAGTTTGCTCTCCAAAGATGTTAATACGTCTTATCTTGAAGTAAATTCTGTTCATCTACACCATGATGTGCATGCAGGAGGTATGTGATAGGCATTGTGATGGGTGGATGGGATTATTGGATGAATGTTGGAAGCAATATATGGATTAATGAATGTACAATCTAAATAATGAATGGGATGGAAAACGAGCAATAAAAGAAGGAAGTGTCAAGGGAGACTACTGGCCTCAATGTTATATTCTTGAGGGCACACACAAACACACACACACACACACAAGATAGGAAATTATTCAGCAATAAAAATTTTAATAGCACTGTAGCACTGTCATCCCATTGTTCATTGATTTGCTCGAGCGGGCACCAGTAGCGTCTCCACTGTGAGACTTGTTGTTACTGTTTTTGGCATATTAAATACGCCATGGGTAGCTTGCCAGGCTCTGCCATGTAGGCGGGATACTCTCAGTAGCTTGCCGAACTCTCCTAGAGAGATAGAGGAATCAAACCTGGGTCAGCCAAGTACATTCTATGCCCTACCCGAAATAAAATAAAAAGATAAAATCTGGTCATTTATGATAAGATGGATGAAATTGGTGGGATTATATTTAGTAAAATATAAATCAGAAGGAGCAAAAATATAAAAGATGCTTTTGTTTATATAGAGAATATAAAGGAATAAAGCAAAGAACAGACTTAAACCAGTGAAATCACAGCCATGGATTCTGACTACAGAACTGAGAATACCAAAAGGGGAGGACTGTAGTAGCAACAAAGAGAAAAGTTTCAGTGGATTTATGGATGGACATCAGTACATTGATTGTAGATCTAGTGTGGCAACATACATTTGAATATGATTCTTTCATTGTTTTTTGTTTTTGAGTCATACCTACCAATGCTCAGGGGTCCGCCTGGCTCTGCACTCAGAAATTACTCCTGATGCTCAGGGTTACTTCTGGCTCTGTACTCAGGAATTATTCCTGGTAGTGCACAGGAAACCACATGGTATTCTGTGGATTGAACCAGGTCAACCACATGCAAGGCAAGCACCTTACCTGCTGTACTATCACTCCAGCTCCAGATATGATTATTGTATCTCTTTCATTATTGTTTTTATTATTATTATTACTACTACTATTATATAATACTACTATTATGTACTACTACTACTACTACTACTACTACTACTACTACTACTACTACTACTACTGCTACTACTATTTTGGTTTCTAGGCTACACCTGGTGATGTTCAGGGGTTATTTCTGGCGCTATAATCAGGAATCACTCCTGGTGGGGCTCAAGGGTCATATGCCAGGAATCAAACCCAGGTCAGCTTCATGCAAGGCAAGCATCTTGCCCACTATACTATCGTCCTAGCCTCCAAGCTCCTAAACATGTTCTTTCTGCTTGTTTGCTTTTTTTTCATTTAGGGGCTACACTCAGCAGTGCTCAGTCAGGGATCACTCCTAGAGGATGTAGGTCACTTGGCGTTGAACCTGGGTTGGTTGTGTACAAAGCCTTATCTGTTGTACTATCATCAAACTGTTTCTTATCTTTCATACATGAAATAATGTATAATGTTTTCTATAGCTGCTTCACATGTATTTTAATACTTCATGTATAACATGAAGATAACATATCTTCATGTATGGAGATATGATTAGTTGAAATATGAAACTGTACCCCTAAAACATATACTATTATAAAGGAATATTAATTCAAATAAATATTTATGCAACCTATTTTAAACTACATCCTGTAGACATTAAGGACTTAGAGGCAGTTTTCTTTGTCTGGGGGCCATACCCAGGGATGCTCGAGACCCTGGAGAAGGGCAGTGCTGATGACTGAGCATGGGGTCCCCAAATACACACATGCAGTCAGCCAGCTGAGTTATTTTCTTGGCCCAGAAAAGGCCATTTCCATTCCAATCATCCAAATCCCATTTCTGTTTAATCTTGCCTAATATGGTCACCTTATTTTAAATGACCAAAATGTAGAAAATAAATTCTTATAGAAACTGCTATTTTTTTTCTTTTTCTTAAATTTCCCTTAGGAAACAAACAACTGTTTGTATTGATGTTATACAGTTTCTTTCAGTTACCATTGCTTCTGAAACACTACTCCTTTTGTTCAAGTTTCAATTACTTTGTTATGAGGAATATGCTGTCATAGTTCTTTCACAAAACTTCTGAGCACCTAACTCTGACTTTATTGGCCTGGATGACTTTGCATTGACTCCTTTCTGTGAGTTTGGCTGGACAGTTATTCTAGAGAGACAGATATTTGTCTAAACAAGTAAATCATCTTCCCATTGAATATTGTAATTTCCACGGTCGTAATCACATTAGTTGGGTAATATTTTAGAATATTGCATGTATAAGGGAAACATTAGACCTGACATTTTCATGGAAAGTGACTTGACTTGTAGATAATTAAGTGGTTATAATACAACTATATGCAATACTTTTCAAAATCTAATTTTTAATGTTTTAATGTTTATATAAGGCCAGGGCTTTTTAATATAAATGAATTTCAAAGTCTTAAAATTTTTAATAGTTCCACATCTCACAGATAAAGAAAATGAAAGCCTGATATGGTCAAATAATTTATTCTTGCTCAGAAAGGGCAATCATAGTATGAGAAACTCTGTCTTCTACTTCAGAGCAGTCTAGCTCATTGAGAATTCAACATTTTAATTTTTACAATGTCATTTATTTTTTTGAAAGTTGAAATAGATTAACATGAGAGAGAGAGAGAGAATTTGATCACTTTCATTTAATGATTTCAAAATGTTTGATATCCTCTAAGTTCAAGGACCAGAAAACCCCCTGCCCCTAAGGGTTGAAGAAGGAACTTTGCTTTAGAAGCTGAAGTTAGGAACAGAGTCAGCTGCTTGCTTGAGTAACCGTGTTCATGAGTTTTAGATTCAGGGTAGGTTCCCTTGGTCAGGCGCTGAGAAATTGAAATATAGCCAAATTGAAAAATAAATGACCTTTGAAATACGGAGGAGCCTTTGCTCTGGAGAAAAATGCAATTCCTTTCTCAGACACATTCCACTTCTTTATGATCCAAGGATATCACAAGGCAGACCAGAAAGTCTACTGGGATGTATTTGGTGGAGTGGATCATTTCTGGGGGATTTTTTTTTTATTATTATTTATAGCATGTGAACATGAGAATTAGTAGGACTGGATTTCATTCTGAACCCTGGATCCAATTTGACTTGAGAATACCCACAAGTCACTTAGGCTCAATGTGCTTCAGGTTTTTTATATAAAATGTGAAGTCTGGGGAAGATACCTATTTATTGGACAAACTTCTATCTTATTTCATGTTATTTGCTATAGTGTATGTACATGTGTTCATAGGTAAGAAGTTATTTCCTTTTAGCTTTCTTATTTTTTCCTAAATTTCATTTTATTAAGTTTTTTATATTTTTGGACTCACTTATGAATGTGTCAGTATGTTTATATATGTATATATTTGCTGCTCACTTAGAAACTGCACGTGCATTTTATTTTGTTAATGACTTTCCTCAGGCTATGCCGTCACTTCAATGAAACTTTTACATTTCAATATATGGATTTACATACAACTGTACTAAGTCTTAAGGAGACTACCTGAATACCTTTACTTAGTTTCCCCAAATGGTAATTGTTTCTTATGAAAATAAAGGATATCTTCTAACAGGATTTTGTCATTTTTGTGGTCAAGATATAGAGCATTTCCATCAACAACTACTCTTTTATAATCTATACTCACTCTCTTCCTCACCACCCCTTTTTCTTACCTCATCCAGAATTTTTGGCTAATCTGTTTTCCATTTTTGTATGTACTTATTTTTTTAAGTCATATAAATGGTCTCATACAGTATGTAAAGGTTTAAGATTGATTTTAAAAAAAAACTCAACATAATTCTCCATAGAGTCATCCAAGTAGTTGCGTATGTTACTTACTCCGTTTCATGGCTATACTAGTAGTATTTCTTAATAAAAGCATATCCAATTAGTTTGACCATTAGCTTGTGAAAGGGCATCTAGGCTGTTTTTAATTCAAGCTATTAGCAAGATTTTTGTATGCTTATTATAATTTTCAGAATTTTCAGTGCGGGCATTATGTTTTTTTAGTTTCTCTGAGATAATTCTCAAAAATGTAATTTCTTGGACTGTATGGTGGTTGCATATATAGTATTTTTCTTGGGAGGTAGCCTGCCACGTGGTTCCAAGCTATTTTCCACCACCCAGTGACTTACTGTGAGGGCAGCCTGCAGTCTGGAGCCTCCAGGGCCACACACAGTAGTGTCTGGAGATTTTCGTTACTGCACCCTACAAGTCACGGGGACCATGTGGTGCTAAGAACCAGCATCCACCATATGAGAGGCATGTGCCTTCACCTCTGTCTATCTCTGTCTCCAGCTGCACAGAGTTCTAAATGAAACTTCTCTTTAAAAAAAAAAACCCGGGGATGAAGAATAGCATTAAAATGAACTGTAAACAAATTGAAGAGCATAAATATATAGGCTTTAGAAAATTATCATCTCCCCTAATTTATAAGAAATTTACTGCTAAAATATGACTGAATAAGATAATAATTATCCAACATTGATGATAGGAATTCAATATGCAAATAGTAGGCTTTCACGAGATAGTAGAAATGCCTTCAAAACATATAGCTAAAACCTTACAAATAAGCATTTTATCTTATTTAATAAAAATAAGATTTATATTAGAAAATTCGGGTATAGTTACAAAGTTTTGAGAATATGAGTAGTGAGAAAAATTAACTTGGTTTTAGATTTTTTTCAATATAATGGTCAGTATTAAAAAGTGGAACAATTCAGTTTCAATGAAAGAGCTACCAAAAATTTATAAATAATGGCTGAGTGCTATTCCCAGATGAACAAAAATTCACCATGCTTGAAGAGAAAATTGTGATAGAAAATATAATCCTGAGAATTGAAGGATATATCAAAGTCTTCACTGAAAACATATTTATATCTTACTCTATGACTATAATTATCTCAAAAGAAAAAGAAAAGAACTATAAAACCACATAAACAAAGTTGCTTTTATCAGTTTTCATTTAGTAATTCATAGAGAAACAAATTATATACCCAGTAAACAATGGAAAGCATTAACTAAATTTGACATCAGTATTTTTCCCTAGTGATCACATATTTATGCCAACATTTTTTTCAAATATGACCTATCTTATAACTTATTTGCTAAGTTACTTAGCAAAAAATTATGAAGTACCATATATATGTCAGGCATAGTATTAAGACCAAGGACTATACAAATGAATAAAATTATGCACCTGTCAAATCTATTGGAGCAAAAAAGACATATTAACAGTTACAAAATAGCCTAATGATTCAATTAAAATAGTGTTTCAGGAACACAGATGTGGGAAAATCTGTCTTTGGGAATTAATATAACAAAATTAACCTATGGGTTTGATCTTAAAAGATAAGTAGAAATTTTTTAGGATGTGAACAATCCTATGGGAAAAATGACCCAATTTCTTCAACAGTTGAGAGTGGAAAGGAAGCTAAACAAATACAGACTAATAAACTTAAACAAATTAACCAAATGTAATAGCATTTGAAAAAACTATAAAAATCTATTTATGGGATAATCACAGTATTGTAGAGACAGAGATGAGACAGGGATTATTGCTAATAATAATTTAATAATAAGAAGAAGTTAGGTAAGTATATCTTAAATATGGTTGTTTAGAATCTGCATGGCAGAGCCTGGCAAGCTACCCGGGGCATATTCAATATGCCAAAAACAGTAACAAGTCTCACAATGGAGACATTACTGGTACCCGCTCGAGCAAATTGATAAACAATGGGATGACAGTGATACAGTGATAAAATTAAAGACTGTTTGACAACTGCCTTTGTCTATTTCATCTTAAATGTCCACATACCCACAGCTCTCTTATAGCCTAGTTCTCCCTCTCAGAGAACCTGGCAAGGTACCAAGAGCATCCTGCCTGCACAGCAGAGCCTGGCAAGCTTTCCGTGGCATATTCAATATGCCAAATACAGTAACAATGTTGGGTCTCATTCCCCTTACCCTGAAGGAGCCTCCAATGCAGCATGGCTGGGAAGAATGAGTAAAGTGAGGCTGCTAAAATCTCAGGGCTAGGACGAATGGAGATGTTACTGTGCCGGCACGAGGAAATGATGATCAATGGGATGACAGTGATACAGTGATTGTTAGGAAATATAATTGTAGCACTGTACTGTAGCACTGTCATCCCGTTATTCATCGATTTGCTCGAGTGGGCACCAGTAACGAAAGTCTCCACTGTGAGACTTGTTGTTACTGTTTTTGGCATCTCAAATACGCCACGGGTAGCTTGCCAGGCACTGCCATGGGGGTGGGATACTCTCAGTAGCTTGTTGGGTTCTCCAGGAGGGACAGAGGAATCGAACCTGGGTCAGCCGTGTACAAGGCTAATGCCCTACCGGCTGTGCTCCAGTCCAGGAAATATAATGGTATGATTTTTTTTTAATGCCTCTGTTAGAGTTAACTGAAGTATTCACAAATAAACAGTGTGATGATTGGGATTTGCCTTAAAATACTCCAGGAAAAATAAAATTGTGCATGATAAATAGCACATAATTGACAAAACATTATTAACAGCTGAATTTGGTTGATGGGTAAATGGAAATTAATTAGCACTATACTCCCTATGCTAATTCTTTATTTGGAAATTTACATAACAAAAAATTAAAATATATTCCTTAATTATCAGCACTTTACATAACAATTAAAGAACATTTAACAGCTAATCTTCATTTTAGGTTATTCTGAGTCATAGACAGCATCAATGAATTTTTTTGTCACAATAGTAATATTTTCAGCTTTTGGGTCTCAGTTTTCTGTATTCCAAATGGCATTCAGCCATAGAATACTGGATAAAAACAACTGTAGTTATATGTGTTTATTCTCTGGGTTGAAGAAAGACAGCAAAGAAAACCTTTTCCAGAAAAACTACTATGGAAAAAATGTTTGTTTCCATTATTATTTGAATTATGAATGAATTTTATCAAGCTCTGAATTTTTCCATTCTTGCTTTGACACATGGATATGATTAATATTATCTTTTACTCTTTTTTTAAAAAAATAAAGCATGGTGATTTAAAATACTGTTAGCCATAGGGCTTCATGCTTCTAGCGTGTCAACACCACATACTCCACCAGTTTGCACTTCCTCCTCTCTTGTCTGAGTCCTCTTCCAACCAACACCACCCCTCTCCTTGATAAGTCCAGTTCTCAGGGACTATTGTCTTTGGTCATTTGTTATTCCTGTGCTATTTTTTTATACCCAATAAATAAAAGAGGTCAATCTGTATCAGTATTCTCTATCTCCTCTTGGCTGACTTCACTCAGCATGATATCCATTACTTTCACACACATAAAGGCAAATTACGGAAATTGTCTTTTCCTGTAACCAAGCAGTGTTCCACTGCGTATCTATACCAGTGTTTCTTTACCCAAGCATCTATTCTTGGACTCTTGGGTTTAGTTAATGTGGTGGGGTTTTAAAGCATTTTACCAAAAAGCTTAAGCAAAGTAATCAAAATGTTAATGAACTTCACATATCTCAGTAAACAAATTATTTTTTTTAAATAAAGCAAAATATCACAAGATTGGGAAGGTCTGATAGATGAACAAAGGAGATCAGATTCATTTCAGGAAGGGAAAATAGCTGGTGCTAATTTTTCAACCTTAAATTTGGAAAATATTGGCTAAGAGATGGGTAGGGAGGTGGGGTTATAAAGCTAAGGACATTTTTTCTTTTATTTTTTTTAATTAGTGAATCACCGTGAGATAAAGTTACAGACTTACGAATTTTCATGCTTGCATTTCAGTCATACAATGGTGGAGTACCCATCCCTCCACCAGTGCCCATTTTCCACCACCAATGATCCCAGAATCCCTCCCACTACCCCCACCCTGTCACCTTCACCCCACCCTGCCTCTGTGGCAGGGCATTCAGCTAAGGGTATTTTTTAAAACATATTTTTCCTAACTTGCAAATTTGGATTTAATTTTATAGACAAAATCCTAAAGGAAAAAAATTAATTTAGTTTAAGATTAAAATAGGGAAGTAACATGGGTTTTGTTTGCTAGGTATTAAACAAACTGTGATATGGACTGTGGGATAAAGAGGAATGGTGTGATAACATGAACAACAAAATGTTTGAAATGATACAGACAAGAGATGAACTGTCATGGCACTGGGAATAGAAAAAACTCTGGAGCATGGAGGAGGAAAGAGGAAAGACTAAATAGATAGGTGTTACGTGCTTTCAGGTTCCTGTCCTCAGACTGCCAAAATTGAAAGCAGGAGACAACTCTTAATGACCAAATTCAGAACATATTTTTTATTTTAGAACATAGAAAGAAGGGGGAGCAGATATGAAGTCTTCCTTCATAATATAGGAAAGGTCTTCAAAAGAGGATTTCAGAAAAAGGAAATCTTTTTAGTTTGGGGCAAAGGAGTTTATTTTTCATTAAGTTTAAGCAATCTGGCATGTAAGACAGGGCAGGATGTTGATGTGACTATCTTCTGGTCTCCGGTAATCAGGTCCATCCTATGATATACCATCCTTACATGCTGACAATCCCTTTTTTAAGGGCCATCCTTTCTCTAATATAACTGTCCTTCGTTCTCATGTCTTCAGTGACCTTAGAGTAGGATTCAGAATACAGAACCCACCCCCACCCCTCAACCCCCTCTAGCCCTACCCCCACAAAAGCAATGAGTGAGATAAGGAGGAAGCTTTAGGAAATGTTATCAATTCCAGAAAAGCTTCATGGAACAGGAAAGTTTAGGAAACATTTCCTTTTTGGAAGAACATCATAAGGAGCAGTAATACTCTATGAAGGAGAAAGTCTAAGTAAATAAACATAAAAAAAGAATGTGCAGATTTAGCTAAATAATAAGCAGTCTGAGTCTACAAAGCCTTTACTTTCATTTAATTATCTCTATAAAATTGTTTTGTGGTACTTTTGTTCTCCTGAACTTATCATAAGCATAATTATAAGCAGGAATATTTTACTTATGCTGATTACATTTTACCCAAGACACCTGCAAAATACAAAATCTAAATTATCTTTTTTAATGATGAGCTACGGAGTTTGAACTTTTGGTTTTTGTAAAGCAACAACTGAAGGAGCATTGATACCAATTATTTCCTAGTAGAATGTCTTTCCCCTCCTTACTGATGCCAGATATTTCCTTTATTTTGTACTTGCAATAATCAACTCTTAAAAATCAAACTGCCAGACACATGTGGCAAATTTCCATAGATCAGGATCCACTTGGATGAAGATAAAATAGTGATGTACATGATTTTCTCTTTTGTTTATTTTTCCTTTCCACACTATATCAAGATTGAGGTCTTGTCTCCATACTAGAGATCAGTTTAATAGCCAAACACCTAAATATCTTTCTCATCACCAGGAAAATTTTCTGCCCAGGATGATTGTAACCGTGGAAGAAAAAAAAAAAGCAGTTGATTACTGGCTGTGCTTTCGATCATTGTAATTGGTAATCTCATGTGCAATGAGGAGGACTTTTCTGAGCAAGAAATGATCATGGGGAGATAATGCTGCTTCCGATCTCATTTTGAAGCATGCTATTATTTTGAAGTGTTCATGAATTTTTGAACAACGCATTAACATGAAAGACACATAGCTCTATGTCCTGATCAACATCTTCAGGACATAAGCATAAATATTAGTTGAGATAATTTATAAAAGATAATATATTTGCTCGTTCAAAGGGCCCTTACTGAGCTTCTATATTCTATCTCATGAGGACACAACAGATGGAGCGTCCTAAGAAACCACCATGTCAGCATGTCACTTTATGGTCATATGTCCAGAAATGCCTTGCTGGTGACACAATGTCATTGGAAAGGGAAACAGGATTATAATATATGTCTTATTTGCTGCACATAAGAAAAGAAATCCCATAGAAGCTGTACGTTTTTTGATGCAGTGCACCTACAGCCTTGCTTTTGAAAAGCCATTATAAGGGAACTGATGACCATAGCTACAGACTAGAGATGGCGGGGAAAAATCCCCTACAGGCTGCAACCTTGAAAATCCAGTTTCTCATTACTAGTTTACAACCTTCTGTGAAGTTTAAATTGGGTTGAGCAAGGTGGCCAAATCCTTCTGTTATCAAAATGCAGCATATTGTCAAAAGAAAAAGGCATCAATTGATCTATAGTGGTGTTCTGCTGATTTTATCTTCTCAATGGTAGGGAATAATTTATTTTCTATTTCTAGAATCAGAGAGAATATTTGAAGAATTCTGAGTAAAAGATGTCAGGAAAGTCCTTTTGATAAAAATACAAAAATAAATGATGTAGTGGAAGATTCTTTAAAATGGCAAGTTTATATCAATAAGAGTTTTAATATGAAGTAAATCGTAAACTTATTATTTCGTAGTATTTTACCTTAACAGTATGACATTCATGTGCACTACCACTGGATCATTTTGTAAGTCTAGTGTTATAAGGAAGCTGTCGGAATACTTATCTGCCTAAATTAAATAATTTAAAGGCTTTAAGTAAAACAGTCTGAGGGAGACTTGGTTGGAACCAAACTTGGGAAACAAATCAATTCTATCTCATTTTGTGCACAAATGGGAGGTTGCTAGCGTTCCATTACACATGCCATCTTTGGGCTAAGTGGTACAATTTACTATATAATTTACAGTCTAAGAAATCTCTGGGACCAAACTTAAGAGACTTTTAGGGAAAATGGTTCCCATTGAACATATATAAAATATATGAAAAACTCTAAATCACTCTACTCTTGATGTTGTAATGCTATATATAGAAAATTTGGACATAACACTGAACAGAAAAACTCATAGGAATATATTTCAGGGATTTTATGGGGTTGAAGCCTGGTAGCAAACTCATATAGAACATCTAGGAAAAGAATATTCCAACATCGGCTTAAAACTTAGCACCACACGAAAGCACTTGAACTTAAGTAAAAATGAGAGTGCACGTGGCATTGAGCAGATAAAAATCTTCAGGTTAATACTCTGAAGCAAATCTACCTTTTCACTTCAGCCTGCCACTTTTCATCATCGAGTTCACTTGAAAAACACTCTTCAAGTATAGGAGGCCTTCTACCTTTATCACCACTGTTGGTTTGTATATTTAAATCCGTATTTTTTTCTGAGAGATGAGTAAGGGCAACTCCTTCTAATTCTCATAAAGGTGTCATTTGGGCTCAAGGCAGGGTTGCTCCAAACTGATTCTCTATAGAATCCCAAATTAAACTCCCACACCAGCTGTCTTAGATTGGATTCCGTAAGAAACAGACTCTGAGGTGTAAATTTGCATACCAGAAATTTAATGGAGTGTGCCTCAGGATAAACACCAGGGGGAAATAAAGGAAGCAGTACTAAAGGGAGGGGAGAGTTGAATTGCAATACAGTCTTAGAAAAGACATGAGCCAATTCCACAGGGAGTTCTTGAGCTGTGACAGCCCTTAAAAATTATTCAGGGGAAGAAGACTGATCTTTTTAAAGCCCCTAATTGAGCAGCCTTTGGAGATGGACTCCTACTGGAGAGAGTACTTGATCAGGATAAGAGAGCTTCCTTCAGCTGAGAACAGGATTCTCAGCAATTGCATCTTCATCAATTCTCCCAATATGTGAAGAAGTCTTTGGTATCCTGTAGGAGACCTCTGTGATATAACACATTTACTACACAGACTTGCCTCTCTGGTAAACTCATTGTTACCCATTCTAGTATTATAACAGATATTCACTGTGACTCAGTCTATTGGTTGCAAGATATTTACTGGGTCTTAAGCAAGACACAGAAGAATGGGATATAAATCTACAGCTTAAAAGAGAGTAAAATAACGTAAGTGCTTCAGTAATAGTAGTTAGAAGAAGTTTAGGGGTTGTAAAAGAGAGGGGAGTTTGTCAGTTTTTCAAGGGTAATGCATATATACTCCAAATCTCATGTTTCCTATTTGGTCTTAAATGCTCTCTCTACTCCATTTTTATCAATTTTTATTGAGGAATGTAGAAGTGAGGAGTTGCTTCAAGGGTTAGTGTGCCAATGCTTCAGATAAAGCTTTGGTATACAGGATTTATATTGCACTCATAAAACTCAACAGCCAAAAAAAAACCCATTGACCTCATCTATAAATGGGGCAAGGAGATAAATACTTTCCCATCGTAGACAAATGGATGGCCAAGAGGCATATGGAAAAGCGCTCATCATCACTTATGATTAGGTAAATACAAACCTAAACAATGACATATCATCTCACTCCAGTGAAAATGTACATATCAAACAGTCTGAAAATAGCCAGCTTTGGCCAAATTGTGGTGAGAAAGGAACCCTAATTCATTCTTGGTATGAGTGTTATCTGGTTCAGAATCTATGGAAAGTAATATTGAGCTTTCTCAAAAAATTAGGAAAACAACTCCCATATGACTGAGAGGTACTACTTCTTAAGTCAGATTACCACAAAAAATACAAAAACATTAATTTGAAAGGGTATATGCAGGCCTATCTTTGTCACAGTGCTTAGTACAATAGCCAAACTATGGAAAAATACCAGATGTCCAAATACAGAAGAATGGATGAAGAAATTATTGTGTGTATAGACATAATGCAATACCATGAAGCTCTAGCCAAAAGCATGTAGTTTTCAGTGACATGGATGAAACTAGAGTATGTCATACTGAGTATAGTCAGAAACAAAGGGATACATACAGAATGACATTTCTCATGTGTGGGACTTATAAATACATGGCAATGTAGCAAAGAAGCACCAAAGGCAACACAGTAGGAGAACTAATTAGCACAATTCAGTTGGTGTCAAGAAGAGGTTGAAAGGGAGGAGCATTGTAGTCTTGGGGGAGGGAGACAGGTGCACTGGTAAAGAGAGTGGTGTTATAATTATGGGCATAAGAAACCATCATTAACTGTATTGTAAATCACAGAATCTTGATCAATAAAAAATTATTTTTAAGAGATTAGTGTGCATGGGACTAGAGCAATAGCACAGTGGTTAGGGAGTTTGCCTTGCACATAGCTGACCCGGGTTTGGTTCCTCCATCCCTCTCGGGGAGCCTGGCAAGCTACCGAGAGTATCCCACTCACATGGCAGAGTCTGGCAAGCTACCCGTGGCGTATTCGATATGCCAAAAACAGTAACAACAAGTCTCACAATGGAGACATTATTGGTGCCTGCTCTAGCAAATTGATGAACAACGAGACGACAGTGCTACAGTGTGCATGATTTTCATGTGAGAGACCCAGGTTCATTCTGCATAGTCATCTGTGTGCTACTGGGTATGGCACAAAAGCTCCCCCAAATTAATTTAATTTAGTTTAAATAAACCTGTTTTTATTACCTTGACTCAGTTCTAATTGTAGATCTTTTTACTCGATATTATTTGAAACTTTGGCTCTTTACTATGCCAGTTAGTTCCTGGTATTTACTTCATGTCACATGTCATGCTGCCTAATGGTGAACACCAGTAGAACAATGACCAATGCAATACTGATAGTTGTTTAGTAGATGATTATCATTACATAAAACAGAGCCCAGAATCCAGTGAGTTTTAGGATAATCTGGACCAAACATCTTAAATTGGTGCAGTGAGGGATGGGATGAAAGATATTGTTACTTTGTTGAACATTCACAGTTGCTAAAGATTGAAGATTATAACCAAGACCCTCACCCTCGACTCCAACTATATCCTTCAATAAATAAAACAATAAATCCTAGTCTTAATCTTAAAGAAACCTTGAAGTGTGCATATAGAAATAGATTTTTTAAAAAGTAGGCAAATTATTAAATTTATCTTATCTAAAAGTCCATGTATTGTTTGAAGTTATCAGACATAACTTTATTGGATTCATTGGAGTCCTTTACTCTAAATTAGGTCAGTAAATCAAGGAAAATTCATAACATAATATGCATTTCCAGTTGAGCTATGTGTTGAAACCAAGAGTAGTTTTTGTCTTTTTAATATCGATCATCAGTGTACAAAAATATCTACAGATGTTAAAATCTTCTTGTCCATACATGTTATATTAGTACATAACTCTATTTGAAAGTTAAAGAAACTGAAGAAAACAATGGTCTCTCAACAGAACTGATGATTATATTTACCTGAAATTTTCTTATAGATTTCTAAATCCCATTCTCTATCTTTATTCAGTAGTTCTAAATAAGATCTAGAGAGATCCTTTGTTAAGGCTGTGAGGTGATGTCATGTATATGCAGTTTTGGAAGTCATATTGTCATAAAGTGGGAGGCAAGTTGTATCACTCCATGGTACAGCACAGAGAGCAGAGAACTTATATGCATTCACTTAGTCTTTTAGCTGTTGTTTAGTTTCAGGTAATCCCACAAGTCACAGAGAGTTCTGGCATGATAAAGTATCAGCTATGTCTCAAAACACAGCAAAGAATGTGCTGGAAAAATATCTTAAGTGGTAGAGTATGTTTAGACCAGGTTTGGGCCCCATAACAGCATGGTCCCCTGCACAGTGGACAGGACCCCTACTTAAAAGGCCATGAAGACTCTCTAATATGCCCTGTGAATTACATATTTTGGAGAGCAATAGGGCATTTGCCTTGCACGTGGCTGACCTGGGTTTGATTCCTCCATCCCTCTTGGAGAGCCCAGCAAGCTACCAAGAGTATCCCACCCTCACAGCAAAGCCTGGCAAGCTACCCGTGTCATATTCGATATGCTAAAAACAGTAACAACAAGTCTCACAATGGAGACCTTACTGGTGCCCACTTGAGCAAATCCATGAATGGAACAACAGTGCACTGCTACAGTGGTGAATTATAGCAAAATGTTTTACTCTACCTACTGTATGCTTCTCAGTCCGAAATGTGATGTAGTGGTGGAGCACTTCCGTTGCATGTGTGTGACCTGAGCTCAACTCCCAGAACTCTATGAATTGCTGAGCTCCAGTGGGAGTGACACCTGAGCAACAGCTGGGAATAACCCCCCAAACACCACCAGATGTGGCCACAAAACAAAACAAACAGAAACTCCCATATACTCCTAGTTCAGGTCTCCCCCTGCCAGATTATTACCATTCAACCGTCTCTACTCCCTTCTCTGTTCATCTGTAATGATCATGCTGAAATTGCCAAAAGATACTGCACTGTTACTTTAGTTTTATTTCCTAATTTAACAATAGGTCATTGAAAAAAATCTTAAAGGCTCTTTGAAATTCTTAAAGACATTTCAACAAATTAAATATTGGGGCTGGAGAGCTAGTACATCAGGCAAGTGCTTGACATACATGTGGCCAGTCCAGATTTAATCCCTGGCACCACTATGGTCCTCCAAGTCCTACGGAGAGTGATCTCTGAGCATAAAGCCAGGAGTAAACCATGAAAACTGCTTCCCCATAGCATTACAAAAACTAATTTCTCTCTTATAAGTGTATAATGTGAACGTAAAAATATTTTCAAGAAATGAATTGAGCACACTTTCATTTCTTTAAACTTGCTTAACACTGATTATTTATTACAATAGCAAAGCCAAACTCAAAACCATGATCTGCATCTCTACTTCTACATTCTATTTAATTCAAGTTGTTAAGTTCTCTAAGGCAATACATGATAAAATTTCCTCAGAGCAAGTGTCCTTTTTCTCTAACATTGTTAAGTAAGATTTCCCATGTAAAAGAATTCTATCCATTCCATAGTAACAAGGTTGATTTTAAATGGATGAACCCAGAGAAATTGAGTTCCATTCCCTAAACACTCAGTAATTGGTAAGGAACAGGAACTGATTGCTCTAAGACAAAAACATGATCTCATTAGTACCTGCTGTTTTGGTAGAGAGAAGACAATTATTTGTGAAGGGTACTAGGGTTTTGGAAATGCTAATTAATTATCCATTATTTATTGGAAATACAATGTTCTCCCATGCTGTAGCTAGGAAAACAGAGAAAGTGTGAACTTAAATAGCTGAGACATGCTGAAATGTACTGAATTATAGTAATTTGCTTCTAATCTGTTTTTCTTTATCTTCTTCAATTCAATCTTTTCCCTTTAATTCTCATGGGTCTCAAAGTCTAAGAAAGTGGTAGGAAAAGATTTTGTCTTCTGCCAGTTTTTTGATTGAACTAAGTTTAATCTGAGTGCTTCCTTATTCAGAGGTAAGATAAATAGACAGACAAATGGATGGATAGATAGAGAGATTCCAAAACCAAGGTGCCAGTGTCAATAAAGAAGTAATGATTTGGGATGAACTAATTTCTAACCCATTTAAATTCCTTTGCATTAGTGTTGTATAATATATGATTATATATTATACAATATATGAAATGCTTAAGGTTTTTCCATTTTTTTCTATTTTTGACTTAATTAAGTTATATTTATAAATATCAAGTAGATACTCTCTAGGAAGATAAATATATGTTATTACATTTATAATTAAACAATTTGGCCGCCCATAATATTGCTTGTAGAATTTATGGAAATAGCTCAATCATTTAACTTACATATCTTTTTTATGTTATTCCTAGTTTATTCCCAGGTCATAATTTTTTGTTTCTTCAGTGATATCTTTTTATTCTGCAGAAACTCCTCTTTATCTTTTGCTGCTCCTTTTCAAAATAGATCATCTCAGCATGGCAGGGAGAATTTATGTAGGGGTTAATCCACCCATGAGTCCTTTAAATTCTGTGGTACATCTTGGGTGCTTTGTTCCCCTGCATATGCTCAAAAACCAGAAAGTCTACAACTGAACCCATAAGTTTAGCATTACTCTGCATTTTCTAAGCATGTGCAGTAAAAGTTTGGCACTCTTTTGGGGCCACTTACCTGATATAGCCCCACTATGTGGCCTGGACCACCTACCAACACCACCACTCTGACACTGGAATGGCACAGATTGCTTCTGCAGAGTGATATCCTTCAGATGCTTAGTGTTTTTCCAGATATGCATGTCCTTGATTGCCTAACTATTTCCCAGGGGTTCTTAAAGTGAACACAAAAAGTTGAAAATAAATAAGAGCAAAAACCACAATGTTATGAGCCCCATGTATCCATCACTCAACTTCAAACATTAGCAATATAATTTCCAAATTTTTCATCACATACCCATATTTTAAGTTAATGAGAAGTCACATACAATGCTTATGTGAATTATAGGCATTCATTACTACATAATATAGTATGCATAATTAAACCATATTTCACAAATACACATCTTCAAAGAATAAGTCAAACTATAATGGAGGTATTGTCATTAATTATTATAGTAAGTTGATTTGTAAGAGATGAGAACAGAAAACAAACTAACTGTTCTTCATCAAGTGAAAAGATAGGCCAACTAGGATATTCATCCAAAATAATGCCACTCAATAGTTAAAAAGAATCATTGGAATATACTATAACCTAGATGTATCTCAAAAACATTGGAAGAAGTCAGTCTCAAAAGGCAACACTCAATTATTAAGCTTATTTGACATTCAAGAAAGGTGAAAGTACTGTCATGGAAAATTAATAAGTATTTTCCAGGAGTTCCAGGCAGGATAAGGAGGTGATTACAAATGATAACGTAGGAGAATTATTTTAGATGATAAAGTTTTCTATATCTTGGTTACAGATATGTTTTCTATATATTGGTTTCATATAAAAGAGTTCTATATCTTGGACACATTAAGATTAATGAAAATGTATAAAAAAGAAAAAAGAGCTCACCCTGCTGTATAATAATATTTAAAAATGAGAACAATATATAATACAATTCTAATATATTCTCTTTGCACACTAGTAGTTCATCAGCAACCTCAATTTACAAGCCAATAAGCTAAGTTAGCTCAAAATTCCCTTTTAAAGTTGTGAACAAAGCCACTTTAATGTGGTCCAGGACCCAGGCAATATGCAGATCTAACTTAGAGACAGAGCAGATTGGGATTCTCAGGATCTTAGTATCAACTTTATGTGCTTGGTCACTGATGCCTTTTAGATCTTCATGATTACACTCATGTTGAAGAAACAGGCAGGAATGAATGTCCAGAGATAATTTAGAAACAGTGCTCAGGATTGACATAGAAACTTAGACAACCTTGATTAATTCAAGGAGGTAAAGACACAGGCATTTGTATAGAGTAGAGCAATAAGCATTTGTATGTAGACCAAAGAATGAATCTAGACTATTTAATAAGAAAAACATTATTTTGCCTTGAACGTTGAAACATAAGAGATATATTTATCTCTAATGGGAGAAAATGCAATTTCTGTTAGATTTACTCACAGAAAGATTAGCCTTATAGTGCTGCCTGCATTTGACATTCCTACAATAGTCCACTATTTGTTTTTTAAGAAAACATTAGAAAGGACTAGCCAGCTTCCTCAGCATTGTGACCTTGTAAATGACATTGTATATAATGAGCTGACATTTATTTTTAATGAATGTTATCTACTTTCTGCCTTAACAAACTTGAAATTTATTTAAGACGTTAGAAGTCAATTGAATCTCTAAATCTTCATGAGATATATAAAGTATTAAAGGTTATTTACACTTAAGGTTAAAACATTACTTCATGATATTTTAAAATCAGTGATTAATTATTGAATGATAACCACAACTGCTGAACTGGGCAGTGAATATTCAGTAATACGAATGCAAAAGAAATACCCCCACAACCAGCATCAGACATACCACTTTCCATTTCTGAAAGTTTCGGGGATGTTTTACAGTTACTTTAAGGGTTTTATTTTAACGGATTTTTTTTTATTCTGCCTACATAAACAATGCATATCACATGGCACTCAAACATAATAACATTTTTAGTGATGAGGGAGTAGTATTTGACTCCATTTTGTAACTAGAAATTTTTTATTTTTCTGTCAGCCTAATGATTTGTAATGATAGCTTTTCAGGTGGTAATCTTTGACCAAACACAATGCAGTACCAAATATTAACACTGTCTTTCTGAATTCAACATATTTTGGGGTTATTAAGATATAAAACCTTGAGTTAACTTGCTTTGTCTTTCATGTCAACAACAACTTAAATTACACAAGCAATTAACCCTAAACATGATTCAATATATGCTCCCATGAAATAAAAATCTTTTATAGGTAACCATGGGTATTTGGGGACTTGCAAGGTTGATAGCAAATGAGAACTCAAGCTTAAGGTTTTTTTCAATAATTATTGCCTTGATTATGTCATCTGGACATGCTTATAATCTTCTGAATGTAAGATGTGATCTAAGAGCTAATGAGAGTGATAGAAGGAAGGCTGAGATCTCTACTCTGAAATTTTTGCTAAGCAAATAGAATCTAGATGGAGCAAGCAGTCAAATTCTGCAATAGTGAAGTATGTGACTATTTCAAAATGTGAGAAACCCTGCTTTGGGTGCTTTTCCGAACAAAAAGGAGATTGGTGCAGTGTTTAGAAGGAGACATGGAGGTTAAACTGGAGAGAGTACAGCATGTAAGGTGTTTGCCTTGCATGTGACTGACCTGGATTTGATCCTCGGTATCACATATGGTCGCCTGAATGCTTCCAGGAATAATTCCTGAGTATAGAGCCAGGAGTAACCCCTGAGCATCACTGTACCCCTACCTCCCCCCAAAAAAAGAAAAACGAAAGGTACAAGCAAGTAAATTATGTAGCTAGGACAACTCTAAAATTATCCCACCAGTCTTATCACATACTTAATAGTTATTCTGCCCCCACCTCACCCCTGTCTATAGAAGCTTCAAGAGAAAGTGCATCCTTTAGATCTATCTGAGGGTAATTCTGGTGGAGGACCTACTGACAATAAGGAAGGGTGTTAATTTTTTTCATTACAATTATTAGTTTTAAGAGCTAAAAATACCATCGCATATTTAATTTACACAAAATATTCAGAGGTTATACTCAAAGAAATAAATGCCTCAGCTTCGAGAATCCAGTTTCCAATTATCCTCATATAGGTAAGCATGCATGGGAGTTCTTCAGGTAGTTTTTTTTGTTGATAGGTGGAAAAAAATACATTTACTCCTCAGGTCAGAGAAGCATTATTTGAGCTCTTCTAAAGCAAAGAAAATATGTGTCTGCTCAGTTCTACTATAAACATATGCTCTCTTTAAACATAGACAACTGGTGGGGGTGGGGAATGTCAAATAGAAAATTGGGTTTCTTTCTTCTGTCACTGTCTGTCAACCTTACCATCTGCATTTTTGTGTATTAAAAGTATTTCTGTGAAGGAGAGAGCACCAAAAAGCCAGATTTCCTGAGAGGGTCAGATTAATAATAATTTTGTTGTCCCAATGCTGATTGACTTTCTAGAATGAAGTAAGTTCCACAAATGAATTTTATTATTCTGTGAAAGACAAATATCACCAGAGTTATTTCTACAATAAATTTTATAGTACTGAATATGTTTTTAGACCAAGTTTCTTTTTTATTTATTTTTTAGAGCATTACAATGTCGTTCATGACTGGATTTTAGTCAGAGTGTTCCAACACCCATCCCTCTACCAGCGTACATTTCCCAGCACCAGTGTCCCCATGTTCACCCCCATCACTCGCCACCCCCCACCCTGCCTGCCTCTTTAGCAGGTGCTCTCTCTCTCTCTATGTCTTTCTCCCTCTCTCCCTCTCTCTCTTCCTCTTACCACTCTCTCTCCCTCTCTCTCCCTCTCTCTACTTGTTCTCTCTCTTTCTCTCTCTCCTTTTGAGCATTGTGGTTTGCAGTATTGATACTGAAAGGTTATCAAGAATACCCCTTACCTACTTTTACCCCTCAGAGTTGTTCAGCATGATCATTCTCAGCTATTATTGTCATAATGATCTGCTCTCTATCTTACTAACATCAGCCCTACACACATTTGTGATTAGTTCCAACCATTGACAAGTCCTCCTAATCCCTGTTTACCTTTACCATGGATATTATTCTTCTACTATATATATATATACATATATATTATATATACCACAAATGAATGAGGTCATTCTCTATCTGTCCCTTTCCTTCTGACTCATTTCATTGAGCATGATACTCTCCATGTCCATCCATTTATAGACAAAATTCATTACTTCATTTTTCCTGACAGCTGCATAGTATTCCACTGTGCCATAATTTCTTTATCCATTTGTCTGTTCTTGGGCACTCAGATTGTCTCCAGATTCTGGGTATGTTGACTAGTGCTGCAATTAACAAAGGAGTGCAGATGGTGTTTATGCTATATGTGTTTTGGGCTCCTAGGGTATATTCCCAGAAGTGGTCTTTCTGGGTCAAATTGAAGCTTAATTTCTAGTTTTTGAAAAAATGTCCATATTGTTTTCCTAAAAGGCTGAACCAGTCAGCATTCCCACCAACAGTGAAGGAGAGTTCTTTTCTCCCCACATCCACCCCAACACCGGTTGCTTTGTTCAATTGGATGTGTAGTGTGAGATGATATCTCATTGTTGTTGTTGTTTTGATCTGGTCTCTTTGATTATTAGTGATGGAGAGCATTTTTTCATGTGCTTTTCAAATTTCTTCTTTGAGAAAGTTTCTATTCACTTCATTGCCCCATTTTCTGATGGGGTTGGATGTTTTTTTCTTGTAGAATTCAACCAGTGTATATCCTTGTATATCCTTAATATTAATCCCTTATCAGAAGGGTATTGGGTGAATATCCTTTCTCATTCCATAGGCTGTCACTGTTTCTTTTGAGGTGCAGAAGCTTCTTAGTTTAAGATAGTCCAATTTGTTTTTCTCTGCTTCCACTTGCTTGGTCAGTGGCATTTCATCTTTGAAGATACCTTTAGTTTCAATGTCCTGGAGGATTTTGCTGACCTTTTCTTCAATGTACCTTACAGATTCTACAGACCAAGTTTCTATGCCAAAAGTTGATGTGTCAACCCAAAAAATATAACTATGACAAAATTTAAGAAAAGATTTATATCCATACTGAATCTATACTGACTTGGTGATTATATTTAGGAAAAAACACTGGAACAGATATGAATAGCATCTCACCATATAGCGCCACAAAGGGGTGATACACATATGCTTTTTTTGTAATGCACTTTTGCGTTTCCCATAGAGACCTTTAAGCTAGGGAGTCCACATACTTACTAAAGTTAGACATCGGTGGTAGGCAATATAATGGCTCCAGAAGCATGCATGTCCCAGTACCTGGAAACTATTAACATGTTACTTAAATGACCCGAGGACTTTGCAGATATAAGGTTAAAGTTTTTGAAATGAGATTGATATAGATTATCTGTATGATCAGAATGTATTCTGAAGATCCTTAAAAGTTGAAGAGGAAAGCAAAACTGAGTCAGAGAAATACGTCAAAATTCCACTTGTTGAAGGGATGGGTGTTTGAGCATTGTATAACTGAGAGTTAAACCTGAAAGCTTTGTAACTTTCCACATGGTGATTCAATAAAAGAATTAAAAAAATTCCACTTGTTGTTTCTGACTTTGAAGATGGAAGGGGTTGAACCCCGTCTGATGACTTATGCTAGAATACAGAAAACTTTTAAAGCTGGAAAAGGCAAGTATATGAATTCTCCAATAACCACTCCAGAAAGAACTGGTCCTACTCCAGAAAGAAATGGTCCCATCGGCACCTTTTTCTATCCTGGGGATACTCATCTCTTGGACTTTTGATCCTTCAGAAGTTATTTTAAAATTCGTATTGCTTTAAGGTACTATGTTATTTGCTATAATTGCAATAGGAAACTGATGCTTTCTCGAGGATTTGTGTCTTATCTGTGTCTCCTTCAGAAATGAGCAACTACTGTCCGAGAGAACACTTCAGTTCTCTCCTTCACTGCTCTTTACATTAATTCATGACCTTTCCTCTCTGTGGAGCTAAATGCCATGTTAGTAGTGAGAGAGCTTCAGATTGTCTCATTAGTCATTAGTGGTTCAAAACGTCGAGGCCCTTTGCAACTTCACAATAAAAGGGTATTTGTATGTCAAACGTATAGTGAACGCCCAGGGTTAAAGTTGAAATATAAGCTTAAAAGCTCCCCAAAATAAAGATCATTTTCCTGACTGATAGGACAGCACATCTTTGACCTTAAAGATTTTCTTAAGCTGCTCATCTATTTTGTTTCTACCTTGAGCTTTTAAAAGAAAATACTCTGTTGGTTATAGAAAAGCATAATGGAGGAACTCTCCAGAATTATTGAATGTAAACATTGATAGAAAGTGTCTGTGTTAACAGAACAAAATAGCCCCTTAGAAACTTCCCATATTCAAAATAGAAAGTTTATGGAAATTGAAGGGACTTTAGTGTCCCATCAGAAAACTTTAAATTAACTGCTTACATTTGAAAGACTTACTTCAGCTTTAGGTTAGCACATCAAAATGTAAAAACAAGACAAAGGAGATATTTTTATTTTTTATTTTAAAATGGCTGGAGCGATAGCACAGCAGTAGGACATTTATCTTACACACAGCCTGACCCGGTTCGATTTCTCTGCCCCTCTCGGAGAGCCCAGCAAGCTACTGAGAGTATTTCGCCTGCCCAGTAGAGCCTAGCAAACTACCCGTGGCATATTTGATATGACAAAAAACAGTAACAAGTCTCACAATGGAGACTTTACTGGTGCTCGCTCGAGCAAATCGATGAGCATCGGAGTGACAGTGACACAGTGATACAGAATTTTTAAATGGAGTACAGTACATTATGCTTAATAAGGTGATCCTCAATCCATTATCCTCACCAGTTATTTTATTTCTGTTGAATGAACTACTTTATTTATTTTTTTAAATAAAAATTTTATTTTATTAAATCACCATGTGGAAGATTACAATGCTTTCAGGCTTAGATCTCAGTTATACAATGCTGAAACAACCATCCCTTCACCAGTGCCCATATACCACCACCAAAAAAAAAAAAAACACACAGTACACCTCCCATCCCGCCCCCCCACCCCCCGCCTTGTAACTGATAAGTTTCATTTTACTTTCTGTTTACTTGGTTACATTCAATATTTCAACACAAACTTCACTATTGTTGTTAGGAGTACCCCACTAGATTCAGACCTACTGTAGTGCGGCCTCGCGGTTTTGAATTTCTGTACTTTAACAACTAAGTCCAGGGAGATTTCTTCCAGATATTGGATCATTGCAGGCTTGAAAACCAATCTCTGGTCGTCATAATATGGCAGACACCGTGCCCTTCATCCCCGGAGAGAAAGAGGCGAGAGAGAGAAATACCTTTCCTCTCCTGGGCAGGCACGGGGCCACGGCTTAGTTCTCAGGCTGGAGACATTCTGCGAGGAGTTGCCCATGCCGAAAGAGGTTTTGCTGGGTCTGGATTCACACTCGTGCAGCTGCGGAGAGGCCACACACGCGTGCGGCCCCCCGGGATCACATCTCAGTGGTGGGAGGGGCCGGTGCCTCCCACCTTCCTAAGAGCACCCTCATGTCCTTTTGCTGCAGTTTTTGTCGTATATCCCATCTGTGGTCGTCTTAATATGGCGGACACCGTGCCCTTCATCCCCGGAGAGAAAGAGGCCAGAGAGAGAAATACCTTTCCTCTCCTGGGCAGGCACGGGGCCACGGCTTAGTTCTCAGGCTGGAGACATTCTGCGAGGAGTTGCCCATGCCGATAGAGGTTTTGCTGGGTCTGGATTCACACTCGTGCAGCTGCAGAGAGGCCGCACACGCGTGCGGCCCCCCGGGATCACATCTCAGTGGTGGGAGGGGCCGGTGCCTCCCACCTTCCTAAGAGCACCCTCATGTCCTTTTGCTGCAGTTTTTGTCGTATATCCCATCTGTGGTCGTCTTAATATGGCGGACACCGTGCCCTTCATCCCCGGAGAGAAAGAGGCCAGAGAGAGAAATACCTTTCCTCTCCTGGGCGGGCACGGGGCCACGGCTTAGTTCTCAGGCTGGAGACATTCTGCGAGGAGTTGCCCATGCCGAAAGAGGTTTTGCTGGGTCTGGATTCACACTCGTGCAGCTGCGGAGAGGCCACACACGCGTGCGGCCCCCCGGGATCACATCTCAGTGGTGGGAGGGGCCGGTGCCTCCCACCTTCCTAAGAGCACCCTCATGTCCTTTTGCTGCAGTTTTTGTCGTATATCCCATCTGTGGTCGTCTTAATATGGCGGACACCGTGCCCTTCATCCCCGGAGAGAAAGAGGCCAGAGAGAGAAATACCTTTCCTCTCCTGGGCAGGCACGGGGCCACGGCTTAGTTCTCAGGCTGGAGACATTCTGCGAGGAGTTGCCCATGCCGATAGAGGTTTTGCTGGGTCTGGATTCACACTCGTGCAGCTGCAGAGAGGCCGCACACGCGTGCGGCCCCCCGGGATCACATCTCATTGGTGGGCTGAATGAACTACTTTAATCATGACCTCTGTATAAAAAGATATTCATAACTGGGCCTTAAGGGCAAAATTCTGTTTTCATGTTGTTAGGTCAATACAAATTGCTGATGCATTAATTACAGTTGAATGTAATCTTTTCGAAGTGCAAGTGAAAGAAAGATTATGGCAAAAGACAAGAAGGAGCAAGAATTGCTGGTCATCTGAGTTTCTTTCTTTTCGGTGACTCTCACCATTTGGACTTTGCATGAACATTGGTAACTGCCAGGTCCGTCAGGGGATAGACATACTGGGCCTGAGAAGGTGATAAATCAGAGCTGCCTGACACTGTGAATTAATTAAGCTAACTTCTCCCAACACTATCTAAAGGCTTGCTTTGCCCTCTTCCTTCATGCCCTGCACCTGAAAGGAGATTGAGATCAAATTTCTTTTACCCACATTGTGCAAGGCCATAAAACATCAAGAAAAACTGTGCAGATCTATCATGTGTTGGGATATGATTGGAAATGAAACAGAATCTCTTTTCATGTCCTAGATCTTGAGAGATGTTCGAAGATAATCAGGGATACCTTTGGTGCTTTCATGTTTTCAATTGTCTTTTTTTTTTATATGTCGATAAATTTTCTATCTAATAAAGGTTTGACCTCCTTGTGAACACAATAGTATACCTCACGGACCTGACTTCTTTTCTTATATTTATTCACTTCCACAGCCCCTACTCACCTTCACTCCTCCAAACATGAAGTTTGACAATAGAGAGATAGGGCTTCTTTAGCTCATTCTGTCAGAACTGAGTCTGAATCTCACACCAAGAAGTAATGGTCAGGCCGGAGTGAATACAAGACTATAAATGAATGAAGAAGGAGGATTGAGTGACGATGGAAATTTTCTGAGAAAACAATGTGACATTAGTGTTTTCTGCCTTTGATTGTCATAGTTATCCCAGAAGATAATCATTTATTTTTGAGAAATTTTTAACAGACATTTACATAATAGGTCCCACAGATATATGTGCTAATCAGACACAAAACTCTGACAGGTGAAGCTGGGAATAAGATAAAATCAACATTAGTTAAGTAAAAAATGGACAGTGCATTTTAATTTATTTTTTTAATTTATTCTTTTATTGAATCACCATGTGGAAAGTTACAAAGCTTTCAGGTTTAAGTCTCAGTTATACCCATCCCTTCACCAGTGCACATATTCCACCACCAAGAATCACAGTATACCTCCCCCCACCCCCCACCTCCCCAGCCTCCCACCCCACCTGTGTAACTGATAAATTTCACTTTACTTTCACTTTACTCTGATTACATTCAATATTTCAACAAAAAACTCACTATTATGGTTTGGAGTTCCCCCCCCCCCCATAAAGTCGGACCTGCTGAAAAGGAAGCATTTGATAATTTGTTTTCCATTGCTGAAAATGAAGAGATATGAGGTCGAGCAGCCAAACTAGCGGCCGCACGGTTTTGGATTTCTGTATTTTAGTAACTAAGTCCAGAGAAATATCTGCCAGAAATTGCATCATTGCAAGCTTGTACCTCTCAGCTACTTTATATTCCACATATGAGTGCAATTTTTCTATATCTGTCTCTTTCTTTCTGACTCATTTCTCTCAACATGGGACCAGAACAATAGTACAGGGGGTAGGGTGTTTTCCTTGGACGTGACCAACCCAAGTTTGATCCCTGCCATTCAGTATGGTCCTGAGCTCACCAGGAGTAATTTCTGAGTGCAAAGCCAGGAGCAAGCTCTGAGCATCACTAGGTGTGGCCCCAAAAGCAAAACAAAGAGAAAGAAAAAGGCAGAGTCACTCAAGGAATAGAAAGGTTTGAACCAAATACCCTAACATGTTACCAGATCCTGTCTTATTTTACTAAATACACCTTTCACCCTATTCTATGGAACTCTACTAATTTACTTAATAAATATACATCTGTTTTCTGATTCTTATCATTGTATAACTAATCAAGACTCCCAGTTATTTATTCTTTCAAATATATACTGAGTTAGAAATGCAAATTTCCTTAATTGTATCTTAGAAGAAGATTTTTTTAAATCTCACATAGTGCTTAAGTCTTTTAAAGTTCATATATATTCTTATTTTTAAAAATTCGCATAATGATCATGCATATGTATTTTTATTTTATTTTATATTTTTGTTTTTGTTTTTTATAAAGGCTTTTTATTGAATCACTGTGAGCTACAATTACAAAACTTTCATGTTTGAGTTTCAGTCATACAATGATCGAACACCCATCCCTACACCAGTGTACATTTTCCACCACCAATGTCCCCAGTATCCCTCCCCTTGCCTCTATGACAGACAATTGTCCTCTTCTCTCTCTCTCTCTCTCTCTCTCTCTCTCTCTCTCTCTCTCTCTCTCTCTCTCTCTCTCTCTCCCTCTGTCTCTCTCTCTCTGCTTTTGGGTGTAATGGTTTGCAATACAGATTATAGATAATGAAATGCCATCGTGTTTGAGGGATCTCTCGGGATGGGAGATGTATGCTAATAATAGATTAAGGACCAAACATGCTGGCCTTTCATATAATTTTTTTTAAATAGCTGTGTGGATAGTTTCACATGGTTATTACAGAAAAATAAAGATCCAAAAGTACTCAAATGATGGGCAAAAAGAAAGGAAAACTTGTAGATTTTCAGTCTTGTTCATGATGCCTAACACAGAATCATGAACACAAAGAATTTTGACAAATGTATTTTATTATAAATCAATGAATAGACAACCAGGACAAGATTTGTCAAAATCATAAGTAGGACAAGTGGTTTGGCTTTTCTACTTTTTAAAATGAAGAGTCAGAGACACTTTGCTCCTAAAGACTTTGATTCCAGAGATCTTCTAACCCATTTTGGCACTCAGAGCGGCTTCTTACAGCAATGCATTGGGACTGTGAGCTGGGCTACAACTCCTTGCTGCCCAGGGATGGATTTTTCCTCACCACCCTGTTTTTCTACACGGAAAATGGCGGTGGCAGCAATATCCACGTGGCGAGAGCCACCTTCTAAGACTCCTAACCCAGAGGTACGGTTTTTGCAGTTTTGTGGCTCATAGGCAATCATGGGAAGCGGGCGTTACCAGCTACCAGCACGCCCTCGGCCCAGATAAGATCCGGAGCTGCTGAGCGTGAAATGGACCCTCTGCTCCTAAAGACTTTGATTCCAGAGGTCTTCTAAACCCATTTTGGCACCCAGAGCAGCTTCTTACAGCAATGCATTGGGACTGTGAACTGAGCTAAAATATCAGAAATCCAAAAGAGCTCATAGAGTCTTCATTCTCAAAAATGAAAAGAAATTACTAAATGATGCCTTTTCAGCAGGCCTGATTGTTGGGGGAAATTCCAAATAATAATAGTGAGTTCTCTATTGAAATATTGAATGTATTCAAAGTATAGAGAGAATAAAGTGAAGATCATCAGCTACTTAGGTGGGGGCTGGGTGGAAGGGGGGTATTTTGGGGTTTCTGGTGGTGGGACATGTGCACTGGTGAAGGGATGGGGGTTCAATCATTATATGACTGAGACTTAAACCTGAAAGCTTCGTATTTTTTTCACGGTGATTCAATAAAATAAAAACTTAAAAAAAAAACTAAACACTGTCATATAGGTGAAGGTCCTTGAATAAAATCAATAAATCAGAAAAAAATAAAATAAAACAAAATGAAGAGTCAGTTTGATTCATATATTCAAATTCAAGTTCCCCAAAACACCATCAGTCATGTTATTCTTTCATTACTGATGTTATAATTTAATTATGTTTCACTTTATATCACTTATATTATCATTTCTTTTGAGTTTAGGTAGACTGGAGTGATAGCACAGCGGGTAGGGAATTTGCCTTGCATGTGGCCGACCCGGGTTTGATTCCTCCGTCCCTCTCCGAGAGCCCAGAAAGCTACCTAGAGTATCCCGCCCACACGGCAGAGCCTGGCAAGCTACCCGTGGTGTATTTGATATGCCAAAAACAGTAACAAAAAATTCTCATGATGGATATGTTACTGGTGCCCGCTCAAGCAAATCGATGAACAATGGGGGAAGGACAGTGCTATAGTGCTTATATCACTTATAAAATGATAATGTCAATAATTAAATGTCAAATTTAGATAAGAAAGCATAATGTCTTGCTTTTTTAAGTTGTAAGGAAATTTAGTTCAAATTCAAGTAATTTAATTTTTCAATACTTTCTTAACTTCAGTTAGTTTATACCTTTGCTTTAAGTAAAATGGCACTTAGTGAAGGGAGTCTAATAAATACATATAAAGGTTAAAGATAATTTTTTTATTTTCCTACTTGTACCCCCTTCATAGATCATAACACAGAATTTCCTGCATCTTCCCTACCAATTCTCAAGATAAACAAGTTATTTGTGGGTCTCACTCTAGCTCGATTCACATTTAGAGACACAGTTCTGTGTCCCAGGTAATGGTGGTAGATATTACTTCCAATGGTGCTGATTCAGTGGCAGAGAGGATAAAGCTCAGTAAATGGAAGGGCAGAGGAGAATGAAATTTTTAATAGCTTTGCTCTCTTGGTGCTTTGTCTGAAAGAATCACTGTTGCACTTGACATTTGTTGCCATTTTGCTTTTTCATTTTGAATTGTGGAGTCATACTCATCTGTGTGTTGAGGGGAGGAAAAAGGGTGACCTCAGAAATGTCAGAATTATTAGAACGACAGACGATGAGTTTGGGTAGGTGAACGATACTATTTCATCAATCAGTGTAAATATAGGTTGTGGTGTAAGGGCCTTAAACAGTATTAAGTTTTTAAATTCTGAAAGAGGAAAAATACGTGATCTGAAAAGCACAGCTTTTCTCCAGCTTTGGTCCTGAGATATAATACAAACAGGTGCTCTGGGCAGACCTGTGTATCATTTCACTTATGCACCTTTCTACTCAGGACCTCGTTCATGGTCCACAGTCCCTCTAAGTTTCACTTTGGTCATCCATAAAGTTAAATTATAACATCGACTACATGGGATTGTTGAGACAATTCATGAGCTAGTATATTAAATAAGCCAGACACAAAAGTGATAATCTGCCTTCCCCACCTTCGCATCCCTTTCACCCTGCATATAATTTACCCTAAGACATAGTCAAGAACTTGACCTGATAACCTATCCCAATCCAACAGGATTAAGAAATTTCACAGAAATTTTCACTGTGAAGATTTTTTTTCCTACTAAACTCATTTCTTGGACTGGAGCGATAGCACAGTGGGCAGGGCATTTGCTTTGCATGCGGCAGACCCAAGTTTGATTCCTCAGTCCCTCTCAGAGAGTCTGGCATGCTATTGAGAGTATCCTACCCGCACAGCAGAGCCTGGCAAGCTACCCATGATCTATTCAATATGCCAAAAACAGTAACAAGAATTCTCACGATGGAGACATTATTGGTACCCACTGGAGCAAATCGATGAATAATGGGACAACAGTGCTACAGTGCAAACTCATTTCTGGTCAGATTTAGGGAGCATTTAGAGGCCCTAGGCTACTCAGTGCACTGCCCATTGAATTGAGGTTAGTAGTCTATGACACAGTGCTGACAGATGAGTTTCTCTATTTGATACAGAATGGAATGAAGTCAACCCATTGACCTTGGGTTTTAAATGGTGACCAGAAGATGATCTGTAATCATACACATGACTTAAAGTCAATAGTTAGACAGCCCTCTATATACATACACAGATACAATTCTAGATACTCAGTATCTATGGTGATACTGGAATTTTCCTCTAACTGGACAATCAGTTCATTTCAGAGCAGGTAATAAACATTATGCCAAATGCCCACTCAGTGACAACTTATTTACTGATAATGACTGCCTGTGTCATTGTATATAGAAGAATTACAAAGCTTTTTCTGATCTCAGCATAAGTCTCCTGTGATCAGTTATGATTGTTGCAATTACTGGAAACAGTTGTTGAAAGCCCTAGATGAAACCATTATTCTTTGAAAATTCTCAAAAATTCTGCTTTAACTCAATATGCACATAATCCATCATTCAACAGATGTCTATATCCATGCAAATAAAACACTGTAGCATGATCAGTTAAACAGCTAGTTGTTAACACCATGAAACCAACAATAGGTACAATTTTACTCTCTGGTCAGTAACTCAAAAGATTCTAGTTCCACTGATAATTTTGAATATCAACAGAAATATTCATTCATGGAAACAACTGGTTCCTGACAACCCTATAATCTCAGGGGTGTTGGGGCTTGCCAGTATCACTTGAAATCATTGAAAGCATAAGCTGCCTTCTGGTATTTTTTATCATCACTTCGAACAACCTCATCAGTAGGCACCTAAACCATGGAATATAAAAGAACACAAAAATGTGTGAATTTCTAATACAGAAATCCAAAGTGCTTGATATATATTTATCTCTCTTAAGACCTGATTCTGCTTACCTTTAATCCTTGTACCTGAGCTATTGATGTTCTGTCAGGTGCTTCTATTTATGATGAATCAAAGATAGCATCCCATGAGATATTAATGAGAGGAATCTACAGAGGTCTCCATCTGCCCATCTACCATCTCTTCTTATCAAAAGGACAAGCAAGAATGCACATCTGTGCAATGTTCAATAAAATCATTATTTAATATCAGCACTTTCTACTGACTCCCAGATTTCTGTATTTACATAGATGAACACCTAATCATTTCCCCAAACATATTCTGGGGAATATATAACTGATAGGATTTTCTGAAAGACATGAGACCCCTTTCTTCTAAACTCACTATGGGTCATTTTTGATATGGATTAAGACCACTACATCTTTTCAGATCATGACTCTACTAGCTTATTGCATAATCTATCACGGTTGGGTGACATTTTATTTTCTTCTCGCAAGTGATCCAGTAATTAGTCCCCCTATGAAAATACAAATTTGAAACCCATATCAAGAATTGTTGGTTGATTATATGTTTGTAGAATCTTGGCATATAGAAGTCCCTTGTCCTTTGAACAAGTACACCTCTGCTTTAGAAGCTGTCACTGTTTTCTACTTAGCCTATTTCTCTCTATTTAGTAATTTTTATATATTTTAATCCCCAGACCCTTTCTGATTTTTTAGTCAAATTTTTTAAAAAACACCTATATTTGTTACATAGGACTAGTATAATTAACTTCCACAAACAGGTCATATTAAACAACAAACTATATCTCATTCTACAGGAGGCTAAAGATCCAAAATCAAGATATGTGGTCAAAGTTGGTTCCTGCTTTGAACCAACTTTATGAGAGAGACACTCTTCCATGCCTCTTTCCTGGATTCTGGTATTAGATGACTACCTCTGGCATTCATTGGTTTGTAGATGCTTCATTCCATGCCCATAACTTCATGTTCAGTTGTCATTATTCCTGCATACATTTGTCTCTGCGCCTGAATATCCTCCAAAAGGAGAAAGGTTGTACTAATTGAATGGTCATTATAATGACTTTAACCATGTACAAAGACCCTATTTCTAAATAAGGTCACATTCACAGATACTAGAGTTTAGAACATCCATGTCTTTTGAGGATATTATTCAATAATAATAATCTTAACTTTAAAATATAAAAGTGAATTTGTTTACCTTGTAATAGTGGGAAGTAGCTTTCTGGAGCCTTCCTTTCCCTTTCATTCCTTTTGTTATTCTTTTGCATTCCTCTGAAACACCCTAAATTACTCAAAATGCATTTTAACTGCTAAAAAACTGATATGCAATAATTATATATTTCAGTAGTTATCAGAAGTCTAGGAAAAGTTAAACTTTGCAATCATAACATTACATATCTCTAACTTACAGAAAATCATATGTTAGTGAAGCTGGCATGAAATATTTTACTTTTTTTCTCCTTTTAATTGCAATTGAGGTGTCATGGTTATAATAGTATTTCCATTCATGCTTGTTATGTACAAAATTATTGCCACTCTGTCACTACCAGAGTGTCCTCAACCACTGGTATGGCATACACTTAATGTATGTGTAATGATATTTGGAATGACTTCATGTTGTCTTTCTTTTGTATCAATCATAAATAGAATGGGAATGTTATTCTTTTCTTATGAATAAGAATTATGACATTTCCGTATTAATTTATTATTTTAATAAATGTTGCTCAATATAATTGTCATCACTAGGATATTTGAATATTTTGGTTATAGGCTGTTGGGTTTTTTTTAATCATCATGAGATACACAGTTATGAAATTGTTCATGATAGGGTTTCAGTCATACAGAGTTCTGTCATACACCTGTCCCTTCACCAGTACACATTTTCCACCATCAATGTTCCCAATTTCCCTCCGCCAAGGTTTTACTTTTTAAAGGTAGCACATTCAGTGGATCTCTGGAAGAGGTGGGGGGCAGGAACATTTAAGAAATGCTTAGAATGGTGATATGGTCCTAAAAATTTGGTTCATAGGAAAAGAGAGAGTTGCTTGATCATCGGTTCTTGCAGGACTACACTCAGTGTTGTCCTGGGATCTTGTGGAGCTGACAACTCAGGTTCTTGTACATATTAGGCACGTGATCTATTCAAAGTTGAAAAAATTTTTAATGAAATATCTAAATTTTTATATATCAATTTAATAGTAGCTAAGTCTTATACATCCATATCTTTATTGTTTCTACTGTAGATAACACATCTTGGGAGCACAGGAAGGGATGTCCACAGAGAACTATCTGCCTGAATATAACCTCAGTGAAGTCTAACAACATTACTTAGGAGAATGAACTCTTGCCCATAAAATTTTCACCATCAATTCACAAAACTCTGGTGACACTTTATATTGGGAGCCAACCCTCTCATTAGCCACTATCACAGACAACAGAATTTCAGTGACGTACTAGTCAGCCAAGAACGGATTTATTCACTGGCCATCCCTCTTGCTGGCAGATTCAGTACCTTCCCAAATAACAGAGCCAGAAAATCAATTCTAAACTCTTTATATTTAATTTCTGAAGGCCTCTAGCTATCCAATAGCTTGCTATATATACAGAATTTTCCATACTAAAATTCTCAATAAAAAGTTCACTTTAGAGCAACAAAATGTAGTCAGGAACATGTTTGCCCCAGAAGGGTACTCATTATCAATAAGATTCCACACAGAGAGCTGGAGAGATAGTACCGTGGGTAGGGCGCTTGCTTGCATATGGCTGACTTGAATTTATCCCCAGCATCCCATAGGGTATTCCAAGCACTGTCAGGAGTAATTCTTGAGTACAGAGCCAGCAAAAACACCTAAGTATTTTCAGATGTGACCCCCAAGCTAAAAAATATTTTTAAAAAATTAACATCCCGCACAAATAATCACCACCTCCATCCTGTATCTACAGTGATGTTTAGGCTCTTTGAATTCTGTTAATATTGACAATAGCACAGGGAAAACATATTCATTCTATAGTTATTCAGAAATCTATATTTATACCCCTAAAACACTGTAAAACCAAAGAACACACATATCTTAGAGAATGCAAGTAAACACATAGTAAACTATATAGGAAAATCCTTGAGATAGAGAATGAGATGCAGTTATTATACTTTTCATGACTATATTGGAGAAGCTAGCAGCAAGTTATCATCATAAAACATTTTTTAGGGTTTCAAAAATTGACCATATTAAGATATTACATCTGATCTGTAAATAACCCCTTAATTTCCCTCAGAGTCCCTCTTTTTCATTCTATGGAAAGGAAGAATGAACAGCTTATTTTATTTCTCAGTCTATATACTCAACATTTAACCCACATAAACAACACCAAAAAAGCAGATTGGAGTAATAGCAATTATTATGCTATACAGTGTAACACAATTCCCTGTGGGAAATAGAAATTTTCTTTTATCCAGCATATCTCCAGTCACAGACACAGATGCCTCCTGAGAGACTGAAAGGCTGATCCTGATATTGGAGAACTCTATCAACTATAACAGATGTTAAGGAAAGGTTGGTTTATTCTCCATGGACTGCCTCCAAAGAGAATAAACTCTCTTGAAATCTTGTTCTAAGCTACCCTCCCTGCCAAACTCTCTGAGGTATTGACCTTATTTTCATCACTCTTATATCTTAATTAACTGCCTTCCCCGGACAAATACTAATGTCCCAGCTTCTCTACTGGAATTTTGTAATCTCTTGTCATCCCTTATAGTATAGGTTATACCTTTCTTCTTACTCTAACCAGGAGCCATGGTAATGTCTGCTACCTCTCGCTACTGTATTTTGTTTACTCTGTCAAAACACCGTCCTCATAACTGACCTTGTGAGACCTTGGAATTACAGGGCCCCCGGGTCTCAATTTGGAGTCCTAATTCTTTGCCCTTCTATACCAGCTTCAGCTGCATTTGCTCGGTGAACCCACAAAAATCACCGGTGAAATCACAGAGGCATTTCTCTTGATTATGATCCCAAAATGAGTATCTGTAATACTAACATTAAAATAACCTCATAGAAGTTTTCAGTTTGTATCATTTTCAAAATATTGTGAGAGTTAATTGTATTATTTTCAGTAGCTATCATACTCATTCTTTCCAAATTATGTAATTTCACTGCTATTCTGTAGTTTCTTCTTATACTAGGTTATTAGTATTTTTTACTAGACAAAATCCTGTGTTGTTATTTTCATTAATAGATGGCACTTAATTCATATTAAGTGTGAGATATTTTAACATTGAGCCATAGATGAGTTTGAATAAGCAGCCTTACCTTCATATTCCAAAATAACTTTTAATAATGAAAGAATAAATTAGGTATATATCCCAATGTGATATAAGGAAGCTAACATGAAAGTTCTCGTTATTTATTCTCTGGTGTCATTTGTTTATAAATTGACTACTCTGTTATATATATATATATGTATATATATATTGTTCACTTAGTATTCAAGTTTTTTCTTGCATTATAAGGTTGCCGTTGTTCTAAGTTTCTACATTTGCCCTACTGTATTTACCTTAATCTGTTTGACTTGAAATTCAGTCTGATAACTGATGCTGATTACAAAAAAAAGTTTTACTGTTAAGAATCCAAATATGTGAACAATATTAATAAAATCAGACAGCTATCTACTATATTTAAAGGCAATAAGAAAGTGCTCCACACTTAGATGACAAGCATAATGTTATGTGTGTGTATGAGAGAGACAGAGACAGACAGACACACAGACAGATGATCAAAAGTGGACTGAAGAGGTAGTATAGTGGCTAAAATGTTTCACCTGCATGTGGCTGACCCTGATTAAATCCCTGGCTCCATCTGTCCTCCCCTAAGAGCTGCCAGGAGTGATACCTACATGCATGCACAGCCAGGAGTAAGCCCTGAGCACAGCCATTTGTTTCCCTAAAAACCAAACATAAAGAAATAGTTAAATAAAAGAACTAAACCTTCAAATGCATATGGCAGGACATGAAATTGTTCAGTTCTAGAATGTGTTGAGTAATATGAAGAAAATAAAAGCTAAAAGAATGGAAAGAAAAAAAACAGAAGAAAGATAACAATCCATGGAATCAATAAATGAGATTATAATTAAGTCACATAGGAAAACATGATTCTTTATCATTTGACCCCCAAAATTTTAATATTGAAATATTGAAAATGTGGCCAAAGATAGTAAGGTACTTATCTTGCTTGTGGCTGAGCCCAGTTCAATCCCTGGAATAGCATATTTCCCCAGCACCACTGGGAGTAGGCACAGAGCTGTATGTAACCTTGCCCCCCACACCCACACACAAAAAAAGGAAAAGAAAATATATTAAATCCACTGTCTTTTTGAAATGGAAAAATATGTTAAAATTCTAAAAAAGGGGCACAGGGTTATGACTCAAATGGTTAGAGCAAAGGTCTCACTTGTCACAGGCCCTAATAGCCCAAAACACTACCTGGAATAACCCCTGCAACAAGTGAAAAGTTAAAGAAGTCTGAAATAAAGAGTATTTTTGAAAAATAGTTCAAAATATTTTCATAGAAAAGCATAAATATGCAGGATTATATTATCATACCTGAGTTTTGCTTTGTGGGGGGAAAATGCTAATGAAAGTCATAAAACCTTTTTTGCCTTTTTTTTTAACTTTTTTATTATCGTGAAACATTCTTATTTCCAAATAAAATATTCAAGAATTTTTATGTTTTATTGCTTGCTTTGCAGTGCTGGGAATTGAACTCAGGCACTCACACACATAAGGCATGTACTCTACTCCTAAGCTACTTCCCTAGCCCACTCAGGAATTTCTAAGGTCACTAATAATCATCTTGGCATTGGAGGAAATAAAATTAAGTAATATATAGCTCTGATGGAAGCTAGGATTTAAATCAATGACTTGAGGAAATGGGAATAATAAAGACTCAAGAAGTAATACAGTGATGGAAAACAATTAAGAATATTCTATAGAGAAGTGCAATTCCACGGTCTTAGATAAGAAGAAAAGACAGTCATTTTTCTTTTATATCTTATAATTTTAAAAAAGCTTTAAAATTGGTTTATTTTTTCATCCCATAATGTAGGACCAGAACCCCAGGTATAAATATCTGTTTGTACTATGCATGTATATATGATTGCATGTGCTTTGTATGTGTATGTGTATATATTTTGTATGCAAGCATATGACTGTGTGTGTGCATGTGCAAGTGTATAACACATAAGAGACTCTGGAAAATCTAATCCATCATAACATACATCTCTGAAATTGAGGAAGGATTAAAACAAGAGAAAGCATTTACAGTCTCTCTGTCTGTACAGGAAAAGTAAGGACAAAGGAAAGCGAGGGAAAATAGTTTATGTGGCTTTAAGAAACAAAACCAAACCTGATTTTTAGCCATATCTATCTAGGTTTAAATTTTGACATGCAAAAAAATGTCTAAAAAAATAATAAATAAATAAATTTTGACATGTTTTTTGTACACATTACTTCAGGTCTCCTGAGAGAATATTATTTGTATCGTGGTTTGTTTTCTTATTTACAAAATGAGAATGGTTGTAATGTCTTCAGAATATTACCTTAAGACTTGAATGATGTAGAATATAAATTCCTCAATATAGTACTAAGAACAAAGTGTGTGATCAACAGATGATAGTTGCTGCAATAATTTTTTTGTTTTTAACTGATAAATGCACCAAGCACTAAACCAAAATAAAAACACCAGGAAGTCCAACAAACAACAAGGAGAAAGAAGGATAAACCTGAGTAGCAAATGTCTATTCTAAACTAACAAACTCAAATTGGCCACTGGTGTCCCCATAGACAGACCTTCTAACCCTGACCAGTCTTTTCTGAATATCCTATAACCATACAGTCAACTTGGGGAATAAAAGAAACCCTGAAGGGGCAGGGTTGCATAAAGGCATATGTTGTCATTTAAAAAAATCATGCTTAAAGCACACAGACTCATAGTGATAAATATTAGTTGTGAGGGTGAATCCAACACTTTCATGTTGAATTTAGATATTTAAGGCTGCATCATACATTCTTTTAACAACTACTCATCACTAGCAGTCTAAGAACACAGAATAAAAAGCTTCCCTATAAATTATCCCCTAAGGTAAAACAGATCACTTGGCTGTATATGTCTAAGTATATTTGCACTGAAAATATATACATATATTCACAAACACAATCAGAGAAATGTAATACATTCAGCTGGGTAAGAATAAAATTGCTTTAAGACATAACAACTATGTCTTAGAAAATCAGCAGCTAAATCATTAAACAGACAGAAAACCTGATAGGCGATTTTCATGTCATTCTGAAAAAAATATATACGGTATATGACTAGAATGCATTAAGAGACCAGGGTGTCTGGAGTTTGAAAAATATTTCTAAAGGAAAAAGAAGTGTGACTGTTAGAAAAGGAAACAGATGTTCTCACTAGAATAAAAAGCCAAATTATGAACACTTGAGCTTTACAACGGTTTTAAATAACCCTCTATGGTGTAGAATAAGAACTTCCAACTCTAATGAAAGAAAAAATCATTTTATCATGCTGATGGTAGAATATTTTCCTTTTCTTATTTCCTTTTCATTCATTCTTGGTTCATCTTCATTTTTTCCCTCATGACCTGGTATTTGCTTCTGTTACAAACTCAGACTTTGCCAGCAAAGGGAAATGGACCAACAAGGCATTTATCTCAATTCAAGCAGAAACAACTTAGACGCAAAGTAGCTAGATGTTTCAGACAAAAGAGAATTTTTGCTTGAAATATTCCCAGATCTAAACTGGTTTCAGACAAAAAGTAAATCCATGCAGGATAGTCCTACCTGGGCTTTGGGACCCATTTGTAATGCTGGCAGTGTTAACATTTGTGTGAAAGCTTACCTCTGAATGACATTATTCAACTGTCCATCTTAAAAACGTAGGGGGAAACGTGTGTATTCAACACTTATAAACCTTAGTAAGCTCAGCATCTAAAGTAACTGTCAATGGGGCTGGAGCCATAGCACAGCTGGTACGGCATTTGCCTTGCACGCAGCCGACCCGGTTCGATTCTCAGAATCCCATATGGTCCCCTGAGCACCGCCAGGGGTAATTACTGAGTGCAGAGCCAGGAATAACCCGTGTGCATCGCCGGGTGTGACCCAAAAAGCCAAAAAATAAAAATAATATAACTGTCAAATATCTTACCTGTAGACCTCAAGTGGTGGATCCAAAGCTGATGGAGACATGTCCTTAGACTTTTCTCACTGCCGCTTATAGTAGAAGCAAAGGAGTGAAGTGAAAAGCAGAGAACTGAAAAGTCAAAAGGTTGAAGCAAAAGGTGAAAGATCTAAGAGATTGAGTCTTTTCTCCGTGTCCCCATAATTTCCTGACACCAATCTCTATTGGTGGGAAGCAATATATGAAGGAAATGGATGAGAACAAGAGAAGTATCATAGGATTGGTGGAATGGGAGAGTGATGAACCTTTATCTGAATCCCCTCTGATGGCGTAGGCTCAGAATTCACTTGGAAAGAGATGCCTTCTCTTTAAATATGTTCTTTATCTCTATATCAAGATATATCAGATGGGGGCTGGAGCGATAGCACAACGGGTAGGGCATTTGCCTTGCATGCGGCCGACCCAGGTTCGATTCCCAGCATCCCATATGGTCCCCTGAGCACTGCCAGGAGTGGTTCCTGAGTGCAAAGCCAGGAGTAACCCCTGTGCATTGCCAGGTGTGACCCAAAAAGCAAAAAAAAAGAGATACATCAGATGAACCATTCCTGTCTCCGTGCTCAGAAGTGATTACTGTAAGTGCTCAAGAGACCATATATCAAGGTCAGTCACTGACAAGGGAAGTACTTATTTCCTTCACTATCTTTCTGGACCCTAGAAACAGTCTCCAAAGAAAAGACATAGGCCTGTAATCTGTAAGAGAGACATTTTTAACATTTTTATTTAAAAAAATATATTTCCAGGGCCTGAAGATAGAACAGTGGGTGAGATTCTTGCCATATACACACTGATTCAGGTTTAATCTCCATCACCCAATATAGTCTTAGGTCCAGGAGTGATCCGTGAGCACAGACCCGGAACTTCTGGGTGTGGTCCCGATACAAAACACCAAATAAACAAAATAAACAAAAAAGCCTCTAAAGACTCTCCAAACAATAATAGTGAGTTTTGTTGAAATATTGTATGCAATCAAAGTGAAAGTAAAGTGAAATTTATTAGTTACACAGGCGGGGGGGCTTAGGGTGGGGGGGCTAGGGGCTTGGGGGGGTTAGGGGTGTGAGGGGGTGGGGTGGAGCTATACTGGGATTCTTGGTGGTGGAATATGAGCACTGGTGAAGGGATGGGTATTCGAGCATTGTATAACTGAGATTTAAACCTGAAAACTTTGTAACTTTCCACATGGTGACTCAATAAAAATTTTTTTTAAAAAGCCTCTAAAAATATTTCCAATGGGGAACTTAATTTAAAAGAAAAATAATTATATCTAACCTGGAGAATAAATATAATCTTTCTAGAGCCTAAAACCAGACAAAAATTCTTTGAATTTGAAAAAACAATGGGAAAAATGGTAATAAGATTATGAATCAGTGTGGTATCACTGTTACCCTGTTGCTCATTGATTTGCCTGAGTGGGCACTAGTAATGTCTCCATTGTGAGACTAGTTGTTACTGTTTTGGGCATATTGAATACGCCACGGGTAGCTTGTCAGGCTCTGCCGTGCAGGCGAGCTACTCTCGGTAGCTTGCCGGGCTCTCAGATGGGCAGAGGAATCGAACCCTGGGTCGGCTGCATGCAAGGCAAATGCCCTACCTGTTGTGCTATTGCTCCAGCCCAAGATTATGAATATAATGTAAAACATAAATATAAGTTTGTAAAAGAAATCAATGTTTATTTGAGGTTAGAAAAGATTGGCAATCACTGAGTGAAGTTGTCTTCTATCAGTGTTTAACTTTAGAAAATGATTACAGGAAAAGATTTCTTTTTAGATTTGTCTTCTTCAGGACAACAAGATCCCTTTGAGAAAACTGGAATCAAAATTGGTTTTTATTCTGATGGAGCCTTCCTGCTTTGAAATGATCATCTATACTAAATGCAACAAAAGATCCACTTTAATAGTATAGTATTTACTCTTTGCCTTTCAAGCAGTGACCTGAAAAAAAATCAGCAATTAAATATTATATGAAGAAAATGTTATTGTACAGACTTTACAGTTAAAGGGAAGTCCTGCTGTGGGACATGGGAAGCCCTGGAAGCCACATGAGTCAGGACATAAAGAGTATGTCACACTCAGGAAAGGGACAGAGACGAGAGAAAAGCCTGGATCTGTAGGGTGGAACTGCCGGAAAGTTGTGAGGCACGGGATGTATTTTCTCTCTGGTAAACTTTAATGTCAAATTGCCATTTTCAAAACCATGATGAGAATCAGATTCACACTCTGTATATCTCAGTTTATTTAGTCCTGGAGGCAAATTTATTTAGAAAGGGAATTAATAATTTCTAAATTTGGAAAAATATGAGTCAAGTCCACTTAGGGATTTGAAATAAAGTAAAATATTTAGTGACAAACACAGGACAAAGGACTTTGAGGGTGAGGTACAGGATTTAGGAATTTACTGAAGCCTTGAGAGAGACTTGGAGCTATGTTACTTTTGAGTCAAATACCTGAAAACTTGAGAGGTCAGGAGCCCCAAGTGACACCTGTCTACAGGGTTCATGCACAACACATGAGCTTAACACAAATGAAGACCAAGATGCAAATACAGACATTTCCAATTTGATGCTCAAGCCCAGGTCCTTTTCCTGCCAAGTATTAAGAAGTAGACCTTGGCAGCTATGCTTGAACACTGCCGTACTAGTGTCTGCTCTTTTTTCCTGGATTGTATTAGAAAGGGATAACCCTACCAAATGGGTATTGGGTGGATTTCTCAAAAGGGGAGTATTGGGTGCCACAAGTTCGTATGTCCCTCTTGTTATGAAAACATGACCTGCGTTCCCTCTTGGTCATCAAGTGACCCATTAAACTCTAATTATTAGACAATGAGTTAGGCTGAAAATAACAATCAGGTTTTTGTTCACTTATTGGGCTAGTATAAGCAAGAGGGCAAAAAGAATGAGTGGGTTTCCCCAACTATACATAACTTTTCTCCCCCACAAAAGAAGAGAAATAGTGTGAATGGGAAGTGTTGGCATACACAGATGTGGCAGCAAGATCATCTCATTGGTGAGGGAGACACACAAAACGAAGAAAATCGAAAGCTCCTGCCATTTTATAGACCCTTGTTATGGCGGTAAAAAGCCAGAAGTGATGAGGCATTGGGAGTGAAAAAGTACTGAAATGAATTCAGCGTAGAGTGTCTTCAAGCTCTTCATCCCTTATAAAGTGTTCTTAGCAGAATTTCCTAGGAAAGACTTCTAATAGTTCCCTGGTAATAATGTCTCTCATGGAGGCACCCCGTGTAGGAATACAAATATCCAGAAGACCACAAGCAGCAGTGGAAGAGGAAGGACTCCTGGGCTATAGCTCCCTTCAGAGAGCGGAGCACGATGCTGGGGAGTCCAGTCCTGGAGAGGTGCTTTCCCTGCGACACCTGCCAGCCAAGGGCTTTGTGAGTGCCTGGAGTTAGAACTGACACAGGCGAGGAGGGCTTGGGACTGCACCCACATGCCTCACTAGCGAGTTAAAAAATTCTAGTGCTCAAATGTTGAATTATTTAATCCAATTGAAACGGATGTTTTCATTTACATAATAATATTCTTCATTTTTCCCAAAGAATAAAAATCAAGCAGGTTTATTTTTCTGTTGAGAGTATGAGCATATGGAGACCTACAAACAGAGTTAATAGAACTGGCTTTTCAGTCAAAAGTCAGTTATTTATCAATGTTCGTGCAATTTCCCCCCTGGTATTCTAGAATATGAGAAAGAGTTGTTTTTAGTCAAGAAATTATTTCTTTGTTTCGCTTTATTTTTATATAGAAGAATTTAGACTATACAATCCCAAAGGAGATACACTATTACTTTCTAGTTAGTATATTCTCTCAAGGGAAAAAAAAGCATAAACATGTGATTTGGTTGTTCTGACATGAGTATTTTGCTGATGAACATCAACTAATAAAGCCAATTCATTAACTACTGAATCTCCTCAACCTACTTGTTAAGGCACTGTGAATAGTTCATTCTGCCAAACTTCCATCTTATGGAAATGACTAACAGTTGGTCAGTTTCCAGAAGTATAGTTTGGTATAAAGTTAAATTTCCACACCCCCCATAACTGAAATATCATCCATGAATAAAGATCAGACAATACCCTTAGATTCTAGAGCATTCCCAGTGGTACTATATCTTTAGCTCCTAAGATGCATAGAAAGTTCTCAACCACAACTTAATCTCTTTATTTAAAATAATGCATTTAAGCAGATATTCCATTCATGGGTTAGATGTTATCACTGCTATTATTATCATCATCATTGTCATCACTCTTGTCAGGAAGGAAGTAGGCAGAGAGACAGAAAGGGAAAAATGACTACATTCCCAGCATGTGAGTTGTAAAGTTGGAATGTATACCCAAACCGTATGAACAGTTCACAACCATGAGAGGTCTCTCTAAGCCAAACTACAGAATTGAATTTGCATAGTTTCTTGAGCCTTGTGCCTCCAACAAGATGTGCTGGCACTTTATCGGATAAAAATATTTTCTCTAATGCTCCCAGTCAACTCAATAGAGTATTTAGCAAAAATCCAGTCCTATCCTTCTACACGGTTTCTGTGTTTTATTTTTAAAAAAAAAAGTGATGACAGAGTTATAGAACCCCAATTAAATATTGTTTTTTAGTAACTATCAACTTTGATTTAAATACACTGATCCAACTCCCTTCACACGGGAATGATGAAAGAATTGTTTATGGTTTTAAGTATTCACTTTCCTCCATATCCACCTGTTTGAAGAGGAAGACAAACAGAATGTAGCTGGCTTAAGGATTCTACCATGGGACATCAAAACTCCTGTTCCATCTTACCTAATCTTCTATTGTCCACTGTCTATAGAGTCCAAAGTCTATAAAGTTCTAGAAATGAGATAGTAAGGATTGGAGTTGAAGTATGGCTAAAATAGTAAGTGTTGAAGCTGTTTGTTTAAATTTAATTTATGCTCTCTGGAGTTTGATCCAAGAACAAGGAAAAAAAAAGACAAATTCAATTGAAACCTCATATTGAAAACCATTTTGTATATTGGCTTAATCTACATATACCACTTGTTGTATTTTAAATACAACTTTTTTTTAAATTCAGCTTTATTGATATATAAAGCATTTATCTATGTTTCTGAGACATGATGACCTAACTTATAATTCTGTTCCACTGATCTATTTATGTATTTTTTTGGCCAACAAGAAAACTTTTAATGAGCGCTTCTTACCTCTTGTAGTACCCATCCAAGTTTGTCCAGAAAATTACATAAAGTATTTTAACATAAGTTTATTAGAAAGTTTTGCATACCATGACCTAGTTTTACAGAAAGAAATTAAAAGTGACTATACTAAGCATACAAAATCTTCTTAAACATCAAAAGACCACCAAACTAATGCAAGTATGGTGGCATTAGATATAAACATGTTACTGAGTTAACTTTAAATTTGGGTTGATATTATAAAAACTTTCACAAATTAAGCCACGTACTCTAACAAGTAAAGAATTTCTTAAAGGCCAGGGCAATAGTAGAGTGGGTAGGGCATTTATCTTGCACGTGGTCGACCCGGTTTGATCCCCGGCATCCCATATGGTCCCCCCAGCACCTCGAGGGGTAATTCCTGAGTGCAGAGCCAGGAGTAACCCCTGAGCATTGCCGGGTGTGACCCAAAAAGCAAAATAAAGTTTCTTAAAAAATTGTATAAAACATATCTATAATCAGGAAGAGGGTGGGGTAAATTATTAGTAAAATAAAAGAAAGATTATTTCAAGAAAAGTCACCTTCCCTTAGGGGAAGCCAGGAGTGTGGCGCTGAGGGCTTGGGAGTTGACTTCTCATGTAGATTACTTTACTTCTGCTGACTATAAACTCCAGGCTGGCCAAGTAATAATGTATTACAAATGTATTGCAAATTGCTAAGAGTAATTTGTTTTAAACATGCTGTTCAGTTGAATAGTTCTTCAGAACAGCTCTTCAGCTGATAGTTCTAACTGTTGGAATCTACATTATCCTTAAGTAAATTGATCTGTAGCAGCATTAAAGTGTTCAAATATTTTAAATATAACAGGCAAACATTTACTAAATTTATCATCTATCCTTCATAGAGGATTTTTTAACATATTTTTATTTCCAGCAGCAAATAAAACAAGAACCAGAACCCAGCAAATGTGTATTGGTAGTTCTGTTTTCATTTCTAATCTTCCTTTTGTTGCATCCCAAATTTAAACAGTGACAAAGGTCATGTTATGCATGCAATTTACATTCAAGCCCTCACTCCTACATACAGGATGCAGGTTAAAACTTAACAATTCCTTCTTTCAACTGATTTATTAACCATGTAGCACTATAAACTGGTTAAATTCTTTGTTTTGGACTATTTTTTTTTTGCTTTTTGGGTCACACCCGACAATGCACAGGGGTTAGTCCTGGCTCTGCACTCAGGAATCACCCCTGGCATTGCTCAGGGTACCATATGGGATGCTGGGGATCGAACCCCTGTCAGTCAAATGCAAGGCAAACACCTTACCTGCTGTGCTATGACTCTATCCCCTTGAACCAATTTATTTTGTAAAAAATTATTGAAAGTTAATTTTTCTGTCTGTCATAGAGGCAGGGGAAGGGTTGGGATGGGGGGAGGGATACTGGGGACATTGGTGGTGGAAACTGTGCACTGGTGGAGGGCTGGGTGTTCGATCATTGTATGGCTGAAGCTCAAATATGAAAGCTTTGTAACTCTATCTTACAGTGATTCAATAAAAAAAGAACAGAAAGTTAATTTTTTGCCTACATTAAATTACTTAATATCTTCACATGCGTTTTATTGGATAGAGTAGAAGCAAGTGAATATAAAATTTGCTCAAAAATAAACAGTAATTCTGTAAAAAGATGACATAACAGGGGCCATTTTAAAAGGACCAAAAGAATGAAATTGCTAAAAGGAATGAAGTTTCACTCTCCTTGTAAACTGAATCAAATCCCTACTGGGGCAAACCATCAATATTTTAAGACAGGAAGAAAATGAATACCCTAGTTTAAAGGACTAATAAAGCAATAAATATAAAACTTCTTTTACCTTCTAACTTTTTCACCCGATTGTTGCTTCATTCATTACTTTATCCTCCATGACCTTAGCTTTTTCCCCTCTGTAAGAATCATCCTCTTAGGACACATTTTGGGCTTCTAATCTGAAGTTGTGTTTCCTGGATTGTAATGCTTTGTTGGTCCCAAATTAAAATGCTTTATTTTTTAATAGCCTTCTGAACTTATTTTCAGTTGTTTGTTTGTTTGTTTGTGAGCCGTACAAGATAGTGTCTTACTCCTTGCTCTGTGCACAAGGATTGCACTGACAGAGATCAAACTGGGTTGGTCACATGCAAGGCAAGCACCTTAATTCCTCTATTATTTTTCTACCCCAGCCTCCTGAATCCGTAAGTTAATCATTCCAATCTAATTAGTTGTTTTCTTCTTCTTATACTGAATCCCCTTTAAGTAGTCTAATTCTTACTTTATGAGTACTTGAATACATGCCTGTATTCTCTCACCAAGTGAAGCAGGATTTGAGTTCCCCATCTATCGGGGTCAGATTGCTTACCCAGGGTGCCACTATCAGAGACAAGATCTCTGCATAAGTATCACCTTAAAAAGTATCATCACTGAATAAAACCCTTCCCCACTCATTAATTAATGTTTCTTTCTGCAACCTGTATCCCTTTAAGACTAATAGATCACTGTTTCCATTGAATATTTTACCCTTTGAGGACTACCAGATGTGGTGTTGCTCTTAATGCCAGTGAAACGTATGTATGATAATATCTGAAAGGGAACAATATGGAAGAGTAAACCTGGGCCCTTCCCCTTTGGAAGTCAGTAAGCTCTGAAGACACTGGGTCAGGAACCAACAGAATCCGTTTGGCTTCATAAATCACTACTGCAACTAACTATTCCTATTGCCTTCTTACCAAAAACAGTATTTCTTTCTAACTGGAAAATTTGCTTGGTGACTTAGCCATTTCTGAAATATAGATAAAAAGTTTAGAAAGCCTCTTGAGATAGTTCTAGCCTTGAGCAAATGTGGCCTTTTTCATCTCTCCTCTTTTTATAGCCTTCTTTTTTCTCCTGCTTTCTTTTCTCTTTTCCTCTTCATACTCCTCCTTCCATCTTCATAGAAAAAATATGATTAGCTTAATAAAATGAGCAAAAAGGGAGCTTCAGGAAACTCCCTGCTTAAAAATATTTAAGAATTCATCAGTAAATTAAATAAGGCTTAAATTCTTTCTATCCATGGGATTAAAACTAGGAGCAAGTGCAAAAATAACAAGAATAGAACCAATGAATATGTATGAGGTAGAGGTTACAATAGATTCCATAGGTTACTTTTATTCATTTTAGCAAGGATTAAACTATTTTAATAGTCCTTTGCTGCACAGTCATTTAATTGCTTTTCTGAGACAAGACATCTCTAGGTATCATGTAAGGTAAAACCTTTTGAAATATAAGGGGGGAAAAAAGGAAAAGAAAGAAGTATGGTACTCAAGATAACATTATTTCTTAGTCAGAGCCTACATAGAAAGGTTAACATTTCAAATGATATCTGCAAAAATCTCTTTTTAAATCTTTTTCCATACTTGTCTTATATTAACTTCACTTCACATTAGCACCATGGGGTGGGGGGGAAAGAGGCAGACATTTTTAAAACTATCCTTATCTTAACTGATGTGAGAAAATGTTTCTTGATCTAATGAAGTGTGAATAAGATTTATCTTTACACTTTCCAGTCTGTGGTTATTAGCCCCCTAGTGAAATACTCAAATCATATGCGTGCGAATCAAGATATAAATACACTGCAAAAATAAACACAACCAGGTTTGCCTGGGCTGGAGCGATAGCACAGCGGGTAGAGCATTTGCCTTGCACGTGGCTGACCCGGGTTCAGTTCCTCCGCCTTTCTCAGAGAGCCTGACAAGCTACTGAGACTATCTCGCTCACATGGCAGAGCCTGGCAAGGTACCCATGGCGTATTCCCTATGCCAAACATAGTAACAACAAGTCTCACAATGGAGACGTTACTGGTGCCCGCTCGAGTAAATTGATGAGCAAAGGGATGACAGTGAGACAGTGAACCAGGTTTGCCTATCTAATTCAATAAAAAATAAATCCAGTGCTGGAGAGATAGCTCAACTGCTGGAAGGTTTCCTTTGTGTGTGCTGGAGGCTGAGGTCCAATCCCCAGCAGCACATGTTCCCCTGAGCACCTGTAAGACAACAAGGAGTAGCCACCAAGACCAAAAGGATGTGACTAAATAATAATAAATGAATGAATTCAAGTGTAAAAGAAAAACACTTGGTGGGAGGAGGAATTTGAGCCACACATGGCAGTGATCAGGGACTGTTTATGACTCAGTGTTTAGGAGAAACACTGGTATTGAATGGGAGACCACGGGGGGGCCATACACAGTACTAGAGACTTTAAATGGGGTCGGCAAGTGCAAAGCAAATACCTTATCCCTGTCCTATCTCTCTGCCCACACAAAAGAAAAATATTAAATATACTTAAATATAGATAGGAAATAAAAGATCTTTTGATGTCAAAATCACAGATGCTTAATTGATCAAAAATTTCGGAGTACTAGGATGATGTACAGACAGGTAGGGTGCTTGCTTTGCAAGTGACCAAATAAAGTTCCATCCCTGGCACCATATATGGTCCCCTGAGTGCTGCCAGGAGTGCTCCCTGAGAGCAGAGTCAACAATGCTGCGTGTGGTCAAAATAATAATAACAATTATATATATATATATACATAAGTCAGTATTCACATATGTGTAATTATGATTGCATGCTTGTGCATATGTATTAATGAATTAAAATTATAATATAATTATCATAGATTTCAGAAATAGAAGAAAGCAATACCATTCTCTCTAGAAGTCTGCCATTAATTCAAAAGATCAGATAGATGGACATAAAAGAGTAAAGAAGTAGTAATTAGAAGAATCAGGCAAGTTAGTTTTACAGTTCAGTTTAATGACCTACAAAACAAAAATATCAGGGGACTCTAATATTTAATAGACTTCATTTTGTCCTTAAAGTGTACATTAGTATAAATACTTGGCTTAATCACTGTATCACTATATCACTGTCATCCCGTTGTTCATCAATTTGCTCGAGCGGGCACCAGTAACGTCTCTATTCATCCCTGTCCCCTACTAGTGTAGCCCAGTGGCATATTGGGGGCTCTTTCAATTCAGGATCAGGGGAATGAGGACCATTGTTACTGACTTAGTAAGAGTAAAATTGATTATTCAATCATTTCACACAGTTCAGAATTCTATATACTGGCAAAACAAATTGTTAAATGTTATTTCAGAAATGGCCTCTTTATCCAGACAAATGCATATACTTGCAAGTATTTGCACAGAATTTTGTGCTCAGGCCAACTGACTCACCTCAGTTCCTCAGTCCCACTTCCATGTCTTGTTTAAAGTGTTTCCCCTGGCCATACATTAAGGAGAAAGACTGCTCAGAGACCAGGCAGGACCGTGTTACTCCGTAAGACTCGAGACTACTCTTTTCAAAGAGCAACAGTTCATCAGACAGAACCACTAGTGACTGATTACAGACATGGTTCTTCCTCTAAAAATTTTAAGGCAAACTAAGACTTTGAAATCTTTTGTGATATACTCCAAAATGTTTCATTTTTAACCATAATTTTGACATTAATAAAATAAATCAAATGAGGTATATCTATAAACTGGGTTGACAGTGGATACCAGTTTGGATACACACTTGGAAACACAATAGTTTAGCTATTTACACTTGTGATTCAGTGTGGATTGGAGAATTCAGGGAAAGCATATAAGATCTAGTAACATGGTAGAGTTACTAATGTGAGTGTACATGTGTGGGGTACATGCATGCATATAAGCACATGAGTTCTACTAGAGTACAAAGACTTGTAACAAAACAAAGACTTGAGAGACAAGAGATATTTGTACAAGCAAAAGATTTTTAACTGTATTTTGATCATTTGAAACGTGCTCCTACAGATTTTTGTCATTAAAAAGACGACAAAAGAAAACACAATATGGCTTTAAGTTATATTGTATTCAGACTCCACAAAAATAGACTATCTAAACACAATGACTCCTCTTTTATTCCATTGTTGTCAGTCATAAATATGAATTCAAAGTATTTAATATCTGATTTTGGTGGCCAAAATGCTGGAGTTTTAATTATTTGGATAGTGATCTTGATATAAAATTCTGCAGAAGGAAAGAGAAATCCGAGTTGAGTTGAATGTCGATTATGCATGCTAATTTCCATTCATGTACAAATATCTGATTAAATTCACATAATGCAGCTGGGTTCACTTTCATCTGTAGTGAAAAGAAAATATCACTCAAAGGATGGGAGAGTAGGAGTTGAATATTCAAAGTGTGTTATACTTGAACATTTGTAAGAATTCAAGGAGCTTACACTACTATTTCGTTTTTCTCCTTTTTTTTTCTTTTTTGTTGTTGTTGTTCTTTGTTGTTGTGATTGTCTGATGCTATTATTTGAATAAAACTCCATAAAAGACCAAAAGGGCTAAAAGATAGTACAGCAGGTAACGCATTTGCCTTGCATGAAACTGACCTCAGGTCAATCCCTGGCATGGGATCTGGTTTCCCCAAGCACCACCAGGAGTGATCCCTGAGCATAGAGCCAGGAGTAACTCCTGAGCACAGCCAGACATGACCCCAAACAAAACAAACAAATAAACAAACAGACAAAGGACAGAAGGTCATGCTGTAAAACATAAATTTCCCTCCCAGCCAGCAAGAACAGATGCATTCCATAACATTGGATATGGAATGTAACAATGTAACAGTGGATAACATTCCATAAAATATTAGCATATGGTACATAGTACTAGTCAATAACAAAATTTAGCTGTGTGTAAAGTAAATGGCAAATCCCATTTATTTAGAGGGTAGAATGTATTCCTTCCTTGAGTGCCCTGCCCCTTATGGATGTGCATTCTTTTTCCTCTTTGTCAAAGAAATGCTTGCTTTAAACTGCAAAAGGAAGAAAGGGAAGAAGAGGCAAAGGTGATAGAGTTTTCATGGTAGCTCCAAGGTCATCATCAAAGACACATGTCCTTCACTTCTTTCTCATCATTCTTGGGGTGAAGTTTTCCTTTTCAAAGTCACCTCAGCAGTTCATGGCCACACGGTAGGGACTAGAATGAAAACTTATCTCCATAGTTATCACTCCAGTCTAAAAACAGGAAGAACAAAACATATGCCTCCCAGTAGTCAGCTACTTTGATTTTTTTATTTCATTGGTCTCTACAATCACAATCACAATGTCCCGTTAATCACCGATTTCTTGGGCGGGCTCAGTAACGTCTCATTTCGTCCTTTCCCTGAGATCTTAGAAGTCTATCTCGACTTGGCCCTCCTAACGATGTTGCACTGGGGGCTCTTCAGGGTCAGGGGAATGAGATCCAGCTTGTTACTGGATTTTGCATATGAATACACCATGGGGAGCTTGCAAGGCTGTCCCATGGGGGCAGGAAACTCTCAAAAGTTTGCCAGTTTCTCCTAGAGGGAGAAGTAGGCTAAAGATATTGCGTGGAAGTGGCCATGTGCTTCTGAGAGCTTGCTTTTAAGTCTCTCTCTGGATATTGGCCGTTGATGGGATAACACACACCTGGGTTCCTCTGCCGGTACCTTCATGCATGAGGCCTATCCGAACTTGTAGAGAGGAGCCTCCTGCATGGCTACAGCTAGGTTCTGGTGGTCTTCGGCCACCGGGAGCTGTGCTCGGGGTGGGGAGGGAAACTGGAGCCCATCCCCTCCGAGGGGCCCTGGGGAAGACAGCCAGGTGTGTGGGCAAGAGACTCTCTGCAATATAATATAATTTCAAAGATAGAGCCTAACTGTACAGAACTTACTTCACCTACCACCAAAAGTTCATTGCCACCCCACTACCAAAAAGCTTCTCACACATTTTTTCCAATGCCATACCTTTTTCTCTGGTAACCACATTGTTTAAACTGGTCTAGCCGTTAGTTTTATACCTTCTTTGCCAGTTGGATTGCTTGTTATTTTCAATCTATGTTTAAGTGAATCCATCTGATAATTGTCTTTCACTTCTTTAATTTCATGGAGTATAATTACCTCAAATTCCAATCATTTTGTTCCAAAAAGATATTTAGTCATTTTTAGTGGCAGAGTAGTATTCCTTGACTATATATACCAGTTTCTTTATCCAGTCATCCTGTTGAGGAGATTGTGAATCATGCATATTTACCTCCTTTTAATGAGCTTTAACACATGGTGTTAAAGCCACATTTAATGGATAAATTTTAAGCTGATCACTATACCACTCCCAAACATTGGGTTTCTTTCAGTAAGCAATAGAGGAAGAATGAAAGATAGCAACAGAATGATAATATAGCAGGTACGGTGTTTGCCTTGCATACATCCAGATTCAATCTCCAGCATCCCATATGGCCCCTGGGGCACTGCCATGAGGAATTCCTTAGTACAAAGCCAGAAGTAACCCCTAGGCACTAATTGAGTATGGCATTATGTAGTTCCCCAAGCTCCCACCAGGAGTGATCCTGAGCACAGAACCCTGAGTACCCCACCACCAAAAGACAAAAACAAAAAAAAAAATGAAAACAAAAATAGGGAAAGAATAGATATTGAACAAAAATCTGGTGGCCTAGTCAAACATATAAGGATATATGTCCTTCCTCTACAGTTTTTAAACAAATGGTGTCATGCAATCAATATATGGCCATCTTGCCTTTTACTCTATCCATCACATACCTTCTATTTTTAGTAAGACAAAGTCAAAGGACCATATTTGGCACTGATTCCATAAATGACAGAGTCCATAGCTGATGAGCACCACTCTAGGTATTTATAATAACCATTGCTTTCTGAATTTCTTGCTTATCAAATATCGGGCTCCACAATAACAGTAGTTTACTACACTGGCAGCTTGACAAAATGAAGATCTATCTCGGGGCCAGAGAGATAGTAGAGTGGGTAAGGCACTTGCCTTGCACATGTCTGACTCAGATTCTACCCCATGTAGGTCCCCAAGCCCCACCAGGAGTGATCCCTGAGCACAGAGCCCTGAAGTACCCTGCCACCCAGAAGAAAAAAAAAATCCACTTCAAATCTATAAAGTTAAAATGAGTGGTTGAACAAGATTCTAGGTAATATGTAAAAGAATTTGGGTTTGAGAAGCAGCTTTTGCCTTTAGTCCCTCTAAAGTCTAAGTTTATGACACCAATCATCATAGTATACTTGAACCTCTATTCTAACTAGCTTTTAGCATCTAGATGCAATTCCATGTCCTAAGATAGATATCAGTGTGGAACCTGCTGTGAATGTGGGTGAGATTGAACTTCAAGCTATGTACTTAATCGATCCCTTATTGTCCCATCAGTTACTAATTCCATTTTGGTGTTTTACTTGCTTGTTTGCAGTAATTTCTTGGGCTGGGTTCATTTCTCCAGTCTCCCGCTCTCCTTAAATGTTAACATAGGTAACTTTCAACTTCCAACTGCCTTTCTTCCTGGTTTCTAGATCCTCTTTACTTATACAGCTACCCTTGCTTCTTATGTCCCAATTTTTTTCTTTTTTGCTTTTTTTGGGTCACACCCCACGATGTTCAAGGGTTACTCCTGGCTCTGCACTGAGGAATTACCCCTGGCAGTGCTCAGGGAACCATATGGGATACTGGAAATCGAACCCGGGTCAGCTGCGTGCAAGGCAAACACCCTACCCGCTGTGCTATTGCTCCAGTTCCCCCCAAATTTTTCTTAAATAAACTTCACTGTTTTTTATTTCCAAAGCTAAGAGCTCTGAGAATATGTTACTATTATGAAGTCTAAATGCTGTTTTTTTTTTTTTACTTTCTTGAGTTAAATAACCATGCCCATTAACCGTAGCACTATCATTAAGTTTATTTTGGAGTCAGTTTTTCCTCCCCAGATCCCAGTCATATTTTCCCACCCTTGATTTGTACCACACCCGTTTTGCTTCTGCTTGTTCTCTCACCCAGGGGAAAATCAGCATAATACTCACATAGGACTATGTTATTAATGCTAAAAATTAAATCATCGCTGAATCCCACCATTGACCTAGAGTCTTTTGAGCTACTGTTAGCACAAATATAAAGTTTTTTAGTTGCTAGAGGTGGGTTGAAATAGAAAGTCAGATTAAATGGCCTTAACAAGGATGGAGAGGTGAGAACTGAAACTTGCAGTTAGTTGGAGTATAGTGTCAATACTTTGTGAATTTGGATGGATAAAAAGCCATTAAATTTGACAAAGTGTAGACTATTGACCTTTAAAAGAACAATTTCAGCATAAAAGTAGGGATGGAAGCCAAATAGCAATAAATTAAGAAAGGAATGAAAAGAAAAGGAAAGGAAAGGAGGCAGCTGATAACAACATTCATTTCAGATGTTGTGGGAGGAAGAAGGAAACTATCAGACATAATAGAGTCAAGTGGCATTTTTGTAAGATAAGGGAACACGAAACATTTTTGAAGACAGAATGAAAAGAGTCTCTGAAAAGAAGATATTTAGAGACAAACTCAGAAGAGTGAAAGAAAAATCTCTTTTGTAAATCAAGATAAGAAATATTAGAGGAATGTTTATCTTTAAAAAGGAAAACTTCTTATCCACAGTTATGTAAAGGAAATAAGGAAGGAATATATCTTGAAAGAAAAATGAAATATCTTTTGTCTGTAGGTATCTTAATAGGCTCATTTTCACTTTCTTACACTCAACAGAGTTATAGGGAAAAATACAGAATGTGTTCATTTAGATTCGGGACCAAAGATTTTCATTGTAAGGAAAGCTTATATAAACCATCTATTCATGTATCCTCTTTATTTGGAGAGATGGGAAACCATGAAATCCAAAAAACTCAACTGATTTGCCAAGAAAGCATAAAGGAATTTAGTAGTCATCAAAATGTGATATTATCTATGAGAATCCTTGAAAATGATGAACTAGAGATGAAGACAGAATGTTCTGAGTACTAGAAATAAAGTTGAGGCTAAGGTTAAACTTTATTAAGGGTAAACTTAACAGTGGAGAGGAGAGGGGAAGAAGTCATAGTACAATGAGCAGGGCACTTGCCTTGGATGAAGCCAACCAAGATTTGATCCAGGCACCACATACTGTCCCCCCAAACCATACCAAGAGTGACCTCTGACCACAGAGCCAGGAGTAATCCCTGAGCAACTCACTCCAAAAAAAAATGAGATGAGACCCAAGATTGAAGTTTAAAACATTCAATTTGCTCTTATTTAAAGAAAACCGAGTCATATATTTCTGTTTCACTTTGTGACCAAAAACAAGCATGAAGAAATGAAAAGCAGATGTTATACTGTCTCTGGAACCAGTGTGATCCTTTTGTCAATGAGCAAGGATTAACATCAAGGGGGCCAGAGTGATACTACATTAGAAAAGGCTTGTCTTGCACAGGGCAGACCCTGCTTCAATCTCCAGAGCCTTTTATAGACCCCCAAAGTATGCCGTGAGTGATTACAAAGTGAAGAGCCTTGAATAAGCCTATAAAGCCTTAGCACTTAGCACTGTCACTGTGACATATATAGTAGAAGTATATATATTTAATAATTATATATAGATATATAATAACTGTCACTGTCATATATATGACATATATATAGATATATAGATATATCACTGTCACTGTCGTCACTGCCGTCCCATTGTTCATCGATTTGCTCAGGCGGGCACCAGTAACATCTCCATTGTGAGATTTGTTGTTAAGGCATATCGAATACACCACGAGGAGGTTGCCAGGCTCTGCCATGCAGGCGGGATACTCTCAGTAGCTTGCCAGGCTCTCCAAGAGGAATGGAGGAATCAAACCCGGGTCAGCTGAGAGAGCAAGGCAAAGGTCCTACCCGCTGGACCAGGAAGACCAATATGAAGAAACCTGATGCCAGAGTCAGTGGTCAGAGGTCATCTAGATTCTAATCCGTCTAAGCCAGTTTTCCACTTTCTCAGATCACAACCAATAATTGTAGAAATTATTTGAACTATGGAAAAGGCCTTTGTAGATTAAATATTTGTACTTTGTAACTCATTCCATTACTACCTAGCTGTCTAAGCTATTGTCAGTTATTTTGATCCTTGGTTTCTTTATAGAAATAATAGTCTCCTCACAAACTTCTTGTGAAAATTAAATTACCAAGGATTTACCACTAGATAGTCCTATGTAAATATCTAAAAGGGAGCTGAAAATGGTTATCTAAGTCTTATTATTTTTTCAATAAAAGATTAACATGCAGCCTGATACATTGGGAAATCTAATCTGTCTGGAAGTATATTATTGCCATAAGAGTAACAGCCCAATAGATGGCTATTCAGATAATATCTAGAATTCTGTACAGTGAATAATTCTCTCAGCTCAGTTACTACCATGTAGAAAAATAGAGAACTACTAAAGTTCTTAGGGAACATACACTGTCTGTCAGGTATTTTAAATGCAATTACTTTGGGGGATCTCAGGTGCCAGTTTCACATTCCATATTTTCAAAGTTCATTGAACAGCATTCTTTCCCACTGAGTTGATATGGCACCAAAGCGTCTTTCCCACACAGTTTCTATCTTTTGGAAAGAGAAAGAGAAAATAACCATGGTTTCAACCTTAATGCCTTTGTCCAGAAGGCATGAGGCAGAGAAGTTATGCTCTGGTATCTGATAACACAGAATTGAAACAGGAAATCCATAATCAAATCTATTGTCAACTATTCTCATTTCAAGCACTTTAAGTAGAACCTTTGGGCCATTTATTTTCACTCATAACTACATAAAATTTAATATTTCTTATTTAGGGCTTTGTCAGCCTATCATGGATACAAAAACATCTTGGCAGGGGGAACCTCTGAAGGTGTTCAAGGGGCTCCAAGGCCCCAGTGACATTCAGCCAACTAGGACAGCAGTTCAGTGCTATGTCCCAAGAATATGGTGATGCTTTGGCCTTACGGTGCCAGGGATCACCAGGTCACTCAGACAATGCTTCAGGGGACCATAACCTGAAATCCCTTGGTAGACAGAGATTTCTATAATGAATTTAAGTCTTGGAAGCTTTGAAAATGTCTCTGGCTCTGAAAATGGATTAATACCCAAAAAAGTTTTAAAATAGTCCTAAACAACTTGCTTTCCATCTCACTATTTTTATCCAGCTCAGATACCCTCTTTAAGTAACCCCAGTCACCACAATTCTTCTGGAATCCTTTTGTAGAATATCCAGAGGCATGAGCATTATTTTGTGAAGGTTGACATCAGGCAAGAGCTATCTACCCAAAAAGCCAGTCCCAGGACAAATAAGGTTACTCAGACTCGAATCTGGCACCACAGAAACAAAGATGCTTCTCTAAGAATGCATGTAGTTGACACTGATTACAAAAGTTTGTTGTTTGCACAGCCCAGTGGCTCACCCCATCTAAGAAAAAATTCAATAGCTGACTCTCCTCCATGACTGTTTCCAATGTACATCTTCAGGTTATCTTTTTTGTATGTAAACAACTGACCCATTTTTCCAAGTAATGGATTCCATAAATTATAAAAGAGAAAGCTTAGCGCTCTCCTCCCGCCCCAAAATATCATAGGTTATTAAACACATTATTTAAGGACTCTAAATAACAAGGATGATCGAGTCCCAAGAGGATAACATAAACTCTCCAAGGCTAATTCAGTGTAGATTAACTTAATTTATTCTTGATCATGATTTGTAACTATACTTAGATTCTAATATGTGCCACACCTGAATATCAACAAAGCACTTAGCAGTCAATTAAGTTCCAATAATAATAAATGTGCTTAGATCCAAATAAGCACTCATAAGAGAGAGAACAAAAGGGAATGTCCTGCTGCAGAGGCAGGGTGGGGTGGTGGGGGATGGGGTGGGGATGGTGAGAAGGATACTGGGATCATTGGTGGAGGTGAATGGGCACTGGTGGAGGGATGGGTAAATGATCACTGTATGAGTGAAATGCGAACACAAAGTTCATAAGTTTGTAACTATACATCACATTGATTCTCTAATAAAAAAGTAAGCACTCATAACTAAAGGGCAATATCAGATGATATAGTTCTAGAATTATTCCAAAGCCATCACAGAAATGTCAATGTGAACAGTACATAAATAGATGAAAAGACCTCCTTCCTAGTGATTTCAGCATATTATATGCAATAATAATGGATGCTGCCCATTCGATTAAAAGTATCCAACGAAACCAAATAGTCTCAAAACTCTAGATTATTAGATATGAGGATCCTGAAGATATTTTATGCTTTTGACCTCAAATTTTACATTTCTCATGCTGTTAAAACTACTGTTAAAACTTTCTACCATAATGAAAGAATTATAGAATATGTGATGAGTAGTATGTTGAATGAATAAGTGAATAATACTTAATTCCACGTATCACTATGAAATATTACATTGTATTCTTGGAAATTGTACTGTAAAGAAATTTATGATTACATTACTAAGTAAATGCTTTGATTATAGAAGAACCACGTGTAGAACATCAGTAAAGAGAGGAATAAACATTATTACATAAAAAGCAAAAATGTCAGGGCCAGAGAAATAGAATACAGGCTGGGCTCTTGCTTTGCACACAGCCAACCCAGGTTAGATCCTGTAATCCCATATCATCCCCTGAGCATCGTCAGGAGCAAATCCTGAGTGTGGCTCCAGGACCAACGCCTGAGCATCACTGGGTGTAGCCCCCAAACCAAAATAATTAAATTATATACAACATGTCAACTTTTAAACAAGTAATTTGGGTGAAGGTAATTAACCTTTATGCCTCAATTTCCTCACCCATGAAATGGAGCTAATAATAGAACTTAGCTCCTAGATATTAAATGTTTAATTAATTAATGATAGTCAATGTTCCCTTGGAATGTCCAGCTAATTATTAGCTATTTATTATCTCAGTTATCTTCTTAATTATCAATGAACTAATGTGATCATTATTTCTACTTCACATATAAGAAAGTTGAGGCCCAGGAAAGTTAAATATCTATCCAAGAGTCACACAGATGGTGGAGACAAAGCCATTTCAAGCAACCTAGATTCTTGACCACCATAATCACTAACCCTGAGGTAAACTGGATCTCAGGAATAAGATTAAATTACCACTAGGTCTAAATACATTGAAGCAACTCTAACAAACAAGAGTAATCTCAGGTTAATTCTCTTATTGTTAGATAGAAAACCTATAGTTCCTGTTACCAAAAACATTATTATTCCCAGGGACATTGGTAAAGTTGTTCTAGCTATCAGAAGAATGAAAGATAGATGCTTAAAATTAAAGAAAACATAGTAATACCAGCAAGAAAAGTTGCAGTGATTAGCATTTCTTTCATAGGGACCATCTGGAGACATTAGATACTTCACAGTATGGGATGTTCCCCTACCCTTAACCCTGTCTGGAGGTTTGTGACCTGCAGCTTCAATGGTGAAGTATTGGCAGATACTAACCATGCATCCATCTAGCTTCACTCAAAGACTTGCTAGTTACAAAGGCTGGTACATCTTGGTTCTGTGGCTAGTTTGTCACACAGAATTCCCTGGGACATTCCCAGAACTGAGCCACGGCATCATTCATCTCATTCTGAATCTTGCTCAAGGAGGTAGACTGAGGTGGAATTAATTCCATCTGCTAATTCAGTCAGGCAGATCATAGCATCTGCTACATTTAACTGAGTGGAGCTGTCAAATATGTCCCACAAACAAATTAAGAAGCATGTGAAGCCCCAATTTAATCATAAAGTACATTTCCATATTGTAAATGCTCTCCCTCCAATAACACACATGTATATATACAAACAGAGGAATGATTGTTTTTCTCTTGAGTTCTCCTGAGAGCTATGAATTCCGCACATCCATATGTGAGACCTCCTACAACAAGGGACTGAGAATAGTACTGAGTTTACCTGACTAGAAGGCAAAGCCTACAATAGACAGACTCCCAACATTGTCTTTTGTAAATGTCTCTTTAGCAGTGTCATTATTCACTGAGTAGGTTTCTCAAGGAAATGCAGGACAATGAATGGATGTATGGATCCATATGCCCAGAGGGACAGTGCCTGATTGACTAGCCACAGGAGTCTCAATAATCCACAGCTCTCGAGGCATCTGAGGTCTCAACTCATAATTCAGTGATGCACATCCTACTATTGGGCTACATGCTTCAGTGGCTGCAGGATAACATTGGGTTTGTCCTTTCAGCCTTGCCACAGGGAACTTAGTTTACCTTAAAGCAGTGACCTTTCTGTATGGACACAGGAAGACAGTTAATATTATGCTTTGTAACTTGGGAGCTGACTGACTCCAATAATATTTACTCCTGGGCATCTCTGCTTTCTCAACTCAGTTGCGCTTAGTTCCTAGCACCCCAAAAGCAGGGTCCCGACGAGGGACAGAATGAACCCAGGGCAAGCTGTGAGCGACCCTGGCATCGTAATGGGCCAGGCCAAAGTGCCACAATACTCAACTATAAGTTGAGAGCATGGTCATAGACAAATTGTGTCATGATCCAAAAGTACTGACGAGACTAGGACCCTGCTGGGGTTAGGAAGACTAACCTGGCCTGAGGACTGTGGTCTAGAATCTATAGTGAGATGTCCTCAGGAAGGACCAAACTTTAAGTTTGATATATCTCTTACTGTCCTTGCATACAGAATGACATTGCTAGAAATATTTGAAGTAGATTTACTACAACTATTTACGTGGATTACTAGCTGAGGAAGGAAGAAAGTGACACACCCTTGTTTGGATCCCACCCTTGAGCAAGCGGATCACCTAGTAATCTGGAGTAATCTCTTTAAATGAGATTTTGTTAGTCCCCTGGAGGGATGGTCTTACCCCTGTTTGTTGATTTGTTAATGTTCAATCCACCTTTGTATCACCACCCTATGTGATTGCTATATAAACTAAGACTGTAGGAGAAAGAGGAGAAGACACAGAAGTGGGAGAAAAGACACAGAAAGGAGAGAGAAGACACTGAAGCAGAGGGAAGAAACAGAAGCAGCGGAGAATACACTGAATTGAGGAAAAAGACACAGAAGCAGGGGAGAAGACTCAGAAGCAGGGAGTAGACACAGAAGCAGAGCAGAAGGAAGAGCAATTCTGATCCAGTCCATACACAGTGGCTCAACAGCACCGAACGCGAGCGCCAAACGCAAGCAAGGAGAGAGAGGGAGGGAGAGAGAGAGAGAGAGAGAGAGAGAGAGAGAGAGAGAGAGAGAGAGAGAGAGAGAGAAAGCTCCACCCCGAGAGCCCACAAACAACACACACACATCACCCCCTTCTGCACACGTGCGTTTATATTTTTTACAGGTGGCAAGCTGGGTTTGAAGGTAAATTGCCAGAAATGTCTCTCGTGAGTCACTGAGTGTACCCAACATGGAAGGTGAACAAAAGGAATCAATGCAATCTAATAAATTAAAGAAAAAATTAAAAATAAGTCAGATGAACTGGAGGTTTGAATTGTCAGTGCATGAAGTCAATGGATCATTATTGAAACAAGGAACAATCAAGACTAGCCTGGGTGAATACTGGCAGGGGTTTCTTGCCTGTACCCAGCTTCTATTCCCCTTACCTGAGCTTGACTATTATAAGGGTTAAGTGTGAAGGAGACAGTACAATGCAATCTGGATTATTTATAAAATCCCCATAGACAAAGAGATTTATGCTCAACCAAGACCTTACCTGTCATATTCTGACACTATCACAAAGCAACTCTTTACACCCAAACCACGTTTAAATTAATCTCAACGTGCTTAAAAATTCTACTTTAGCTTCCACTTGGATTGTAAAATAAGTAAAAAATAAATGATATTTCCTTTAATTACAGCATTCTTTTTTCTTTGAATTACCTCATAATATTAAGGCACTATGATCCTACCAACCTATTCACATCAGTTGATGAGTTATTGAAGCTGACAGTATATAAGTCCTAGATAAAATGACCTTCTTAAGTAGTCCCCTTGTTTTATTTTATTTTATTTCTTATCCTTCATTGCTACTGCCAGAAATGTACTATCTGAGAACACTTTTTTTCTGAGTCAGAATAACATTTGTGTCCTTTATGAGATTGCTGAGCTGGCTTGTGCAGGGTGTTTGCATCACAAAAGCGTGTCATTAAAAGGCTTATCTTCCTTGGTTGAAGCCAACAAACCATTTGTTTTCCATTTTGACTGTCTACACAAGTGCTTCATATACACGTAAGGGCAATAAATCCCCAAAGCCCAAATAAATGTGGTGCTGTTGCTGTTGTGCATTTTTATGGTCATCATAGAGAAACAACCAATTTCCATATTCATTGACTCATTTGGAGCCCAGGGTGCCAGTGGGACTCTTAGGAGATTGAACCAAATGTCTTCAAATAATTTCAGGCTTCACTTGGCATAGGACAGTTCCATAAACAGACGTAACTCTAATTCTGGACTCCTGAAGGAAAAGTATGAGCAGCTTGATTGAAAATGAATAAGTTAGCAATTATTAGGAGTCACAGTCTCCCTAGAGTGATCCGAGCAAAGATGAAGTCAGTCCCTCCTAGGACTTCTTCCCTTGAGAATTCTAAGATCTAGACTTCTGTTCTGCTGGGCATGCAGGAGAAAACAGATGGGCATGGGTGACAGTTGCAAGAAAAGGCCCTCCTGAGAGTCATTGAGAAAGAAATGTATCCACAAAGTGCTGTGAAATTAGACTGTCCACCTGCTGTCTATTCTTCTGTCTCAGAGTTTTGTGGGTTTCTTTTTTTTGCTTTTTTTGTCACACCCAGCAATGCACAGGGGTTACTCCTAGCTCTGCACTCAGGAATTACTCCTGGCGGTGCTCAGGGGACCATATGGGATGCTGAGAATCAAACCTGGGTCGGCCGCGGGCAAGGCAAATGCCCTACCCGCTGTGCTATCACTCCAGCCCCTGTCTCAGAGTTTTTAATAACACTCTAGAAAGATAGGATATATGGTTGGTGTCCAGTGCAAAATCAAGGGTAAGCCATTGCACAAAGATGAATTCTTTGCACCTTTTAGAAACAAGAGTCAGAGGAGTTTCAAATCAGCAACCTTATGTTATGTTTCTGGACTTTCTCCTGTCTGTCATCCTGATATGACAACAGAGTGTACTGAATTCAGGCTTGCAGAGAGAATGGAAAACACAATCATCCCTTATAAAAATCACTGTATAACTGCAAGATAGTGACTAAAAAATTTCCTTACTCCCTCATATTATTTTTAACTCTTTCCCCAGTGAAGATTGTATTCAAAAATTACCTATAGTAATTTTTAATGCACTTTAAATACTTGGTTTTAAGTCAGTCATACAGTATTATCATTAGATTGATCTCAGTTTTCTTGTGTGGTCTAGAGAGTATCAAAGCAAACAGCAATATCTGCGGAACTTAGCAAATCAAGACAATAGCTACTAATGCATGCAAATAGAGCTGGCTTAGCTTTTACTGAGTGACATGGTGACCCATATGTAAATTTTGAGGTTGCTGAAATTCTAAAATTCAATTTCATTTCATTCATACTTGTTTTCCTCCCCTACTTTGCCTTGAAATACAGTCCTTCTCATTGTTTATTCAAAAGCATTTAATGAGTATCTTCTTTAGTACTATGGAAAGTGATAGGTGTCAAAAATATACAAAGTTGAGGAAAATTCTTATCTTAAAAACATCTGACAGGAAAAGATGTGCAAATTGGTGGACATGATTATGAGGGGGAAGAGGGGAGAAATGTACCTTTGCATCCATTCTCTCAAAGGTGTCTGTCTTTAGGCACCTACTGAGAATATGAGAAGTGCACTGATCACTATAATACCAAAGCAATAAGGTCATCAGAGCTATAAGAGCAAAATGCTAAGACTGTTCAGACTGTAAGCATGTCCACTGGAGAGATTAAAGAAAGTGACATTTACAGTAAGATTTGATGAATGAGAGAGTAGTGAATGCAGAGGTGTAAAACCAGGCAAGGGCTTGAGAGCAGGGAATGAATGGGGTGGGCTTAGGGATTTGGAGTCCAGAATAGCAGAGTTTAGATGAGCCTGAAAAGCTAGAATGAGGGATTGGTAGATAGTACAGCATGTACCAGACCACGGTTTGATCCCTGGCACCACATGGCCTCCTAAGTATCTCCAGGTGAGGCCTTGGTAATTCATGGCACCACAGGACCTGAGCAGCACTGCCTCCTCTGGCCTAGAATTAAACCACTGGACAGGGTGGCCAAGTGTCACATGGAGTGACCCACCTTCCCTAACCACTGGGGTCACCAGGGCTACAGCAGGTGCAGCTCTGGACCCATGCAGTGCCAAGGATTGAACTCAGGGCCTGCCATATTCTAGGCTTGGTCTCTGTTACTGGAGTTATCTTTGTTATCTTTTGGAACATGGCCACTGGTTTTAAAAAATATTTTTTAAAATCCTCATTACCCGTACATTTTTAACCAGCTAGTATTTTCTTTCTACTTTTCTTTTCAGAAAAAATTCTTGAGAGATTTTGAAATCCATTTTTTCTTAAATCCACTCTGACCATATTTTTTATCCTGACCTCCATCAAAACAAGTCCCTTCAAGATCACCCATATCTTACACAGTCCCAAATATGGGGTGTGGGGGGGCAGTGCTCAGAGTTTCTTATTAAAGCAGTGGACTGCACTCACTGTATTGTATTATTGATTCTGTTTAGTCCTTATTGGTTTCTGACTTCTCTTCAACCTTTGTCATAGAGTTTCAGAGCTTCATCCTCATACCCTCTCTACTTCACTAATGTGCTTTGTGATCTATTAAGTCAGTTGACTTTAAATATCATTTAAAGATACTTTAAATGGAGAGATAGTTTTGTAGGGTGCTTGCTTTGCACACAGCTGACCCAGGGTTCAGTCCCCTGCACCATTTATGGTTCCCAGAGCATCACCAGGAGTCATGAGTGAAGAGTCAGGAGTAAGCCCCAAGAAAGCAAGGTATGCCCCCCAAACAAACAAAATATCATTTATAGGTACATTTATAATCATTCTTTATTGAGAAATTTCTCAGTATTCTGTTTGCAGCAAACAGCCTTAGAGTAAGGGGTAGCTTCTCCCCTATCCTACTCCCAACAAACAGTAGGCTTGTTTCACTAGGTCCATGTTCCTCTCCTGTTAACACCACCCAGAATACAGAAATTCATACAGGCCCAAGGGACATGGAATCGCAACAAAGGGTGGTGATATGAGTAATTGCCTTCTTTGTTTCTGACCCAGCACACACAAAACAATAAGAGGCTAATTTGTTAGTTTATGAATAAAGAAATTCTGAACCCTGCATCGTTAATTAGGAAGCTATCTTTTTCCTTATAATTAACTTGACGTCTTAGATTCCCCCCCCCCAAAAAAAAATTACATTCAGAACATTTTGCTCACAAATATTCAATGTAGTGACTGTCCATGAGAGAAACTCTGTGGGGAAGTACATTAGCTTCTGTCTGCCTCTTGTGGGTGGTTTTGGTCATCAATTTCTCATAGTCACTCGAAACATGAAGAAAAATTCAATAACAGAGCCTTTTAGAACAGACATGTTTAATTCAGAAAATTTTGTGTTTGTCATGGATTTTTATTGGCTTGAAAGGCTAAATATCAGTGTGAATACTGGGAAATTTAGGAAAGAAATTGGGGAGTTAATTTTTTTCCAGGATCCTTCTGGCTTCTCCCTAACAATAGTCCTGAATGAACTCTTGTCTCTGAGTTCCCTGGACAAGATTTTCTGTCTTCTGTCCCACATTAAAATGATTGCAGCACTGTTTACAATAGCTAGAATCTGAAAAAACCCCAAGTGTCTGAGAACAGATGACTGGTTAAAGAAACTTTGGTATATCTACACAATGAATACTATGCAGCTGTTAGAAAAGATGAAGTCATGAAATTTGCATATAGGTGGATCAACATGGAAAGTATCATGTTAAATGAAATGAGTCAGAAAGAGAGGAACAGACATAGAAAGATTTCACTCATTTGTGGAATATAAAGTAATAGAATTGAGAGACTAATGCCCAACAATAGTAGAGATAAGTACAGGAGGATTACTCCACAGCTTGGAAGCTGGACTCACATGCTAGGTGAAGAAGCAGCTATGATAGAGAAGGGATCACCAAGCAAAAAGTGCTAGGTGGGCCCACTAGGGATGGGAGATATGGGCTGAAAATAGGCTATAGACTGAACATGATGCCTACTTAATACCGTTGTAGCAAACCACAACACCCAAAAGGAGAGAGAGAGAGAGAAAAAGGGAATGCCCTGCCACAGAGCCAGGGTAAGGTGAAGGGGACAGGGTGGGGGGGTGGTGGGAGGGATGCTGAGACCATTGATGGTGGAAAATGGTCACTGGTAGAGGAATGGGTACTCGATCATTGTATGACTGAAATGCAAGCATGAAACTGTAAGTCTAACTTTATCTCACAGTGATTCACTAAATAAATAAATAAATAGAAACAGTAAAAATAAAAAATGATCCCATAAGAAGCTCCTTCTTTTAGAAATGACTCATTCATCTGATTCATTCTTCCTCAGAGTGACAAGGAGAACACACAGCCAAAAGTTGTCACCCTGGTATCTACATTGCAAAACCTAACCCTGACAATCCTTTTCGAAGTCCTGCAGGCCAAAAAAATCAATCTAATATACAAACGCTACTTGCAAAAAAGTAATCAATTTCTTATACAAAATGTGGTATTGGAATCTAGTCAGGTTTTTTGCATCCACTTAATAGACAAAAAAGTCAAAATTTACGCAATGAGAGTTGACAACTCAGAAAAAAAGATGAAAGGGGTAGTTCTTAATAGAAGAGGAAGAAAGTATCTATTTTTCTCGTTTTGTAATTTTTTTCAGGATTTTTTTTAATTCATTTTATTTATTTATTTTTGATTTTTTAAATTATATTGAATCACCATGAGATAGTTACAAGCTTTCATGTTTGGGTTACAATCTCACAATGACCCATCTCTCCACCAGTGCACATTCCACACCACTAATATCCCGCGTATACCCCCCTTTCCCTGATTTACAAATTGTAAAAATTTAGGAATTTTTGAGTTTCTGGGCTATGATTTACTACTCTGTGTGAGTATAGGAGTCAGACACCTACCATCAAATTTCAGTGCACCCCACTGCCAAAAGGACTCTTCTAAAATTTGTTTTGTTTATTGTCTGTTTGCTTGCTCTAATTATTCATACTCCATATTGGAGTGAAGCTATCCTATACTTGTCTTTCACTTCCTTACATATTTTTCTGAGAATAATCACCACAAGCCCCACCCATTTTATCCTGAAAGCATGCTGAGAATGTCTCTTTACAGTGACTGACTCTCAGGGATAGAGAGTTAGTATGGAAGGAAAATACTTACTTTACCAGCAGGTGACCAACCACTGTTGGAATCATGACATTTATCAATGTGAGTATTTCCAGGGGTTACTCTGGGGCTCAGAGCCAAGAATAACCCTGAACACTGCTGGTGTGGCCTCCCCAAAAATAAAAATAAATTTATTATGTTCACATCCTTTGGAAATGTGTTTAAATCAGTATTATCCTTAATAGCTAAAATGTGGAATTAAATTAAATACCCCTCAATATATTACAGAATAAAAAAGTTGGATATGGGATCAATGGAATACCAATTCTGTGACAGTAAAAAAAATAAAACCTTGAAAGTGTGCCTTTGGGGACCACATGGATGGAATGGAGTGGTCATGTTAAATGAAAAAGCTAAGGTGTAAAAGACAACTGTTGGGGCTGGAGTGATAGCACAGCAGGTAGGGCATTTGCCTTGCATGCAGCTGACCTGGGTTCAATTCCCAGCATCCCATATGGTCCCCTCAGCACCACCAGGAGTAATTCCTGAGTGCAGGGCCAGGAGTAACCCCTGTGCATTATCGGGTGTGACCCAAAAACACAAACAAACAAACAACAAAAAAGACAACTATCAAATAATTTCACTCCTATGTGAAATATAAACTACCAAAGCAGACAAATTGGCAAGGAACAACAAAACTAAGAACTAGACTCAGTGAAAATTATGGTGGATGTGAAAGGGAAGAGTGGATGAGTAAAATTAATAGGATGGGTCTATTTGATGGTGGGATGGACTGAGAATTTTGAGGTGAGAGTGGTGGTGACAAGTACACATATGTAGAAATATTAATCTAAATTCCTGGAATTCTATAATATTATAAATCAATGGGGGCTGGAACGATAGCACAGTGGGTAGAGTGCCTTGCATTTGGCTGACCTGGGTTCCTCCGTCCCTCTCGGAGAGTTCCGCAAGCTACCAAGTGTATCTCACCCGCACAGCAGAGCCCTGCAAGCTACTCATGATGTATTTGATATGCCAAAAACAGTAACAACAAGTCTCACAAAGGAGACATTATTGGTGCCCGCTCGAGCAAAACGATGAGCAATGGGATGACAGTGTTACAGTGACAGTGATAGTGATATAGATCAATGATAAGCCAATGGAAAACATTAAAAATTTAAGAGTGACGCTTTCAAGATTTTGCTAAAAGCAGAAGTAACTAGGAATATTATCCTCGTATAATTCTGTACATGTGTTAGTGGAAGAAATATGTCAATTTTTTGGAGATAAACAGAAAGTTACTGGCACTATCTCAATTCATATTCTGGGAAACTAAGAATTATATAACAGTCAACTATTGACAAATTGCTGATTAATGTGATGTCTAGACAGGTTCTTATGAGAATTACATTATTAAGTAAAAACAGTTTGATTAATCACAATAGCAAAAAATAATTTTCATAATAAATAATTTACTAGTACTCATTGATGAAGCAAAAGTAAATATTTTAATTGATTCATTTGTTATAATTTAGAGAATATGATTGGAAAATTCTGTTTGAAGGCCTACAGTATGATGTAATATTTTTAGTGTGCCAGTCTTTACCTCATGTTTTCAGATAATAGTGCTTCATATTTCAATTATCTTGACAAACTTTCTTTCTTTTATATATCAAAACATTACTAAAGACCATTAGTGAACAATTGGATATGACAAATTTTGTGTTACTGTTCAATATGCTGTTCTTTTAGAACTGATGTTCTCACATTTCAGTAGCAAAATAATATAATAATTATCTGAATAAGAAAGGATAGCATGCTGTTACTATCTCAGGCCATAGAGCAAATACAAGGGTTAAGACACTTGCCTTGCATGTGGTTAACCCAGCTCAATCACCAACACCACACGTAGTCCTCTGAAACCAGACTGTCCTGTCAGTAAGTTCCATCTGTAGAACCTTCCTCCAAAACAGCACAGCCAACTCTGAGAAGACCTTACCACCTAGCATAATCCTGCTCTGCCCAGCCCATCTCTCTGTCTCTGTCTCTCTGTCTCTCTCTGTGTCTCTGTCTCTCTGTCTCTCTCTGTGTCTCTGTCTCTCTCTGTCTCTCTGTCTCTCTCTCTCTTTTTCTCTCTCTCTCTCTCAGTCCATAGTTGTCATTTAGCTATTTCCTCACTGCTTTATGGGCTAAAGTTAAAGTTATTAGCTCTGCCCCTGAAACAGGTTCTTGATTTCCACTGCAGGAAAGAATTCAAGAGGAAATCAGATGAAGTCATGAATTTGCTTATAAGTGGATGGTCATGGAGAGTATCATGCTAAGTGAAATGAGTCAGAAAGAGAGGGACAGACATAGACTAATTGCAGTCATTTGTGTAATATAAAATAACATAAGACTGACACCCAAGGGCAGTAGACACCAGGGCCAAGAATATTGCTCCATAGTTGGAAGCCTGCCTCATCAGCTGGGGAAGAAGACAACTGGAATAGAGAAGGGATCACTAAGCCAATGATAGTTGGAGGAATCGCTCAGGGAGGGAGATGTGTGCTGAAAGTAGAAAAAGGACCAAATGTGATAGACTCTCAGTATCTATATCACAAACCATAATGCCAAAAAGTGGACAGAGAGTATGGAGGAAATTGTCTGCCATAAAGGCAGGGGAGGTTTGGGATGGTGGTGAGGATACTGGTGGCACTTGTGGTGGAAAATGTGCGCTGGTGGAGGGATGGGTGTTTGATCATTGAATGACTGAAAATCAAACATAAAAGTTTTGTCACTGTATCTCACAATGATTAAATTTTTTTAAAAAGAGAGAAAATCAGAGTTTATTAAAGTAAAATATACACTCAAGGATGCAAGCATAGGCATAACCTAAAGAGAGTAACATTGTTTATGAGAAGTTCTTTACTGGGAACTTAGAATACACACTCAGAATGAAGTTGCCCTAGAGATAAGTAGTGCCATTTCCATGCAGATTTTAAGGCTATATAGTATAAAACCAAGCAAAAATAATAAATGTAGCATATGCATATACCCTCTCGGAGAACCCGACAACTACCGAGAGTATCCCACCCGCACGGCAGAGCCTGGCAAGCTACCCTTGGCATATATAATATGCCAAAAACAGTAACAACAAATCTCACAATAGAGATCTTACTGTTTTCCGCTCGAGCAAATCAATAAGCAACGGAATGACAGTGACTGTGACAGAATATGCATAGATATTTGATAAGAGGGAGGAGAATGGGATCAAGATAGTGATTTCCAGAGTCAAAGCCCAATCCAGATACTAACCACATAGGACTGTTTCCTGGTGTTGCTGTGGCAATTTTAAGCTGTCTTTGTATGCATAATTGTGGGTTTTATCACGCAAATGTACTTTATTTTTTTTCCTTAAAGAAATATTTTATTGAACCACCGTGAAAACAAAAAAAATAAATACAAAGCTTTCAGGTTTGTCACAGTCAAATACTGATTAAACCACCATCCCTTCACCAGTGCACCCGTTCCACCACCAAGAACCCCAATAACCCCCCTCCCACCCCACCCCCCATCTAAGTAGCTAATGATATTCCCATTATTCTCTATATATATTGAGTACATTTCATATTTCCATACAGAACTCACTGTTATTGATTGGAAATTTTCCCCAACAATCAGGCCTGCTGAATAGGCATCATCTAATAATTTCTCTTCATTGGTAAGAGTGAAGACTTTGAGTCCACGCGGCTGCTATTGCGGCCGCGCGGTTTTGGGTTTCTAATATTTTAGCTCAGTTCACAGTCAAAATGGATGGCTGCAAGAATCCGCTCTGGTGCCAAAATGGGTTAGGAGACCTCAGGATCACAGTTAATAGGCTCGGAGGCTCTGCTTCTCGTGCCGCGGCTCTCGGTTCATCTCTGGGTGGAAGGCGCGCCGGGAAGGCCCCCCCTCCTAGGACCACCTACAGGCTACGTCACTAAAGAAAGTCCTACCTCCTGGTGGAGGGGTCTTAGAGGGTGGCTCTCACCGCGTGGCTGCTGCCGCTGCCGCCATTTTCGCTCAGAAAAATGGGGTGGAGAGGGAGAAAAAACCCTCCCTGGGCTGCACGAGGTTGTAGCTCAGTTCACAGTCAAAATGCATGGCTCAAGCATCCGCTCTGGTGCCAAAATGGGTTAGGAGACCTCAGGATCACAGTCAATAGGCGCGGAGGCTCTGCTTCTCGTGCCGCGGCTCTCGGTTCATCTCTGGGCGGAAAAAATGTACTTTAATGAATGTATGATGCAAGTGGAAGTCATCAGTAGATCACTTGGTCCTCCATCTTGAATTTACTAGTTTCTAACTGGAATATTTTCCCAGGAGAAGTAAAGTTTTCTAACTCCTTTCCTAAGTCAGTTGCATACCACATCTATATTGACTGTTCAACCTCAGTTTGACATTTTTCCAAGTGAGAGTTATATGTATTGACTTCAAGAATAATGAGTGTGAAATGAACTTAAAAGAGAAGTTTGTTGAAGAAATTACTCAGTCAAACTGAGAATTTAGGCCTGAGGAGATTTCAACAGGTTTCTCTGAGTGACTCATCTGCCTTCCCAGGTCCGAGCTTAATTTAATAGGTGTGATACATGAACAAAAAGATAGGCAAGTTGTTCTTTAGAAAAATATATATCTAGTTAATTTATAACATTTTCACTAACTAAAAGAGGTTGATTTCTTACATTCTCAATAATAAAAATGAAATATTATTCCTAACTTCAAAGGATTTTCATTTTATAATCTACTCAGCTAGAACTCTATCTGAAAACAATATACAGGTATATGTTTCTATCTGTAGGGACAATATAAGGCCCAAAGTTTATTTGAATCTCTGATCCTAAGAGATATTTCAGAGATGTGAGCCTTCTGTTAGGTATTATCTTGTGCCTTTTCCTCCCAGAAGCTGGGGAGCATTATGGAGCTGGGGAATTATACTGTAGATTTTTTCATGTTCCCTTTGCTTCATGTCCTGCTGATCTCGGTCCCTGAAGCTACCCTTTCAGAGCAGAGAAGATATTTCCAATAGAACAGAAGTTGAACTTTCTTTTCTGTGTTCATATATATAAAACCACTGCCATCTGCAAGTCACAAGTCAGATGTCAAACTTCCCAAGCAGTTCTTTGAAGTGCCTCCTCATGTGATCTAGTATGAGGAGAGGAGCCCCAACCGTAGGTAAGAAGGCACTTCTCTTCATGACAACTCCCTCTGTAAGGCCTCACCAATCTTGATTCTCACCCCTACCTACTTGGACAGTTTCCAACACCAGCAATATTGTTCTCTGCCTTGGGAACCTCACAGACTTTGACAATGGAACTCTTAGGAAAGTTTCCTTCTCAAATGTTATTTTATTGGGTGGGAGTAGGGAAACGTTTTGACACTGCTGAAAAATACAGGGAGTAAGACTACGAAGTATTGTGGTATCTATTTTTCCATCAAAGTGCTTATCAGAGTAATTTTAGACCAGATTAAGTTCACTAGCCATTTTGTTCTTTGGGAGTTAAAATTTCTCCATCTCCATAGAATAACATCAACTTCTCCAAATAACAGAAGTAGAAAATAGTATGAAATACTAGACTTCTGGAAGCCTACATTCCAGTACTTGCATTGTTCTCTTAATCAATGATATTTAAAATATAATCTCATCTATTTTATTTTATGAATGATGAACTGAAACAATGTACTTTCTTACAATATAAAAACAACTAATATTGGAATAGAATTGTGAACTCTAAACATTTTAAATTCAACTTATAAATATTTTTTATTACTTTTGTGACTATTAAACAGTTGCAAAATAACTACTAAATAATAACTACTGCTACATTATTGGCAGTAGTAATAATGTGATTACTGCAGTACTAAAGATTTCCGTACAGTCAAAAATAGAAATTTGTGTTCCAAATAAATTGTGGTGACTTAGAAATATAATCAAAATCTAAGTGAACTATTTAGAAGCTGCTTTCCCAAATCCTATATGCTCTTTTATAATACTTAAATCTATGGCTGAAGAAACAGTACAGCAGGTGCCTTACTCATGGCCGAACTGGATTTGATTCCCGGCATCCCATGTGGTCCTGTGAGCACCGCCAGTAATAATTCCTGAGTGTAGAGCAAGCAGTAACCCCTGAGCACTGGCGGTTATGGCCCAATAACAAACAAACAAACAAACAAACAAAAAATAGAATACTTAAATCTAAGCAGAAATGAAAAGGCTCTTGAAAAGCATAGCTATTATTTGAAATCAAGATCTTTTGTGTTACAAATTTATAGATATCAAAGATAACAATTTAGGGACTGGAGCAATAGCACAGTGGGTAGGGCATTTGCCTTGCATGCAGCCATTCCAGGTTTGATTTCCAGCAACCCATATGGTCCCTCAAGCACCGCCAGGAGTAATTCCTGAGTGCATGAACCAGGAGTAACCTCTGTGCATCTCTGGGTGTGACCCCAAAAGCCAGAGAAAAAAAATAACAATTATACATCTCCTTATTTTTACCTCCTATCTTACACATATTCTTTAGTTATGAACATTTTGCAAGTCACATTAAAGTACGTTTATTCTCTTTTGCAGTTGGTTGGTTTTGTGTATGCCTGTTATGTGATCAGTATTTTCATGGACGAAGAAGACACCTGTAAGTACTGCTCCACTGTCTCAGTGTTGAATTAAATAAGAAATAGTTTCCAAATTAATGCAAACAGATTATTAAATCTTTACTAATCTGAACTCAGTATACTTAAATTGCAGTGAATAACTTACAAATAAACTATATACAAATAGGGTTTTGCTAAGTATTAAAACTTTTTTTTTTTTTTTTGCTTTTTGGGTCATACCCAGTGATGCACAGGGGTTACTCCTGGCTCTGCTCTCAGGAATTACTCCTGGCGGTGCTCAGTGGACCATATGGGATGCTGGAAATCAAACCCAGGTCAGCCACAGGCAAAGCAGACGCCCTACCCACTGTGCTATTGCTCTAGCCAAAGTATTAAAACTTTTAATCCTAGTTGTGTGGGGGTTTGAAAAGACATGAAAGCTAATGGTTATTTTCACATCCTGTATTAATAACTTTATACCAGACACCTAGGCCTCATGCTGAGTATAAAATCAAGAGTTTTTCTTTCATCATCAAATGAAAATATGCTGGCTACAGAATTTTGAAATTTGATAAAGGTGATAAAGGTGATGCAGTAAAGGTGATGCAACATATCATAAAGCTTTTTCTATGTAAACTATATGAAATGCCCAAGCAAAACTAAACAGCCCTTAAGAAAAAAACATTTTTTAAGAGATGTTAGGGAGCCAGAGAGATAGTACAGCAGGTAAGGTGCCCGCTTTGCATGTGGATGACCAGGGGTTAGTCCCCAGCACCCCATATGTTCCCCAGGGCCCACCTGGAGTCATCCCTGAGTGCAAAGCCAAGAGTAAGCCCTGAGTAGCTCAAGGTGATGCCCAAAACACACACAAAAAGAGAGAGGTTAACAAAACTACACATTTGAGCAGAATTCTAAGTAAAATACATATACAACTTAAGATTTTATGAACAGACATTTAACCACATAGATAATAACTGATATTTACTGAGTTTATGTATAAAACACTTGATACAACTCTGTTATTAGTTAATAGAAATAGCAAAGGACATTTTTTTTCTTTTGGGTTTTTTGTTTGTTTTGGATTTTGGCCCACAGTCATCAGTGTTCTAGGGAGCTACTCCTGGCTCTGCACTGGGGGAGGAGGAGGGGAAGGGACGTTTCCTGTGGTGACTGGGAGGCATGCAGTGCCAGGAATCGAATCCAGCAAGGCATCCCTCAGGCAAAGCATCAACTAACACCACTGAGTTAGCACTCTGCCCTTTATTTATTTTAAGTAATTTTTTGTTTGTTTTTTTCTTTGGGGGGTCACATCTGGCAATGCTCAGGAGTTACTCCTGGATCTGCACTCAGGAATTACTCCTGGCGGTGCTCAGGGAAACATATGGGATGCCGGGGATCAAACCCAGGCTGGCTGAATGCAAGGAAAATGCCCTGCCCACTGTACTGTCACTCTGGCCTCTAAGTAATAATTTTTGAGTAAAATATTATAGATAAACAGATCAAGCTCAGCCACGCCACAGAGTTGGCCTAGTAGTCATTGTAGTTACTTTGCATCTCACAAAACTAAGTGTCTATCTAGCCACTCTAACTGCTTTCTAAAACCGAATTCCAAAGAGTTCTAAGAAATGCTTCCTATGAAATAGATGCAGTGTATCCAAATGTGAACTGGAATCTAGTTGAAGATGAGTTGTTGTTTCTATTCATTTGATCAAATGAAAAAAAAAAATTAGAGGCTTGATTCAGGCAGTGAAAATGTGCAAGCCTGCCACTGCATCACTTAAGCTTGCCCTGGGATACATTTTCTGCTGTATGAGTAGGGTGGCTCTGGCATTTCAAAAGTAAAGGGGGCTAGGAGAATACAGTGTTGGGGTACTGCATGCTTAACCTGGATTTGATCTCTGGCAACAACTGGCCTCTGGAGCATCACAGGTCACAGCCCCTCAGGCCCCAAGTACCTCCAGAAGAGCACTTGTGGGCCTCAACAATACAGGGTCTACGCAGCAACACGCCCTTGGTTTCTACCATTGAAATGTCTATCAAGTCGGCTGAGCTTTGCCAGGAGAGGCCTGGAGGTTCCCTAAGCACTGCCTGGGGGGCTCCAAGAAAAAAAATATCGCAAGTATAGTTGTACTGACCATACTTCTCTCTATGACATCAACTTCGAAAAAGCGGTTTTCACAAGTTCTATTAGTAGTCCCACATGTGAAAAAGTTAATTTATAGAAAGTCCGCAACAAGCATCCAACTCACAGCTAAGGCAGCCGCACATCCAAGGACAGTTGATGAGCAAGAATAAATTTAACTGGAATTGGAGTATAAAAGGAAATTATTAAAGTCGGGCTGCATAAATACTCCAAAATATATACACATCAATAAATAAATCTCACCTGAATAGTCTATAAATTACTTTTGAGTAGGTACCAAGAGTTCTTTTCATTTCCTACCTCATTGGACAAGTAGGGACTCCCAAATGATGTTCATGCACAGGCTGAACTTAATGAGAAAAGGCAGATTAATCAATAGTGGATTTTTCTTGTAGAATATATATAAAGGACTTTTCCTTGAGGCCTATGATTTTAAAGAAAACATAAATGTAAAATGACATGCAAGAAAAAGGACTCATCTCAACTGAGTAAATGTTTTTTGACCTATCAGCCTTTTCTCAGAATAATGTCTGTGCTTTGTATTATACTGCGACTGGAAAATATTGTAGTGTCATTGACTTTGGTTTCCTTAATTAGCTTAAGTTTCTTTATAGAAATCTCTGAATCAGCTATTTTAATGTTCATCAAACTGACATTGAACCCAGTTGCTAGCAGTCTATTCTATTAATGGTTTATTTCTAGTGTTTGTTATTAGAGCTGTACATTAAGGTATTGGGAGGCATCTGGATATGGTAGTTGTGTTGCCATTAATTCAAATAATACTTAGGGTCAGAGAGAGTAAGGGATGCTCAAAACCAAACTAAATATGCTCGAGACCAACCTGACATAATAATCTGCTGGAAAAGACCTGACAGTTGAGAAGCAATCACAAACCTTTTAGTATGGTGTTTCTCAAGCAAGAGTAATTTTACATTTCTTATTGAAATAAATAGGGATCAAAGTGCAGTTGTAATTAAATTGGCCCAGGCAGATGTGGGCAAAAAGAAATATCTGAAACCAATGTCCATGATCTCATAGACTAGTAAAATTTGTGCCAACACTTAGCTTTTAGGTGCAATAATAAAACGCCCTTCGGATCTGACATTAGCAATCCAGTCAAGAAGACAATTCTTAAAATTGTTTTTCAAGAACTAAAATAGAAAACAAGAAAACAATGCTGGCAGCTTTCCAATTTGTCTAAGTATACTTCTGGAAAGCTTATCCTGAATGCCAACTGCAAATATATAATGTAATGCCACAGTATTTTGGCAGACAAAACGTCACCTATCATTTTCTTTCTTATTCTAACTAATGAAAACCTCCCTGTTATTCAAAATGCAGAGTTAAGCTTTATTCTTGGACTGAAAGCTGTCAGCCAGCCTTGAAATTTAATAACAGCTACCTGCTTCTCTCCTCTGCACCGCTTAAGTGGTTCTATGGGACTAACATTTCAGCTGATGGACATTTCGGAAGGGTAATAAATGCTTGAGGAAACATTTTTTTCCGTCACCCATCTTCTTAGTTTCCACTGGGACTCTTGATAGCTATTTCTCATAAAGATCATGATTGCAGGTTAAAAACGATAAAAAGCTCACAAAAATAAGTGTGCCTCGATGTGGTCAATGCTTTTCATCATTAATTCTAATGGAAATACCTATTTTATGTCCCCTTGGGTATTTTTATTTCCTTTTATTATGTCTGTAAATTCCATGAATATTTTTGTGAGACAAAGGTATTTGAATCTGTAATCATAAAAAGCTTTCAGCATCTTGTTTGTGAATCATCTACTGCTGAAAATGAACTTGTGGTCTCATTATTAGCTTGTCAGACTTCCTAAAAAGAATGTTTTTAATTCAGAAAAGTGTGGTGACATAGGCAAAAAACTAGTATTAACTTATAAATATTACCAGAGTTTTCAGAGGCTCTGTTGCATAAATCCTTCTGACTAAACTTACAAATTGCAATTGGGACATCCTTTTAGGTCCCCAAAGAAAAGTCAAGGTTGTATATATCAAATGATGGGGGCAAGTTTATTATTAAAAGTTCTACTGTTATTGGGGCTGGAGTGATAGCACAGCGGGTAGGGCATTTGCCTTGCACTCGGCCGACCTGGATTCAAGTCCCAGCATCCCATATGGTCTCCTGAGCACCACCAGGGGTGATTCCTGAGTGCATGAGCCAGGAGTGACCCCTGTGCATTGCTGGGTGTGACCCAAAAAGAAAAAACAAAAAAAGTTCTACTGTTATTAAAAAAGTAAATTTATTCCAGAGCTCATGGTTCTTGAGTATTGTATGAAAGATTTGCACACAAAACTCAGATGCCTAAGAAGTTAAAGTTTAGGGCTGGAGCAATAGTACAGGAGATAGCGCACTTGCCTTGCACATGGCTGACCCAGGTTTGATGCCCAGCACCCCATATGGTCCCCTGAGTACTGCCCAGAGTGATCTCTGAGTGCAGAGTCAGGAGTAAGCCCTGAAGCATGGCTGGTTGTGGCCAAAACACAAACAAGCAAAAAAAAAAGTTAAAGTTTATTCTACAATTTAAGTAAAGAGATTTGGTTCCCTCCCTAATGTCCAGGCCTCTCCTTTTACCATTGTATGACATCATTTATCCTGTCCCTCAATTTCTGGTCCAGATTATAACATCCTGATTCTGTCTCCATATCAGCTGCATGCCATCCGTATAGGGTGACTTGGTCCTACCGCATTCTCTTTCCCTAGACACATTCCTGATCTAAAATCTGCGGCTAGAATCCTGTTATCTGTGACCCCTTGGCTGGGACTTGCTGCTCAGTTCTCTGTATTGGGTCTCTCGAGGGCTGCACCCCACTGTCCTCTTGGCTTTCCTTGGTCTCTTGCCATGACCATGTTCACAAAGAAGAGAATTTCACTGTCCTGTCCTCCATCTGGGCGTAGGTGAGGGTGCAAAGAAAGAGTTGACTGAGGAATTTCTTTTATCTTCTACTATCTCCTTCCTCCACCATTCTATAATCTGTCTGGGCTAGCTACATTTTCAGAGCACAACTGACAGTGACCAATTAAATTTACTAGTTTATCTGGTGCTGCACCCTTCTACTTTTCCCATAACACTAACAGATTCCTTTTTTATTCTGAAAGGTAAGTAAACCCATTGGGCATGATTCTAATACATTTTATTGACAATCTCAGAATAGCTTTTTGTGCAGTCAAGTGATCCTTGCTAACATAAAGTTGGGTAATGTTTCTTTGGAGGGAAACATGAAATTTCTTTTCTCTGCTATCCCTGAGACTTCTTGGAGGCTGATGCTGTACTTCCCTTTATGACCATAAGCCCCTCTTAAGAAAACAAGATATTATTCTCAGTAATTAGAAATTTAACCACACCTATCTAAAAATTTACCTCAAAAGGCAATAATAGAGAAGATGACTATCTAGAATGTTAATTTCCAGCATTGTGATGTAAGGAGTTTATAAAGTATAGCGCAGAAAAGGCTTACTTCTCCAGTGACCCAAAGATCAGGCTGTAGGGAAAACAGTAAAATCAACAGAGATGAGAATACCCCGCAGAACAGAAAAGCAGTCCAGTGAGCTTTGATATATACAATATTTGAGAATAGAAGGACAGAAGAATTTTGTGAGCCAAAGATGATGAAAAATGCAAGAGACTCAGGTTAGGGTGATCTACAGCTGGACTCAACATTTCAGAAGCATCATAGCATTTATCCAATCAATAGCCATCAGTAATCTACAAGAGATATTTGAGCCAGTGATATGCCTTTCAGATGGTTGAGTTCTTGTCCTGCTCATGCAAGGCCTTGTATTTAATCACTGTACCTCACACCGTGCCCCCTGAGTACCTGAGCACACTAACCACTGGGTGTAAGCTCCAGATCAATTTAAATATATATACCTGTCCTCATAGACTTTAAATTTCTTTCAGCAACTAATAAATTGCAAATAACACTAAGGCTCATTTCTCCTTAGTCTGACCACTTAGAACCCATTCCACAAATTTCACCTGATTTGTGGAATGACTGACAAGTAAGTCAGTCACTGTCACTGTCATCTCATTGCTCATCTATTTGCTGGAGCGGGCACCCGTAACGTCTCCATGTGAGACTTGTTACTGTTTTTGGCATATTGGGATATGCCACTCGGAGCTTGCCAGGCTCTGCTGTGTGGGCGAGATACTCTCGATAGCTTGCAGGGCTCTCAGAGAGGGGCGGAGGAATCGAATCCAGGTTGGCTGCGTGCAAGGCAAACACCCTACCCACTGTGCTATTGCTCCAGCCTGACAAGTAAGTACAAAATTTAAAAACTACTGTAACCACAAAGATCCAAGTCCAGTATTGCTTGAAGACAAATCAAATGAGAAATATGTTGATGAGTCAAGAAGTACTTTTTTTTTAACCACAAAACTGACCTACCTTCTACATGGGTCTGTGAACTTTGTATTTAAAATTTAGCATACAAAATTCCCAAGGCTTATGAAAATAGTATTTCTGTTGTATAGCTTGTGCTAGGTTTCCTACTCAATATCCAGGTCTCAAGTCATTTGTGTATGATGTCACTTATCCTGTGCCTACTGACCTTTCTAGTGAAGGACATCACTCATACTGTCCCTTCACTGTCCTTTGCTTCCAGTGGCTGGCAGGACTTATCTTTCCCATTATGTTATGAGATGTTTTGTGTCTTTCACTGTCCCGCTGGGCTGAGGTCTACTGCTCCACTGTATGTCACTGGTGCTCTGTGGCCTGCTGCGCCTGGCCTCTAGCCCCATGGCTCTTTGTTCTTTGGGTTTTCTTGCCACATAGGCAAGAACTGATGCTTTTCTGCTGTTTTCTGCACAGAAAAGGAATCAAAGAGGAAGGTCCCTCTCCTGAACCCCTTTTTAAATTTGCTTAAGTTTGCTGTCCCAATCCCTTAGCTATTTTCAACCCTCATGTTGGAGAGATTTAAAATGACCAATTAATTAAATAATTTATCTGACACCCCTCTCTTTTCCCTCCACCTCCACCTTAACATTGGCCATTAGCCAGCAGGTTGGAAGATGAGATTCACGCCTTCAAAGCAACCATCTTCTCTGCAGGGTCTCACAAGATCTCTATAGCAAAAGAGCAGGGAAAAAATAATAGGTGCAGGCTAGTGGGTGCCAGAATGAAGAATAAAATCTCCTGGGGCTCGTTCCCTGAGGCATGCTGCCTTATCTGCAATCCTAAACAAAGTGGGGTTAGGTTTTTGAGGAAGGAGAAAATGCGAAGACTATTCTTATATTTAGGCTTTTAAAAGAAGATTGAAAGGAGGGCCAACTATCCTCATCATTAGGCTTTGAGTAAATATGATTGTCCTTGTCTAATATTGATATTTGTCCCAGTTTCACAACTACACCTAACGGAATAGGAGTGCTATAAGAACAGACATAGTTTTTGTTTGGTTCCCTAGTATAATTGTAGAAACTAGAAAAATGTTTCATACACAGCATGAACTAAATAACTGTTAACTTTATATTATTAAAGTGTCTTTGCCCAGCAACTAACCCACTTTTAAAATAGATATTCAAAACCCCAAGGTTTTCAAATTTGATGAGACAGTGGTCCCCTGTGTTTATAAATAGGCTGATGCATTTATAAATATTTTTGGCAACGGAGGTCCTGCATCTATTTAACATAATAGGATGGATTCATAGTAATTTTGAAGGTCAAGCTATAGAAGAGGGATTAAACCTCCATTACTTATGTTCAGTTCCTGGCTTTGTCTTGTGCTCTGAGCACTGTGAAAAGCATCCCTAAAGCATTGCTTTGTGTGACCCTTCCCAAAAATCAAAATTATGAATAAATAAATAAATGCATGTCACGTCACCTATGGGATGTGTATTTATTTAAATAAATAATATCACAATATACCAACTACATTTATTTGAATATGAATAAATACCACAACACATGAAAGCAAATGCTCGTTTTGTGATTCGTAATCTAAACATCTTGAGGGAATAGGAAACTGGAAACTGCAAGATAGATAGATTCGCCCCCCTCCCCCCCGCTCTGCCAGAGTGAATTCACCTACATAATATGGGTAAGGGACAGACCCTCTATCAAAGAGTTAAGACTGTGAGCTTGTGATGTTGACCAGCCAAAACATGGAAAGGTCAGTCAACACAGAATAGAACCTTAGGATCCTGCTATCAGGTAGAAGCAGGATTCCAGAGCTTGAATAATTTATTAAGGTAGTCTCTCTCAAAAATTGTTTTAAAAATAGATCATCATAGATACCCAATACTTTTACAAGCAAACCAAGTGGAATCTTACCAGTCAAATCAAGGTAGAGAAGCCCTTTCGCTAAACTAGTACCTAAATCCATGACAATTGTAAATTCAATATTCTTACTTAAACTTTGTTCTCATCCTTCACAGAGTTCATGTGAATTGATCATTCCACCCCTTCCATCCTCTCTCATCATGAGTCAAAATCTGGTTTCCTTAAAACTGCAGCCCTACCCTCCTGCCCTCACCTTCAAGGTGAATAAATGAAACCTAGAGAGCTGGTGTGACTGCTCAGACCTTCTCCTCCTCCTTCCCACCTGGTTAGTGGTAGGACTCCACACCAAAACTCTCCATATGAAAATTAGTAGGTTGGTCTAAACAAATGGAAGCAAAGATAAACAAATGGGACTTTATCAAGCTATGAACCGTAAACACTGTAAAAGAAAATATGACCAGATACCCCATACTGGGAGACCATATTTTCCTGCCAGTCATCTGATAAAGGATTGATAGCCAAATTTAAGTAGGCACAGAATCTGACAATTTCTAAGATTTCTCTTCCATAAAAACCTTATCTGTAACTATCTTCTGTTTGAAAAAATAGTTTTCATTCTATCCTGTTGCTTTTGTGTTTATCTCCTACATATTTATATTTAGGCACACCTTCCTCCATCTTATTCTCTTTCTCTCTCTTTCACTTTCCACACCCCCTTCTTCTCCTCTCCTCCTTCCCTCACTCTTTTTTTTTTCTTTTTGGGTCACACCCGGCAATGCTCAGGGGTTACTCCTGGCTCTGCACTCAGGAATTATGCCTGGCAGTACTCAGGGGACCATATGGGATGCTGGGAATCAAACCCGGGTTGGCCGAGTGCAAGGCAAACGCCCTACCCGCTGTGCTATTGCTCCAGCCCCACCTTCCCTCACTCTTATTCCCCTCCTTCTTCCCAGTCTTCCAGTCTCTGCCTACCACTGCTTCTTTTTCCTCAGCATAAAAATAAAATCAAAACTTAAGACAAAGAAATTACCCCGATTTCCCATACAATTATACTTTTAGCTTCCTTGTCACTCACCCTTTGTACAAACTGCCCCCCCACCTTAATCTGACTTTCTAAAGAGTAATTCAGACTTTGAGTTTTGACTTTCTCATTTCTTAGTCACTGTCAGTGTACTGCTAGAAGACTTCCTATCCTGCATAGACACTGAAACATACTCTTAAAAGCCACTAACAACCTCCTCATTGTCAAATTCCCTTAGATCTTACCAACATCTTGAAAATTGTCTCTTCTATGGACACAGGTGGAGGAATGGGCTCTCAAACAGTGCATGAGGGAAAAACAAGCATGAAAATGTGTGAATCTGTAACTGTACCCTCACTGTGACTCACTAATTAAAAAATAAATAAATTTTTTTTAAAAAAAAAGAAAATTGTCCCTTCTGGTTTTCCAGACAATCCATTTCTCCATTTCTCAATAACATATTTTACCTATTAAAAGTTATTTCTAATAACTTTGCAAATTAAGAAAAATTTGATATTAGTACAGGTAAAACATTTTGCAATAATTGCCCTGGATTTATCATACATATATATTATTCTTCTGATTTATCATACTCTCCCTGTATATAACTTATGCTCACAGTTCCACTAAGCCATTTTAAGTAAAATAAATAATAAAACAGAAACATCTTAAAAGAAGATCAGACAATAAAACATATTGTTCATTATCCCTTTTGGATAATGAAATGGCACATAATATTCTCAAGAGCTATTTTCTTAGATCAAATATTAAGTGGAAATATGATTTTATAGTTCCTTTGAAGAAATGTCATATAAATAACCGATAACAAAAATCATAGATGAAGCACTCACTTTAAATGCCTCATACTAAGTAGTTTAGTGATGATGAAAAAATAAAATAATTTGGTGTTCTTTCTAGAAGCAATATTTGAAAGTAGAACTTAAATGATGTATTTAGGGATTTCATATAGCTTGGATGACAAGATGAAAATAAATTGTGGAAGTGGTAAAAAAATTGTCTGCCCTTCAAAATAATAAGATGAACATAGTAAATTAATTTTAAATTATACCTTGTCCATCTGGACTGGAGAGATAGCACAGCGGTTAGGGCATTTGCCTTGCATGTGTCAACCCAGGTTCGATTCCTCTGTCCCTCTCGGAGAGCCCGGCAAGCTACCAAGAGTATCCTGCCTGCATGCCAGAGCCTGGCAAGCTACCCGTGGTGTATTCGATATGCCAAAAACAGTAACAAGTCTCAAAATGGAGACGTTACTGGTGCCTACTCGAGCAAATCGATGAACAACAGGATGACAGTGCTACAGTGCAGTGCGACCTTGTCCATCCATTTACATAAAAGAAAACAGATATCTCTTTTTTTCTTTATCTACCACTTCCCTCCAGTTTGCTCTATTTCTCTTTGATTGTAGTAAAATTAAAACCTACAGTAGAATTAATGGTATAACTTTTTAGCCATAGTTCAATCAATTAAAATGTTGGACCATATCCCAGCCTTTATTCATTGATTCACTGGCCCTACGGTAGAAGCAGACAGGAATTCTATTACTGAAGGAGTACATTTTGGTTGGAAGGAGGAGAATAGGTGGATAGCAATACCATATAAAACTATTTTTTTAAACCATTGTAACTTCAAAACTATTGCAACCATATTACCTAAACTTATAATAAAACATAAAGCCAAATTAAAATATTTTTAAAAATCACAAAATCAAAGGGATCTAGAGCATCTCAACCATCCCATAAATGTGGTGTATGCCTTTGTAGCCTGGAAAAGTCTCTTTGAAGAAACAGTTAAAATTGAGATTGAGAGGATCAGAAAAAGCCTGACAGGTGAACGGCCAAGGGGAGAACAGTCCTGCAGAGAAACTTGGAGCACATATGGAATCACTTCCTAAAATAACCTTCCAGCCAAACTCTAGGCACGAAGATTATCTTTCCTGACCTTTTGTTCCTCCTAAATAGTGCATAATAAGGTAGATTGTATAAGGACTTAATTGGAATGAGAGGGAAACATTTTTAAAAAAAAAAAGTATTGATGGAGATTCTGTGCTTTGCAATACCATTAATGGTTTCTCATGCACATAATTCCTACCCATTTCTCATGCACATAACACATACCCATTATCAGTGTCCTTATCTCTTTCCCCCAGTGCTCTTCCTTTTTACTACCCACCCCCCAAACTCAATTGTGTGGGTCAGTTCTCATAGGACTACATTTTAAAATGTGGTGTTGAGCAGGAAACCTTTGCAAAAATGGTTAAAAATATACCACTTTTCATATACTGTGAGAAATGTGCCCAGCTTGAACTGTTTTGTTTCCTTTGCCTTTGTTCTATATTTGCTTTGTTTCCTACTTATGCATCAACATACTTATTTGGGAAAGTAAATTGAGTGCTTCTTCTTTTTTTAAAGGAAAAAGATTCTTTTTGGTTTTTAGCTTTAAAGCTGAAATGAGGACATTATACCATTTTGTATAAGACAGCAAAATTGTAAGGAATCAGATAAATGCTGGGGTTTCTTTGGGACCTTGTAACTGCACATTTCCTGGTGTCTATGAAGGAAGCCCTTCTACACTGAAAATTTTATTTATATCTAGTCAGGGATTGAAAATCACTGACCAGTTTATTAAGGTACAATCTTTTAGAACCATTTTCCTTAATTTCTTACACTATCTTGAATGTTCAGTGGTTCTTATAAACCTAGTAAGTTTTTAATCATATTTTTTAATTCTTGAGGTTTTTACAACTGTGTTAAAATTTACTCAAAGTAGGAGCAAAAGAGATAGTACAGTGGGTAGAACTCTTACCTTACACATGGTTTCAATTCCCAGAACAAAATATGGCTACTGAGCACCACCAGGAGTGATTCCTGCCTGAGCACAGATTCAGAAGTACACTCTGAGTACCACCAGGTGTGTGGCAAAAAAATAATATATATAATAAAATGGTCTATTTGAACATTTTAAGTATATAGTTAATACTATAGTTATACTTCCAGTAGCTTGGCAGCCACACCCAGAAACTGCCCCAGGCACTGTGTAATCCCATCAACAGCCAACATCCAGAGACTATAAAACCAAGCTCCCAGGGGCATCTGATTGCCTACTTCTCCCTCTTGTAGAACCTGGCAAGCTACCGAGAGTTTACTGCCCAAACGGGGGAGAGCCTGGCAAGCTCCCCGTGGCATATTCATATGCCAAATACAATAACAATGATGGGTGTCATTCCCCTGATCCTGAAGAGCCTCTAATGCAGCATCATTGGGAAGGACGAGTAAAGAGAGGCTGCTAAAATCTCATGACTAGGATGAATGGAGACATTACTGGGCCCACTCGAGCAAATTGATGATCAATGGGATGACAGTGATACAGCTAAGTGGCACTAGATACATCCACAATTTTATACAACCACTATCCATTTCCAAAATTTTTTCATCATCTTAAACAGAAATGGTACAGCCACTAATAATAATAATTGCTCACCCTATTTTCTCCAACTCTTGGTAATCTCTACTCTGTTTTTTGTCTCTATGTATCTTGGTATCTTATTTATATAAGTGTAATTGTGTAGTATTTGTCAATTTAGGTCTGACTTATCTCACATAGCTTAATGTTTTCAATGTTTATTCATGTTGTCCCATATAGCTGAATTTCATTCCTTTCCAAGACTGCATACTATTTCAGTAAATTATAAATTACTATTTGATTTATTTAAATGAATTTTAAATGAAATGATATTTAAATACAAATGACTTTAAGTAATATTTTTATTTATAATTGAAAATCTCAGATATTTTATAAACATTCATAAATTCATTGTGATTATCATTATTTTGATGTTCTTCCATTATTCATATTAATAAAGCTGGTTTTTAAACCATCCCAGCAAGTCTAACAAATTCAATATGCATGTACAAATATAAAATCAAAAATAAAATAGAAAAACACCAAATTTTCTTAAAAGTATCGGCATTATGAACCTAAAATCATTGAATGTAAAACTATCACCAAGTCAATTTTTGAACTGATTTTATGGAGCATATCTGCTTGATCTAACATAACACATCTGATAATGTTAAGAATCACTAACTAAAAGGTTCTTTTCATTCTGGAGAAGCCCATGCTCTCCCTTGAACACATTTCTAAATCTAATTCTCTCCTTTCTTCCCTTTATTTCCCCAATAAACTTGCTTTATTTAAAGAAAAACATATTAAGTTTTTACATATTGATTTTAAAAAAGTATCCCAATAATAATAAAACTCTAATCTGTACATCACACAATAGTATTAAAACTATAAGAATGACTTGGTTTGTTCTCTGCAAAATTAATACCTTGATTGAGAAACATTATTTCATTAAACAAGAATTTCAATTGGTTCATTTCAAAATACTAAGGGATTTTCATTTAACAAGCTGAACCTACATTTCAATGCTATTCCTAACTTTCCTATAATGGAAATTTAAAGAAACGCACAACACACAACAAATACACACACACACACACACACATACAGGAATAGAAAGAGGCCTTATTCTTAATGGACGTTACTCTTAGAGGCTTTGTTGACATTCCATTTTCTTTTTCCAGTTATAGTACCTGATAGAATTCTGAGTTAGTTCTTTATTTTATGTAGTTGCCAATTCTTGTAGATATCTAAATGATTGGAAGAAAAATATGGCAGCTACAAGAGGAAAGGGGACAGGGGAAGGAAAGAATGGGTCATTTTGACAGTGTGATAGTACTAAAACTTTAATGGTAGGTGCAGTGAAAATCATAAATATATAGAACTGTGAAGCTACAATGTCAAAAATATATAGTATTGTAAATGAATAAAATTTGATATAGTAAAAATTATATTAGATTCTTATTTCATCCTTTACCAATTTATTCATTCATTCAAGAAATTATTTAATGAATCTATGTGTGATTGTGTTTGAAAAAGATAGTCCCCTTTCCAGAAGATTTTCCATTTTCAAAAGTAAGCCATGAATGTTAATAACTACAAAGGAGTGTAGATTATAAAATAATTTACTGAAGTTTAATAAGAATTATAGAAAAATAAATAAGCAAAGATTTATTGTACCTCAAGATGCCAAGTATGTCTCCTTGGGCATGTGAAAATGATCTCAGTTGGAAAAAAAATAGTACATGTAGAGTCAGAGAAGAATTTCTCCCTAGCCTTCTGAGTTCTTGGACTGGTTGAGTAAAAAAATAAACATCAGACAGATTAGTATGAGAAAAGAACAAACTGACTGGCTTGAGAGATAGTACAGAAGATAAAGTGCTTTCTTTGCATGCAGATGGTTTAAATTCCCAGCCCCACTTATGGTTTCTTGAGCACCACTAGGGGTAATCCCTCAAGAGTTATCCCTAAGCACGGAGCACAGACAGGTGTGGTCCAGATACCCATCCCCCCAAAAAGAATAAATTGGATTATGCATGTAGAGTGAATATACATGATGTAGATTCTGAATCCACTGGGGCAAAATGAAAGCATAAGAAAAAAAAAAGCTATGGAATGAGATAGATGGCTGGGACTTCAGGGAGATAGGGGGAAGACTTGTGACAAGGAAATGTTGACTACGATGGAGACCCATGTTCTAAACTCAGAGGTTTCTTCTGCCAAGATTGCAGATAGTTGAGATGAAGTCTTTTTCAATACATTCTGGAAATACAGGTTTCTCTATAGGTTATTTTCAGTAAAAATTTCATATCTAGTTAATGTTCACAACTTTTATTCTTTCAAGTAGTTAAGAGACTGCTAAGTTTCTAGGGCACCCACAGTGTCTTAATTGACTTTAGGTCAAATAACCCACATGGCAATGTGACACTTCCTGGAAAAGCCTATTGTGTGTCCACTGGGGAGTTCTATTCTTCAACTATTATATATACACATGTATATATACATATATATCACATATATAACACATATCACACACACATACACATATATACATATATACATACACATATTTGTATATATATACATATATACATCCATATACACACACATCACCAAGAATGGAACAAAAAAATAAACTTTAAATAATTGGAGGAAATATGTTCAGAAAATTCAGTAAACTCATGAAATATTTAGGAAGATTCTGGATAAAAATCTGGATTATAAAGGAAGTAATATTTAGTTGATTATGTTCAGTTCACTAAGTCAAAGGTGGAATCAGTCTTTGAGTGACCATGGGTCCTATCTTACCTCAATTATTCCCAACTTATTTAATATCTTGGTATTTGTAAATAAAGATAACAATATAATGTTCTTTGTGGTATATAAATTGCTTTTCTCTAAATAAAAAAAATACTGCCCCAGAGGGCTAACTACCAAAACCTCATTTAGCACATGTGGTCCACTCACACATACACACACATTCACACACACCAGGGAATAAGAGAAATCAATATCATGTCACATCTGTACCTCATAGGCCACAGCAGTTGGGATACTCTATTGAATGATGCAGTCAGTGAACAGATTTAATATCGGGAATAACATAATAAAGTTCAATTTTCTTTCAACAGTAATTCATAAAAATAAAGGGCTTATAAAAAGAAACTTAGGAGGAATGGTAATTTCCTTGGACATATACTATCTTTAAAATGTGATAATCAAAAGTTCTAAAAATGCTATTAAAAATAATGTCTACAGAGGTAACATTAACATTTGTGGAATTAGACAGTAAAAAGAAGTTATAGACTTCAAAGTCAGTAAGCACTTTTACTTGATTTATAGATTTAATTGCTAGATTTAAATGAGAACTTTTAAACTATACTGGAAAACTTGATAAATAAAAAGATTTATCATCTATTCACTGGAAAAATTATATGTGTATAAAGAAATCCTTTGAACTATTTTTATGCCCTTACAGTTTTGAACACTATTTTTTGACATTTCATTATGCTTTACTGACCCCAAATTTAAAAATTAATTATTCTATTATTTCATATTATTCACTCTTAGAAAATTTTTAAGTGAGAAGAAAGTGTCAGCACTAATTAAGTGAACATAGAATTCTAGGGATTTGAATCTGCTAGTGGGAAAAAATCCAAAAATATAGCCAAATTAAAATAAAAGGGACCTTCAAATCAGAAAAAGAACTTATTCTCACAGTAACTAAAGAAAAAGTTATTTTCTCTAGATTTAAGTGTTTCTTCCAAAGCACCCAGCAATATTGACATAGTCTTCAGCCTCCTCTGACAGATTGCAGAACTTACAAAATTTTTCAAAATACCTTCAATAAAACCAAACTGTGATTGAGAACCATATGTGACCATTCCATCCAATACAGGACTACTGATAAAAGTCAGGGGCTGGAGCAATAGCATAGCAGGTAGGGTGTTTGCCTTGCACACAGCCGACCCGAGTTCGATTCCCAGCATCCCATATGGTCCCCTGAGCGCCGCCACGGGTAATTCCTGAGTGCAGAGCCAAGAGTAACCCCTGTGCATCGCCGGGTGTGACCCAAAAACATAAAAAAAAAAAGTCAGCTGAACAGCTGTTTCTGCTACAGGAAACTAGAATACAATTTACATAACTTTAAAAGATCTGAGTAAAGCATAGAAAATGTAGTATTAAGGACCCCCCAACATACATATGACCTGCCCTCCTGAGTAAGAAAGAAAAAATTAACCAGCTCCTTTTATCCAAATATGAGAAAAATCAAAATTATACAGTGTGAATGTCAAGAGAATGAGATGGCACGAATAAGTATGCCATATGTATCTTTATAAAGATTATGCACATCAAATCATCCTGTAAGGATATTATAATCAGGTTATCCTTCATAAGAACCACACAAAATACTGAATAAGACCCAAAGAATCCCTACAAAATTATTAATATGCATATCATATCTAAAGGAATAACACTGGAAACATTAGGATAAAGTTATTTTGTCCATTTTGCCTGAGAATGGGTTATCTACAACAAGTTGTATGGAGTGAACTGATAAACCAAGAAGAAAGTTATCTTTCCTTTCAGTCTGTGTTACTGAGGGGCTGAGGAGCAGAGAGTATAGCAATACCCATTAAATGCTAATTAAATGGTGATAGAGGTAGTCACCTATGGGCTAAGCAGGTCATGTTTGTGCCAGAGGTAGTCACCTATGGGCTAAGCAGGTCATGTTTGTGCCAAGGAAGTCCTGGACTGAGCTTCTGGTCTACCCTAGAGCAGTTCTGAAAAATGGGAAATCTACCATATGACACCAAACTCCACAAATTCTGCCTCTACTGGACTTTGCTTCTCTCGTGCATATCTTGAGATGCCAACACTAAACCTACCCAGAATAAAAGTTACTACGAAGAGATAAATAAATCTCAGAAGAGATCAACAAGCTGCAAGGATGCTTCTGGACTCAGTGCCAGGCTGAATTTCATCCAGGGAACCCTGGAAGGGGGTTGGTGGTGAGCTCCCTCACCCCAAAAGAGCTCCGGTAGCCGGAAACCTCCACAATCCTCAGTAATTTCCATGCTCAAGGCCGGACTCCACAGGCTCAGGATAAGCCTCATCCAGAAACTGATTTGTTGAAAAACTCAAGTATGCAGGATTTATGACCAAAATCTCCAGGCTTTCACAGAGTCGGGGATGGGCTACCTCCCTCCATCTCCCTGTTTTTCTTGGAGCCTGGCAGTCAGGCCTATGAACTACCTCTGGCACCAAATAAGCTAGCTACCCAACCATGATCCAGAGACTCAAATAAATCTTGAAAGAGATCAACAAGCTGCACAGATACTTCCATACCATAAAGCCACCACTCAGTTAAATTTAACTCTAGCTGTATCACCCCATTCAAAATTTTAGAATTCCTGAAGTTTGAATGCAGCCACACAACATCTCAAATTCTACACCGCTAATATGCCAGGATTAGCACATCACATTGAATGGGATACAAAGTGGAAGTCAACTAATATTGATTAAGAAAACTACCACATAAAGCTTAACCTATAACAACTTGTTAGTAATTGCTTACACAAGGGCTTAATGGCTCCATGGTGAGATGCAATAATCTTCACACACTTTCTTTTCAGGAAACCTTTTTTGATCATTTTAGTGAATTATTCATAATAAGCAATATAAAATAAAATTATTAGGGCCTGCTATTGGGGCAAGCTTGAGTGATGGTTGGGAAAATTCAAAATAATGGTGGTGGGAAGGTGCAATGGCAAAGAGATTGGTGTTGGAATATTGAATACAATAAATCATCATGAAAAACATTTCGAAAAAAAGTTGCTCAGAAAAGTTGAAATGTGGTGGACAGATCAATTTCCCCATCCTCAGATGAGCTACTCTTTCCAGAGAAGAAAAATCAATGTAGACACAGGTTCATACAAATTCCACAAGGACAATCACTTTTCTGGGAAATAGAGGGAAAAGAATGGCAGGATTTGCACTAATCATTGCTACTTCCACCCCCACCCACAGCTATGAAAATGCTTTTGAAATTTCAAAAGTTAATAGTTGATGGGAATGTGCCATCAGAATAAGATAAATATGTGAATAATGTCAAGAACAGTCTGTTGTTTGCTAAGTGTTGTCTGTGTGCCAGCACTCCATGGCCATTATCTCATCCAGGGCAACCACACCCTGGGAGACAATCATTATTCTAATCTTATATATGAATAAATTTACTCTTTTTCTACCCACACGGTCTTTTAGACATGAAGCAAATAATCCAGATAGTTACAACCAAAGCACACAGGCTTTACAATATGCAATAATGTCTCTTTCTAGTGAAGAATATGACAAAATTCTTCATAAGGGGACCAAAAAAAGGAGATAATGACACTGATCACTCACTAGATTAAACCTGGGACAAAATAAAACCTTTCATTTTTATAGCAGTAATATAAATAAAATCTTGATATGTATATAATAAAATGTATAGTATATAGTTGTACTATAGCTTAAACATAAGAAACTATAGTATAAGATAGATGTTGTGGGCATGATTTTTTAAAATAAAGAATGTAATTCACAGAACAATACTTCGCATTTCCCTACTGAAATGTTTATTTTCAGGCAACTCAACCACTTACCTTATTTCTTAGGTATCATCATCATCATCCCATTGACTGTCAATTTTCTCAAGTGGTCTCAGTAACGTCTCCATTTGTCTTAGTTGTGAGATTTTAGAAGCCTCTCTTTACTCATCCTTCCCAACAGTGATGCATTGGAGGCTTTTTCAGGGTCAGGGGAATGAGACCCATCATTTTTCCTGGTTTTTGCATATGAATACGCCACAGGGAGCTTGCCAGGCTCTCCCATGCGGGCAGGAAACTCTCAGTAGCTTGCCAGGTTATCCAAGAGGGAGAACTCAGCTATAAGATGTCTTCCGGGGTCTCTTCCGGGAGCTTGGTTTCATAGTATCTGGATGTTGGCCTTTGATGGGATTACACAACACCGGGGTGGGGGCAGTTTCTGGGTGTGACTGCCTAGCTACTGGAAAATGGGGGATCTGGGCAAAAGAGGCCCAGTCCCAATCTGAGCAGACTTGGAGATCTCAGCCCCAGGTCTTGCACACCTGGGTTCCTCTGCCAGTTCTTCATGTGTGAGGCTCGACCAAATGTATGGAGAGGGGCCTTGAGCATGACTGTGGCTAGGTTCTGAAGGTCTTCAGCTGCCGGGTCTCTGCTTAGGGCGAGGAGGGAAACTCAACCCACCCCCTGCGAGGGGCCCCTGTGAAGACAGCCAGGCTTGAGGGCATATCAAGTATAGATGTAGGGAACTTCTGTTTCATCCTACTAGTATTGATTCTGAGATCCAGTGGGCTTGAGGAACAGAGTTGGGCACACAATTTGCCCATCTTTCATGCTAGCATCCACTGACCTATGCAGTGGTCCCACTGTGGTCTCAGATGTCAAACATGCCTTGCCTCTCTGGCCTCAGACCTCCATTAGATGTAGTAAAACCAGGGACCCTAAACCATCTTTCTGAGCACAGTGGCTGGTGCTTCATTGTCTTCCATAGTTTACACAATTGGCTCTTGTAGCCAAACCTAATCACTTGTATCACTTGTCATTTCATTGATCTTCGATTTGCTGGAGCGTGCACCAGTAATGTCTCCATTCGTCCCTGTTTGGACTAGTGTCTCCCAGTGGCATTTGCTCACTCTAGGAATACGAACAGCCTCAAATCACTTGTTCAGGGTTTTGACAAAGAAGTCTGACCATCTTGTAGGTGGGCAGCCACGCGGTCTCTTGACATCTCATGGAAAGCAGTCAGAAACAGCTCTAGTCCAGCGATCATCTCTGAATCACAAACCTAATGTAGAATCATATAAGGGGCAGGAGAAGGGAGGGCTCAGGCAACATAGGTCCAGCTCACATAAATTATAAAATCATTACAACATTTTATAAAACTGAGACATGACTCTTGAACTTATACTATGGAGTCTAAATTCCATGCAATGTCATTTTTCATTTTCACTGTATTTAAAATATCCAAGATGTATGAGGGACTCACAACCCTTGACAATAAGCAAAATAAACAACTCTATTTTAAAAATGTCAGAAAGATCTGAACTTCAAAGGAAATACACATATAAACTATGGCACATGAAAAAAAAAAGTCCCATTAACACTTACTCTAAGAATAATGAGATGTCATTTTATACCTGTGAGACTGGCCTATATCCAAAGGGCCAGAAATGGTAAGTGTTGGCAGGGGTGTGGAGACTGAAAACCTTCATACACTGTTGCTATATATTCTATATATTCTCCATCATCATCATCATCATCATCATCATCCCATTGATTGTCGAATTTCTCAAGCGATCTCAGTAACATCTCCATTCATCCAAGCCCTGAGATTTTAGAAGCCTCTCTCTACTAGTCCTTCCATACTGGAGGCTCTTTCAGGGTCAGAGGAATGTGACCCAGCTTGTTACTAGTTTTGGCATATTAATACACCATGGGGACCTTGTCAGGATCTCCCATGTGGGCAGGAAACTCCCAATAGTTTGCCAGGTTCCCCCAGAAGGAGAAGTAGGCTATAAGATATCTCGAGGCCACATAGCAGCTGAAAGCTTCCGAGAGCTTGCTTTTTAAGTCTCTGGATGCTGGCTGTTGACAGGATTACACGGCTGCTGGGGGCAGTCTCTGGGTGTGACCGCCTAGCTACTGGAAAATGGGAAATCTGGGCGGAGGAGGCCCAGTCCCTATCCAAGCAGCCTTGGAGGTCTCAGCCCTAGGTCCCACACACCTGGGTTCCTCTGCCGGTTCCTTCATGTGTGAGGCTTCTCCTAACGTATGGAGAGGGGCCTTGAGCATGGCTGTGGCTAGGCTCCAGAGGTCTTGGGCCGCTGGGAGCTCTGCTCAGGGTGGGGAGGGAAACTGGAGCTCATTCTCTCCAAGGAGGCCCCGGGGAAGACAGCCAGGCACACGGGCATCGTCCATAGAAAATAGTATAGACATTTCTCAAAATATTTCAAATAAACCTGCCATACAGTAAAGCAATTCCAGTCCTAGACTATCCAAAGAATACAAAACACTAATCCATAAAGACATTGACTCGCCTATATCCACTATAGCACTATTTAAAATAACTAGAATATAAAAAAGCTCTCAAATGTCCAATGAGATGTATATGGCTAAAGAAACTATGACAAATATACACAATGGACTTCTCAGTCATTAGAAAAAATTAAATCATGATTTTTGCAACACCATTGATGACACTGGAGGGAGTGATACTGGGTAAAATAAACCAGAAGGAGAAAGACAATGCTAAATCATCTCACTCATATGTGGAATATAGAGAAGAAATGCAAAGAAATCAATAAAACTTTGGTCTCAGAAGCCAAAACTAAAGTTATCAGAAAGGAAATCAGGAGGGAGATCTAAGTGAGGAAGGGATCCAATGGAATATAGTGGAGAAATATTAGTATTTTTGGTGCAGAGACCAATGTAGTAACATAGTGTGAGGATATATGTCTCTAAAACATACACAGACACTTAAACAAACACTACCTCTATAAAAGACATAAATTACATCTAAAAGTACCTACACAAACTTTATTTAGCTGTTGAATCAATGCATTTTTTTGAAATTGGACCTCCCCCTCCTACCACAAATTTCTGACCTAATTCAATAAGTGTTCTTAAATATTTTTCCTTAGTCTGTCATACATTTCTGCAATGAAAAATTGTTTCTAAGTCAAAATATCATGGTTAATGTGAGCTTCTAGGGACAAAAAATTTATTTGCATAGTCTTCATTCTTAAATTTGGACATTTTGTGGTTTGTCTAAGCCATTGCTAATTTCTCTCATTATATTTTTTGGTAGAAAATTTCAAATTCTTAAATATCATTTAGGCAAAAAATTCTTTTCCATGACCAAATTTTTTTAACTCTCCATTTATCTTTATTTCTTTGTGTTTTACTGCGATGTAACACAGCCACCACTGTAAGTTTAAAGTATATACCATGATGACTTAAATATAATGCTAAATTATTACTAGAATAAATTTAATTTCCACTATCTCATACTTACAATAAAATAAAAAGCAAAAAAAAATCCTTATGGGAATTCTTAGAATTTGCTCTTTTAACCACTTTCATATATATCACACAGAAGTTTTAACTACAATCATTATGATGCTCATTACTTTCCTAGTACATATAACTAGAAGTTTGTACCTTCATTCAATTTTTCCAACTCCATTGCACCATTTGCAAATCACAAACATGATTTCTTTTTTTGAATGTGTGCTCCTGCTATCTGTTTTTAAGTGTTTACATCTTTCTTTGAATAGGATTGCAATTGCAGTTATTGGTGATCAACATGATTGAGCAAGTATAAATGTATCACAAAATTATTTTTCAGGGCAGGTTAGCATGATTGGGCCACATCCATCAGTGTCCAGGGGTTATTCCTGACTATGAATCCAGGAGTCTTTTCTGGCAGGCTTTGGGGACCATATGGGAATCCAGGGTTCAAACCTGGGTTAGCCACATGAAAGTACCTGCTGTACTATAACTCCAGCCCTGTTCCACAAATTTTGATTAGTGAAATATAAGCTTAAAGTGAAGTATATTTTGGATCGGCACTTATTAATGAAATGGAAAGAGAAGCATAGTTTCTATTAGCTAATGTATTTATTAATGAACAAAACTTATTTGTAAGAGGTGGAGGAAGGCAGTTAGGACAGAGAAGGAACCACCATGACATTGATAGTTGGAAATGATCAGAAAGACAAGAACTGAGTGCTGAAAATAGTTAAAGGGATATACATGATAACCTTTAAGTGCCTGTATTGCAAACTGTAATGCCCAAAGGGGGGGGGAGAGAGAGAGAGAGAGAGAGAGAGAGAGAAAGTGCCTGCTATAGAGGTGGCAGGCTGTGGACAAATGAGGTCAAGGGGGCTGGTGGGAGGGAAATTGGGGACTTTGGAAGTGGAGATACACCCTGGTGAAGGGATGGTGTTGGAATATTGTATGACTGAAACTCAGTCATCATGAACAATTTTGTAATTATAATCTCACAGTGATTCAATTGGGGGGGGGGGAAATAATTAAACTCTCTGAGTTCTCCGGGTCAGTACCTGGGGCTGAGAGGACAAGACAGAAGTCAGAGGCATCCGTTTTGCGTGATAATCAGGCAGGTAGAAACCAAACTGTTGAGAAACTCACATCTGGATGACTAAGTCCCTGGGACCCTAGTTTCTACTCTTTCTCCTAGGGCTGATATCTTCTTCAGCTGAATCATGTGGGTCCTACCTGCTTCCCTCTTAATTTGCTTTCTAAAAGATAGAGGGAAGTTAACTTCATAATCATAAAGAGAACAAAAGGAAATAGCCATAAAGCTGTCATCGGCTTGCTTGCTCATAGGATTAAGACAATTACACGGGACTGGCAAGACAACCCTCTCCCCCTGTGAGTGTCAAGACACTATCAAGTCCACTTTGTTTCAGGACAGTGTCAAACTCACCGTCAGCCAAACCATCCTGGCACCCCTGCAGTCACTTGCTATGTTCTGAACCACCCAACCCTGACTGCAAGTTGGCAAAATATGCCCTACCTGCTGAAAGGTCAGACTCCAGAGAGGAGAGGGCAGCAGAGCCACGAAACTTCAGCATGGTAACTTCAATGAGGCAGTTTAGTTCCAGCTATTTCTGAAATAGCTAACTTGGTAAAGCCCTCATTATCCATGAGGCACTGCCAAAATTCTCTCCATGGTTTTTCAAGGGCCCCCCTGTGTTAGTTCAAAGGATATGAGCCTTTACCCCAGCTATTCTCCTATGAATTCATATCACAGAACAGTAAATCACAGTGTAACTGTTCCAATATTCCAGTTCTTCAAGGCTGGATGCTTAAGATTTTATTCCTGGCAACTTGTTTTTAAAAATCTTATTAGAACAGATTAATAACTACATGCCAAAAAAGCATGATAACCCAGAAAGCAAGTTCAGAATAAATACATTAATTGGACTACTTTCTAAAAGGGCCATTTTCTAAATTGGGCCGCATTCTTTTCATTTTGGGGGTTTTAAAGCAGAGTTACAAAAGTGTGGTCTTTCTCATTCAGTGACATGTACCACACATCTGTATCAGGGGAAAACTACTACATCCTGTTTGATTACTTGGTAACTATAGTTAAACCTAGGACACAAGTAATAGCACGAGTGCCCTCTGGAAACTGAATATTTAGCTTTAGGCTTATAAGTCAATCGAGTTTTGTCATGTCTGAGTGAAGTATTGAGTCAGTAGCCCTGAGTGATCTATTGAAAATTTCGTTTATGAACTGAAGTCTCCTGTAGTCAAATAGAAAACTTACAATTGGTTGTATATCTTCCACATACAGAAAACAAGTCTGCATCTGTGCAGTAAATCTAGAGTAGCTTTGTCATTCCTTAGGTAGTGAAAATCCTTGTCAGGAAATTTGCCATGGCTGGAGTGATTAACCAGAAGGATATTCAGTTGCAAGTAACATTATTTCTTCCAGGTTGCTTGACTGTTGGAAGTTGGCAGAGAAAATACATTTCAAGAACTGAAAAATAGAATTGCTGGCTTGCAGACTCTCTCTGGGGGAGCTTTTGTAATAACACTTCAGCTTCTGAGAATGGGTGAAAAGAGAAAGAACAATTTTGCATAACTGGCTTTTCTATACAGTTGATGCCAGTTCTTAACTGTGCTAATTTTTTTGTTCTGCATTTCAAGGCTTCAATAACCAGAGCATATGAAATTCAGGCTTTCCAACAACCTGTTCCCAGACTCTTCCCTCACATTCACTCTGCATGTCTCTTCCTCACCTTTTCATAGTGACTCTCCTGCCAATTAACTTATCATCATCATCATCATCATCATCATCATCATCATCATCATCATCATCATCCTGCTGATCTTTGAATTTCTCGAGCAGTCTCAGTTATGTCTCCATTCGTCCTAGCCCTGAGATTTTTAGAAGCCTCTCTTTACTCATCCTTTTCAATGGTGCTGCATTGGAGACTCTTTCAGGGTCAGGGGAATGAGGCCCATCATTGTTACTGGTTTTGGCATATGAATACACCATGGGGAGCTTGCCAAGCTCTCTCAAACTTCTCACAGCTACAGATTTTCTGGGTATGTCACGTTGCTAAGTCCACTTTTCCGATACCTCTAAAAACCTAGCCATGTCCTTTTTATTAGTTCTCATGTGTTCTTGAAATTTATATCATTTCTCCTGGAGAAATGTCTTAATTTAGAAACTTCTCGTATTTTTCATTAGAGTGAATTTTTGAGTGGATAGTTGCTTTACTTTTTTTTAATAATATAATATGACTACCTTCTACAAACATATTAAAATTTGTTGGGCAAACCACCTCCAGCACTGCTGCCATGTAAGCTTGTCTACTCGCCTTGTTCCAGAGACTCATAAAAAAAATCTCAAAATAGATCAGCTGGAAACTTTTTTCAAAACACCCATGAATGTCTGAGATGCTCAGGGCACCCCAGAGAGGTGCAGGTCAGCCCAGTGCCCACCCAGACAGAGCTTTGGTAGCCATTTGCTCGCACATTCCAAAATCACGCCATGCCCCAAACAAACTGCACTGTCTCAGGACCAAGCCCCATCTGGAAATTAATCTGCTGAAAACATCAGATATGAGAATTTTGTGACTGAAATTTCCAGACTTTTCTCAGTCAGGATGGGCTACCTTCCCACACTTCCCAATACTTCCTGAAGCCCTGGAGACATGCTCGCATCCCAAAACCACCACCCACTTATACATTTAATTCCAGACTTACCACCCCGTTAAAAATTCAGGACTTGTGGGGCTACATCTCAATCTCTACAAGACTAATAAACCAGTAATAGCATACCATATTGGGTGGTATATAACATAGAAGACAACCATTCTCAAACAACATAAACACAGAAGGCTTAACCTGTAACAACATCTTAGTAATCTCTATAAGCAATATAAAAAAATTGAGGGCCTGCTATGGGGGCAGGCTTAAGAGGCAGTTGGGACTATTGGAGACAATGGTGGATGGAAGGAATAATGGTGGTGGGGTTGGTGTTGGAATATTGAATGCCCATAACAAATCATTATGAACAACTTCGTAAACCACAGCATTTATATAAAGTGTAAGGGGGAAATTTTACATATGTAGGCTTTACTTATTCCATTACATTCCAAAATATATTAACTTAGCATTGCCTTAAAAGTTTTATTGGCAGGTGAGATATAATTATTACATAAAGAGATCCAAGAAAAAAATAAAATATAATTAATAAAATAAAATTTAATTCACTGCATCACTGTCATCCCGTTGCTCATCGATTTGCTCAAGTAGGCACCAGTAATGTCTCTTGTTACTGTTTTTGGCATATTGAATAAAACACGGGTATCTTTCCAGGCTCTGCCATGCAGGTGAGATAGTCTTGGTAGCTTGCTGGGCTCAATAGAATAAAATTTAGCCTAAATTTTAATTCAGATTCCAGAGTTGAAAATTTATATATGTAAATGAGAATAATCATTTTATTATTTTGCATTAAATGGTTTTAACTTTATTTGCATAAGTCAAAATCATACAGTAATCACAATTGGCTGTTACTGATTTATTTTCTGATCATTCTATTTGCGATTTCTAAAAGTTTTGTTGGAATAAGCAATATAAGGTAAATTCATTATGTCTAAGTGACCAAGTTGAGATTGGGAGAGAAATGGGATATTGGTGGAGAGAAGGTTATACTGGTGGTTTTGGAACACTAAATGCTTAAAACTGCATAATGAACAACTTTGTAAGTCATGGTGTTTTATAAAATTAAATTTTAAAAAATTTCAGGAGCTGGAGAGACAGGACAGTGGTATGGCTCTTGCCTTGCACACAGTAGATGGGGATTTGATCCCCAGCATCCTATATGGTCCCCTGCAGGAGCAATTCCTGAGCTCATAATTAGCAGTAAACCCTGAGCATCACCAAGTGGGGTCCAAAAACAAATAAAGCAAATAAGCAAAATATTAATCAAATAAAGTGAAAATTTGAGCATTCAAAGCATGTATACACAGTTCTGGGTAAACAAACTGAAATATTTTTCTACATATTGATATGGTAAATAATTGTATTATAAACATTTCTAACCAAATTGTGTGAAATTATATATATACATATATATACTTAGTGGGATAATTACTAGGTCATATGTTAATCCTAAATTAGTCTTTTTGAAATTATTTTCTGAAGTGACTGATTCAGTTTACAATCCTATCAGCAGTATATAGAGATTTCAATTTTACAATATCCTCACCAACATTTGCTTTTATATTTTTATTATAGTTATTTTACTGGGTATAAAGCAGCATCTATTGTGGTTTTGACTTATGTTTCCCTGAAATATTTCTGTATGAAGTTGGTATTGGGAACAAGCAATAAAACTCCAGGATGACAATACATTTGCATTCTTTTCTTCTTTTAATTTTTCAGAATTAGGGATATTACAGTCTTCAACTACTTTATAGTTTAAATTTCCCATAATTTTTGCGACCATTATGAAAGATGAATCTCATCAATTTTAGCTGCATTGCACTCAAAATCAGTTGAAATTTTAGTCGTTCACAAGTAAAGTTCCTTCAAAAATTTGTTTACAGTGTTTTAGTAAAGAGCAACTAACATAACAAAAAATTTTAGTTTAGAATTTTATGCTAACAAAAGTAAGGTAAAAAGTGTTTAATTGATCAAGCCTGACTTCTAGTCCTTCAATAGAGATAAAAGGAGCAAGTCAGGAACTGACAAGAGTGGCTCTATACAAAGTAAGCTAAGTTTCAAATATCTCCTAGAGAATTCATCTCTAAGTGCATTCAATTTTCCATCTTGAGTTGAAAATATAATAAAATATTCTCATACATTGTAACTGAGTGCACACATACACAAATAAACACATTGAGAGTGATTCTATATGCCTATATATGTTAACTATTTGGCTCTTAAAGGCAAAAACTTGGTGGAACTAATATTTTGAATAATCTCTAACCACAATACAACAAAACAAACAGGAGAGATGAGCTACAATCAGTCATAGATACTAGGATTAAAAAAATATTGAAACCTAGATCAAAACAGAAGAATATTACCTGGGAGTAAGTATATGCGGATTGTGAACACAGTATATTCAGATTGTGAACACAGTACTCTAATCCCAAAGAGATGGAATCTTTGTCCAAGGCAGACGCCTATTTGTCAGGCATAGCTTGTGGACAGAAGACACAGACATAGATTACATAACTTCTCAGAGATCTTTCTAATGATGCAATAAATATTCTTACGGGGGGAAAAATGATTCTGGCAAGAAAATGAGATGGTGTATCTTTTGATATATAAAGGGAATGAGCATACCTATATGCCTAAGGACACCACTTTATTTAAAATCTAATATTATTTAATGTTACTTCATTTTTCATGGACATTCAATAGCAACTGTGACTTTTTTAGCCCCTAAGACCTCAGGTTCTTTGTGTGTTTCTTTAAAATTCTCCCTTTAAAAAAATCATTGATTATACTTTAGGGTTCTTTATGTTAAAAGCACTTGTTTTTGTTTCATGGTAGGCAAATAATTTTACTAATATTATCCTTAGGAGTTCTATTTCAGGCACCTAGCATGAGTGTTTTTATGTATCATTTATTCATATTGGGCTGTTATATTTTCAGTTGATTTCATAGGTGGACTTGATGCACACTCCTACTTCCAAGATCATGTTGAGTTAAAGCCTGTAAACCTGTAAGTAAAGGTGTGATGAGATGGAAATATTAATCCTTCTAACTGGCCTGAAACTAACCAAACTTAAAACAATTTGGAACTGCTACTACTAATCATTGGTTTAATTTTCCACTCATGTTTAAAACACACCTTTCTCATGTAACCCAGCATCATCATTATTATTCATTCCAAAAAGAATGTGAAGCAGGCAACGTGATAAATTGTTTCTAAATAAGTTTTTATGTTCCTTATCAGTAGCTTATAGTCAAAATGAAAGGGGAAAAGGCTGATTTGCTCTATAGAAGAAAGACGAAAAATATATAAGTATCTTGAGGACAGCCTAGCAGAGAGAGAGAAAAGGGGAGAAAGACCAGGTTAGAACCTGGACACTCTGTTTAGTCTCAGGGACCTTCCTTGCTTACTGTTAGACTTAGTTCTCACAATTTTAATACATTTCATAGGTGGGTCAGAGAGGATGATTAAAAGGGATAAGTATATCATATATAAAGTATAATATATATTATGCCTCACACACAAATATTTGACTGTCTTTAGAAATCATGGAAGGAAGTGAAAAAAAATCTAAAATCACTAAAATGGGAAGATTCCAATTGAGTACAAAGAAGTAATTTTGGTCACCTAAATAATAAGACAGTATGAAACAAGAAAACAAATACTGTGACTCCATCCCTAGAAAAGCAGAACAAAAGTAGCAAATAGACTATATATAAAATACTAGCTATCAGGTGTTAAGCATTTGCATATATTTTCTCACCTAACTCCCTAGAAAATACCGTAATGTAACTGAGTCCCACTTTATACAAAAGAAGACTGAGGTTCATAAGTATAAATTAACATTTGAGCCAGGGAGATGTCTCAAAAAAAATATTGAGCTTCACATGCAGGGATACTAGGTTTGATCCTCAGCACCACCAGAAATGACCCTTCCTTCCACACCAGAAGTAGTCCTTAAGCACTCCCAAGCATAATTTTAGGCATGTCCCCCAAACAAACAAAAATCCAGAGGCAGGAAATAAGAAACTTTATCAAACATCCATTATTAGTAAGTGATGAACCTGTGGTTCTTTCATAGATATCAACTAATAAGCATTCTTGATATTGTGGGATTGTAGGGATCATATATATAAGATTACTATTTTTTCATCTCAATGTTCTCCATTTTCATGGGTGGAGGAAATTCTGTGAAATAGCCATGGGATGAGAAACACATATGAAAGTTTTCATCTGCTTCCTCTTTGCCATGGTGTTTTATTCCCAAATCTACAACTCCCAATATAGCCTATTTAGGAAAAAAAAAGTTCAGAGAATCATCACTTGCTCCTCCACCTGCCCAAATTAAATTAATTTTGTTAAAGCAGGATGATCAAGGAAACCCATTACAAGACTAGGTGTGATAGACGTTTAAATAAATACTGGTTTCTTAAAGCAAATTCAATTTGGAAACATGTACCATATATAAATACTCAGGAGGAACCAAGCAGCCACCACCCCATTACTCACTCTGTTATGTACTTGTAAGTAAAGAATGTTCTCCATTCTTTCATCCAAAAGTTGATGGAGTTTTTGGAGAGCATGGGAGGACTTGTGACAAAAATAAAGATGCCCAACACACTGGAAGTAATAAAAGAGCTGAAATAAGGCCTAGCAGTAGCTTATAGTTTCATATATTTGATACATAATAAGGAAGTAATAAATAATTTTTCATTACTGTAAAAAAAAATGGGCTGGAGCACAGCAGGTAGGGCATTTGCCTTGCATGCAGCTGACCCGGGTTGATTCCTCCATCCTTCTCAGAGAGCCCAGCAAGCTACCAAGAGTATCATTTCCACATGGCAGAGCCTGGCAAGTTCCCCACAACGTATTCAATATGCCAAAAACAGTAACAACAAGTCTCACAATGGAGACGTTACTGGTGCCCACTCAAGCAAATCGATGAGCAACAGGATGACAGTGATACAATGATACAGTAAAAAAAAAAAACTAAGTAGAGAAATTGTCATATGAAAGGTGTTGGTCATATGTAAGAAATACCTTTTCATTAAGAATTTCTAAACTGGGGCTGGAAGGATAGTACAGTGGGTAGGGCATTTGCCTTGCACGTTGCCGACCCAGGCTCGATTCCCAGCATCCCATATGGTCCCCTGAGCACCGCCAGGAATAATTCCTGAGTGCAGATCCAGGAGTAACCCCTGTACATCACCGAGTGTGACACCAAAAGATTTTAAAAAATAATAATTTTAAATGATGATTTATTGATGTTGATTTTTAAATCTCCTTCCTTGAATTATACACATAACTATGTACCTCTGAAGAATGTTCTGTGGCATGTCCCAAGAGCAAATGGTTTCTATCTAAGTATTCTCAAGTCCCTTTCATCTCTATGAATGAGAAACATATGAAATATTTTCTAAAGATCTCTAAAAAGCTTTGATCAACTCTAGTCCTTCCTTAAAGGGTTTCTCATCTACCTTGCTCACTAGTGAACTCTTGCACCTCTTTATGTAGTATAAACTACAAGCTGCAGAAAACAATAGAGTAAGTTCTGATTTGACAGACTGTGCAACTGGTTATGTCAAATGAATATGGAACATCTTTCAATCACAAATGGAGCAGGACACTGAAAGCAAACCAAACCTGAATTAAAATCATTGTGCATGAAACAATTTAAGAGATCAATGTGTGTACTCCCAGCCAGTATGCAAATATTATAGTTATCCAGTTGGTATTCAACAGCCTGTATGACTTCTTTATATTAGGTGTCCTGGTACCCAATATAATAAGGCCCATCTCACTATTCAGCAATGGTTTCTCTGCCCTATATTCTTAGCAAGGGGAGTGAAAGCTAGTTTTTAACTTTCCATAAATCTCTTGAATCGCATGAAACATAAAGTCAGGTTTTCTGAGAAAGACACTTTATTAGGGAGTAACAAGCAGAAAGAAAATTTCCTTCTACCTTCCTGGGTTCTTAGCTGGTACATCAATCAAATTAACAGCAAACATCAGTATACAGAAATAATAAGTTACATTGAATACATAAGGAAATTTGATACAGATATAGTTCTAAAGTCAGGGGGATAGGATGAAGCAAGGAATGAGATCGACGTCTGGGACTTTGAGGAGAGAGGGGAAAGAGTCACACAATGAAGAAAAGGTAATTCAAAGGTGACAAGAGTAGATAATCCATAATTAAATGTTTTCCTTACCACACCAATTTCTCTGAATGATTGTATCTGGCTTTTAAAGAATCTGAGTAAATATCACTAATTTTAACTGCTAGGCAGCTAAGGAAGTGATAAAGTTTTTCATAAGTTTCCCAGGCCTCAACTGATTTCGAATCAGAACAATTTACATTCTGTGTGATAGATCTTAAAAAGTCCTGTTCTGAACATGGGGAAGGTGAAGAGTATCAGGAAAATCATATTCCAAGGTATTTTATGGGTACTAATAATTTTCAATTTCTAGTAGCTATAAACAGTCCATTTAGAGGCAATGTTGCAGACTTGTATAGGAGGCCTTCTTGTGTTTGATTGTGTCATCATTCACAATCATAAAGACTTTTCCAGTGGCCACTAGAAAATTGAGGATGATGTAACAAAGTAAAGGGCTCATGTGTCCATCTGGTCTTTCAACCTTTATCTCTCTTTTTAAAGTACTCGTGTCAAGGTCTGCTGATTTAATAAATGGGTCTAGTGCCATTTACAACTATTTATTGATTACTTCCAACATGTGTAGTAGGCCCTGTGCTGGGAGCTGGAGATATAGAAATGAGTAATGCTCAAGCTTGAACTTCCAGCAGTTAATTATCAAGGAGAGCAGACCTACATAGACATAAATACATTCCATACAGTTTTCCCAAGATCATTTCTTTAGCAAGGGAGAACAGTTCATTGTCAATGCAATGGAAAGGGTATGTCTCGGCTAACTTTTGAAAGATGCTAAAGAGTTTGTCAAAAGCAGAAGAGAACAATCCCATGCATAGAGTCCAATTTGATGCACCATTCTGCAGAAGAACAAAGTTGGAATTTGTGACTTACCATCCTTGTGTTTGCTGCAGTTCTGACATAAAGTGAGAAGCCGATGAGAAAACAGATGTTTTAACAAAGCAGGAGTCCTAAGAGCTCTTGGGGGAACTGGGGACACCCCGAGATTCTCAGCAGCTGTTGCTCATTAAAAATGTATCAGTTATTATGCCTAAAGTTTTAGAATGTCTGTAGCGTTGTCTGTCTGGCTGGGGGGTCTGCAGCACTTACACAGAGGGAAGCCACTGTTGGAGACTTTCAGTCTTGTCACAGTTGCCAGTGAGGGGGCTTTAACTTCAGCATAAGTACAAGCAGAGTCTCCACTAGCATCACTTCAACCCCCGTACTATACCTGGATTCTACCTGTCATGAGAGGTAGGGAAGAGGTTGCTCTTCTCATTTTCACAGAGTTTCAACAGTGGCATTGAAAACAACACCTGCACAGCGGCAGCATGACCAAGAGGAGAGAGCTAACAAAGGCAAATTTACCTCTCAGGAAGACAAAATAGCGTGATACAAAGCCATGCAGCTATAGAAGAGATACAGGTGATCAGAAAACATCACAGTTAGCAATTACATTACTTAAAAGTCAGTTGACAACACCCAAAATAGTTTGTGACCGGGATATGGGAAAATGAAACTCCATGTAGCAATAGTTCTTTGCATAAAAGTAATTAGGCCAAGGCAGTTCATCAAAGATTGCCACGAAATTTTAGGACTGAGATCAAAAATAATAGTAAAGAATTCTGAGAATGTTAGAAATTTCTTTGAAGATGCCTACAATTGCTGTTAAGAAAGATTTGATGGGGGAAGGGGAGGTGGCTGGTAGTTCCCTGTGACTTTCAGCTGTTCATTTCCTAAGGTTTCCAAATGAGAAGTTGACCTTTGTCTGCATCTTGAGAATCCCCCAATCTATCTGATTGCCTTTGCTGGAGCCTGATTTTTTATCACAAAAATCGTTACATGCTCTGTGGCCACTGCTGATTGAATGGCTGCTGCCACCGCTAAGTGCTAGGAGACATAAAAGGCTAACGTCCACTTCAGGTGGCGTGGCAGTCAGCCCACCTGCCACCTTCACTGCCTGGCTTCCGTTTCAAATAGTCGCACTCAGAGTGAATCCACCTCTGATGAGCAGGAAGCTGGACAGAGCCAGAGGTGGTCTGTCCATCCACTCTTTCTAAAGTACACTGTTTCATATCAATTGGAAGTTAATGATTTTATATTTAAAGCATTTAGATTAAAACCAGAAGAATAATTAATTGTGTGTATGTGCATGTTCAGATTTGTGTCTGTGTGTGTGTGTGTGTGTGAGAGAGAGAGAGAGAGGTAAGAAGAGAAGACAAGTGTACTTTTAAACCAATACTGATTTAAAAGCCAACACCCAGCAGAGATAGATTAGTGAATTGCAGTTGAATGAACCTCAAGTCCATGATTTGCATTTACTACATTTTTTTTCTTGACCAAACATCTGAAGATTAATACAGTGTTTATTCTGTCTTGATTTTGTTTTCAATTGTTTTTGATTGGCTTTCATACTTTCATATTTATCTGTCCCCTGTGGCAGCCAAAGTCAGGTGTCTGTAATCTGCTCCTAGTGATGGCGGGATCATTTTTCCCATTACTGAGGTGGAGTTCTTTTGCCTGAGGCTCCCATCAGCCCCTGAAATGGTAGGCACTTACAGAAGCATTAACTTCCAGCCCTCTCCAGAGTGCAGTGCCCTACAACTCTAATGCTTCTTAGTTATCCCAAAGGAGGGACAGGCTTGCCAGCATGCCTGCCTTTCTTAGCGGAGATAAAAGAATTCGAGGCTCATTGTTCTCTCCTCATCGTGCAATTCTTTCCCTTTACTATTCTGACCTGTTTCTTATGTTGCCTCATGAAAAACTGAAGATTTTATAAACTTACATAGTCTGTGTCTAGAAGGTACTTTTCAGGTTAGTTGTCATTTCCTCTCTTGCCCAGAAGTCCAGGGCTGTTCTTAATTCTTGAAATTCAGAGCAACAGGGAGAATATAGATTTATATGATTGGTTTGAAGATGGAACACCTATCCCATTCCAAAATTAAGCAGCAAAACAAACTTTTTTTTTCTTCTTGGGTCACACCTGGCAATGCACAGGGGTTATTCCTGGCTCTGCACTCAGGAATTACTCCTGGCGGTGCTCACGGGACCATATGGGATGCTGGAAATCGAACCTGGGTTGGCCGAGTGCAAGGCAAATGCCCTACCCGCTGTGCTATCGCTCCAGCCTAAACAAACTTTAACTCTTTTTTCTTTTTTTTCCTTATACACTTCTTTTTTTAAAAAAATTTTTTATTTGTGAATCACCGTGAGGTACAACTTTTCCTTCTTGTGTTTCAGCCATACAATGCTAGAGTACCCATCCCTCCACCTGTGCCCATTCAACTATCTCTATTTTCAAAGGAAAGTATGTCCTGATTTTAAAACTAAAGACAATTCACATAAAATTAATATTATAATTAATACATTTTATGTTATTTTAATATAAAATATTTATTCTATGTTATGACAGATTATAGGGACAAACAATGCATCAGAAAGAACATATAATACACAGGTGAAAGAACACACCCACATATCCATGCAATGCACACACACATACACACATCCATAAGGGATGCAGAGAGACTTAGAAAAGCAATAGAAAAAGAGACTGTGACAGGTGTATCAAGAGACACACTTTGAAATAACATCATTATCTTATTATTTGATTTCATTCTGCCTTAAGGGTAGCTACCCTCAGGTAACTACTAACATAACTACAGACATCAGTCACTTTTTAAAAGATATGATCTTAAGGATCCTCAAACTCAAAGTGTTCTACCCAGCCTCATTGATCAATCAGAGCCTCACTGAAGAGTGACAAGTCGACATGATGTGTCTCTGGATGGGATATGAGGACACAGCACCACCTATGAAGTATCTTGCTACAAAGTTAAGCTTGATCTTGGACTGAAAGTGGAGAAAATACAAAATGAACAGAATAAATTACATCTTACCACAGGAAAAAAGACAGACAGAATGCAGGAATTAGTTTTGGAGAAACTTTTTTTAATAAAGGAACCATTGCTTATTACAAAATTTAAAAGACATGGTAGTCAAATAACTGTGTATAAAATATTTGGATTCTGAATATAATAAACCAACTGTAATGAGAATTTTTCATACAATTGGTAAAACGTGAATATAGAATGCCTAGGAGGCTTTTATAAATTGTGCATTTAGATAAATATAATCATGATAGCTTTTCTTTGTTTAAAAATAAATTCTTATCACTTGAGCAAGGATTCTTGTCTTCAGCACCATTTCATCCAGATCAGATTTCTTTTTTTTTTTAATTATTTATTTATTTATTGCTTTTGGCTCACACCCAGCGATGCTCAGGGGTTACTCCTGCCTTTGCACTCAGGAATTACTGCTGGCAGTGCTAGGAGGACAATATGGGATGCCAATATGGGATGACAATATGACAGTATGGGATTGAACCCGGGCTGGCTGCATGCAAGGCAAACGCCCTACCTGCTGTGCTATTGCTCTGGCCCCCCAGATCAGATTTCTTATTCGTGAGTATTGAGGATATTTAGTCTCATCTTTGGCCTCTGCCCACTAGATGACAGGAGCACCCATCTCTTGTCAAATTGTGAAAACCAATTAGGAAATATTCCAGCATTCAGAACTAGGGATAGGGCAGGGAAGTGATAGAATTTATGCTTCACAGGTGAGGTCCTGGGTTCAATCCCTGGCATCAGAAGGAATTAAATGTTACTGAGTTAGACATGGAATAAAGATACTCAGTTGATTAACATGACATAATGTCTAGGACTTGCTTTTAAATAATCTAGCCATAAAGTTTTGGTTCATAAATAAAAGTTGATTAATAGTTTTATTTTAATTGAAGCTGGATGGTGAGTACAAAGTCATTTATAATACCACCTTCTGTACTTCTGTATATGCATTTAATTATTTTAAAGCTAGCCTCTTAATAAAACCCAAGAAACGTTGGCAATAGGCATTGAACGCTCCCAGAGACATATTTCCTAATGCTTTTAGAATTCCTGTCTGACATCGTAGACATTACTCCTTTACCTATCAAATTTTTTTGTTGTCTCCCAAACAGAAAATGCTGGCCATAAACACAGCTAACATTGAAGATAAATGTAGTGGGTAGCTAAAAGTTATGCCCAACCCCCTACAGTGAACCACAGTTTTTCTCCTTGCCTTATTCCCATTTTAAAAGGAATTCACTAGTTGGGTAGCTAAAGAAGCTTCAAGATCTTGAAATTCTGCTATAACTAAAAGATTGCATAAAATTATTAAAAAAGTACACTATTCCAATCTCACATCTTTATTTTTTCACTTAAATTCCTATTAAAAATGTGGTGGAATGAAAGTGATAGAAAATGGGTCTGGTCTGTGTTTTTCAAAATGCAGAGAAATGGAAAAGTAGATAAATGTTACAGGAAGAGTGAAAGAGAACAGAAAGGCTCTCTCTCTGAAATGTGCAGGAAGGAGGGAACAATATACAGGGAGAGAATGACTCCAAAAGTACAAAGTGGAAAGTTGGAAATTTTCTTTACCTCATTCAAATTATGACTGAAAAGTCCATTCCCAGTCATATTAAGAGTCATTTCACTGAGTTAATTGAATGGAGATATAAAATTACTATAAAACATCATCTCTACTGGTGTGCTCCTTACCATTTAGTTGGAGGGAGAAAATTTACCGGTGTGCAACAATCAGAGCATAGTTAATTATGAAGTAGAATTGCCTCCACATGCGGTATAACTGATGGTCTAAGAGTTGCTATTATCGGGATGAGAAAGCACTATGACTGAGGTAGGCGTCTTCACAGAGGAGGAAAATTTTCAATTAAACCACAAACATGAATGAGGTTTGGATCAACTAATATTTTTTCATTTAAGAGACACGGTGAGAGCAAAAGTATTCAGCAAGCTAGTAAGACGCTAGTCTTGCAAAAGGCCAACCCGGGCCAAGTTCCCAGCACGATAGCTCCTGAACACCACCAAGAGTGGTCCCTGAGTCAGGAGTAACTCCTAAATACTACTGGGGGTGGCCCAAAAATTTTTTTTTTAAATGTATATATATTAAGTGCCAGTTATGTGACAAACACTGCATGGAGGTCGGTACTGTAAGATGCATATGCCAGAACCCTCATCTTCCAAAATCTTCCTTCCTGGTATAAAATCAGGAATTGCAGAAAATGTCCATTAAGGAAGAAAGATGATAAGAAATTGGTTTATGTATTATGGGAGCTGTCAAGTCCTGAATGTTCAAGGAGCACTGGACTCAGAGAGCAACCCAGAGAAGAAGGGGTGATGCAGGCCTGAGTCCAAAGGCAGTCTGGAGGCAGAATAACCTGAGGGAACAATCTCCTCATAAGGTCTTCAACAGATGTAATAAGTCCTGGCCACATTAGGAAGGAAATTTGCTTTACTCAAAGATAGTTATTTAAATGTTCATCTCATATGAAAGTATCACCTTAAGTGACATTTGGACTAAGTTTTACATTTTTATTTTAGTCACACTGATTTTTAATACTTTTGAAGTTAGGATTTCGTGTATGCAACACCTCACCCTCTATCAGAGTGTCCATTACCTTCCATATTGTCTCAGGACCTCCTCCTGATGCTCTCCGGCTGCCGTCTTCCCCAGAATAAGCTCAGTTCTGTAGACCAGTTCAAGATTCTGTTGCTTCAGACCATTTATTATTTCCTTACCATGCTCCTTCAAATACTAACATATGAAAGAGGTGATTGTTTTTAATGTGTCCCTATACTACACATTTAGACTAGTTTTTGACCAAATATATGGGTATTATAGCCTAGTAAAGTTGACACATAAAATTGACCATCACAGGATAGATTGTATATAAAGAGCACAGGTCAAATGCTAGGTTGTATGAAAGCCAAACAGGACAATTCTTGTGCTGCTAACAAACAACACTGTAGGAAGATGATGCTAGGGATGTATAGAGTAGTTTGGAGATAAAATACTATCCTATCATCTTTACCCTGAGATCGCCAAGCTAACCAATCATTACATCCCTCCTCAATGGTTATGTAATAGGCACTTCTCTCCCAGGAAACTAATTCTATACTCAGTTTTTACCTGAATACTATGCCTGGAAAGCAGGAAACACAGGTTTTAAGCTTTCTTATTGCTATAGCCATATGTATAAATAGTATAGAAACTTTTTGAATTTTGAAAAGTGGATATTTAGTTTTCAGTGTCCAAATCCCTTCAAGCAATTTCTATTTTCTGTTTTAGGTCGAAGTAAATAATGATCTAAAATACTGCTGCTGATCTTGATATAGAAGCAAGGCATCATCAACAGACCCTCTTTGCATCAACCAGGTATCACATCTCAACTCTTCCAGAGAGAATGAACTATACCTCCCTGATTTCCCATGAATAATGGAACTCTTCAAAGTCACAGCCTATGTATCGTTATCATTATTCACTAGATGAGTTGTAAGTGTTTGGCTGGGTATTTTTAAGACATTGTGTTCTTATATGAATATTTGTAAATTCTTTTTAATTTTATGAGATTAATGTTAGGCATGCAAAAATGAAAAATCCTGTGAAAACCTACAGTTAATTCTAAGAGAAATATTGGTGTGTATGACTGAGATATGAAGTAAGAATAGGTCACTGGTGCAACTGTTCTAGGCCTGACAGAGTTTGAACTTGCAGATATTACCAATGTTACTAGACATGGAATTAGATACTATGATAACTGATAAATGGGTACAAAGAACAGATCGGCTTTCAGACTAATTGTAGAACACTTTTTTTAATTCCACACAATAAAAACATGGGGTCTCCCTTTGCTCTTGATTTTCTAAAACCCAGGTTAATATGGTTGCCTGAATTTCCAACTGAAACAAGATGTCTTATTCTTCCTGTGTTTTAAAATATATATTTCATGCGTACATAGAGAGTGAAATAATTCTTAGAGTACCTTACCCCACAGATGGGACTATGGTGTGTCTAAGGTTTATATTTTCCTTTCTTCCATTATTCCTTTCTTTCTTCCTTTCTTTCTTTATTTCTTTCTTTCTTCTTTTTTGAGGGGTGGGGATATACCTGCTGATGCTCAGGATTTATTTCTAGTCCTGAACTAATAAATTATACCTGGTAGGCTCAGGGGTTCATACAGGATGCCAGGGATCAAATCCAAGTTCATTATATGCAAAGCAAATGCCCTACCCATTGTACTAGCACTATAGCCCCATAAAGTTTATATTTTCCAGTCTTTATCCCAGTCTTGATATTTGCATAAAACTCAAACTTGTGGACTTGAGAGATAATCACAGTCAGAAGTCTACAATCAAAAATGTTTTGAAGATATTAAAAAGAGTCATAAAAGTGGTGTGGAACTTTCTGTAAGTACTTCTAAAGAAAATGTTTAGATTTTTCTACATCAACTTTTCATTTCCCAAATCATTCTAGTAGTAAAAAAAATCAACACATGTAACCATGGAAAAGTGTACTGTCTCGAAAACACAATAGCTTTGCTTCTCTGTTGGTATATTTCAGTACTGTTGTTACACATGAAAATGAGTTTTGCTTACTTTGTATAACCAGGAAGAGATTTTCTTTTTGGCATGATAATACCACAATTCCTCTCTCCCACCAATAAGGTGAGAATTAGATGAAAAGTTGGGAACTATTCTTTAAATCTTGAAGTATTCCACAATTGAAATAGTCAGTTATTGAAATGTCAGAGCAAGTTGGACCCTAAGGCTCTTGCTACTCTTGCACCAAATGCTAAGAAAAGCCCAACAAAAACACAAAAAATTGTCCAAATTTTCTAAAAAGTGGCTTGAAAATAACTGCCCATGTTAAAGCAATTAAAAAAGTATAGAATACAAATTTCATTTGAAATATAAAAATATCTTATGGACTTCATATTCAAATTCCAAGACTAATGCATGTTCTGGAGAAAGATAACAGAATATTTTTTATTTATTTTTTATTTATTTATTTTATTGAATCACCATGTGGAAAGTTACAAAGCTTTCAGGCTTAAGCTAGAGACATTTTCTTCTTTTTTTTTTAACTTTTTATTAAATCACCATGTGGAAAGTTACAAAGTTCTCAGGTTTATATGTCAGTTATACAATATTCAAACACCCATCCCTTCACCAGTGCCCATATTCCACCACCAGAAACCCCAGTATACCCCCCGCCCCCACCCCCTACCCCCTACTGTATAACTAATGAATTTCACTTCATTTTTTCTTTACCTTGATTACATTCCATAATTCAACACAAAACTCACTATAGTTGTTGGAGTTTCCAACCAAGAGAGACAGACCTACTACATTTGATAATTAGTTTTTCATTGCTGGAAATGAAGAGATATGTAGCCCCACTGCTACAAGTACATAACTCTCTCTCTCTCTATTTTTTTTCCTTTTTCCTTTTCCCTTTTTTTTTTCTTTTTCCCCCTCATCCTCCGTCCCACGCCTCATAGTATGGTGTACGCCACGCCACATCGGCCAGCGTGGGGCTTTTACTTAGTTCACAGTCCAGAGGTGGCTGCTACATTAAAAACCTTCAATATTTCAACAAAAACTTACTGTTATTTGGAGTTTCCCCCCCAAGTCAGACCTGTTCAAAAGGAACCGTTTCACATTGCTGACAATTATAAATGTTAAGTCCCGCGTTCGCGCGGTTTTGGATTTCTGTATAAAGTCCAGGGAAAATTCTGCCAGAAATTACATAGCCCAGCTCACAGTCCCAGTGCATTGCTGTAAGAAGTCTCTGAATTCAAAGTCTTTAGGCGCAGAGGGTCCGATTCGCGCTCAGCGGCTCCGGATTTATCTGGGCCGAGGGCATGCCGGTTACGCCCCCTTCCCATGAGTTCCTGGGAGCCCCAAAAGTAAAAACCGAATACCTGTGGGTTTGGAGTCACAGAAGATGGCGCCTGCCACGTGGGTGCCGCCAGGCCGCCGCTTTCCGTGCAGGAAGGCAGGGTGGGGAGGAAAAAAATCCACCCCCGGCAGCACAGAGTTGTAGCCCAGTTCGCAGTCCCAATGCATCACTATCGGATGCTGCGCTGGATGCCCGTATGTGTTACATCTCTGGAGTCAAAGTCTTTAGGCGCAGAGGGTCAAAGTCTTTAGGTGCAGAGGGTCCCAACAGAATATTTTTAAAAAGGAAGAAAATCAGTAAGACAGAAGTATAAAAATAACATTTGAGCATTTAAATTGTCACATGTTTATTCCATAACAATTTTATATTAATAATTATGCTTATATTTATTGTTAGCATTTATGTAGAAAAAATAGCACTCCAAAATTAGTACCATGGTAAACTTTGTAGTTATTTTATCACTAGATTAATTTGTGCATTGAAGATGCACTGCAGAATCCTATAGCTATTCTAAAGATAATTTTTTTTGGAATGAAAAAAATTACATGTGCGATTTTCTAAGAATATTCAATATGCACAAATACCATATGTTTGCATTAGTTTTTAATCTTTTTTATTTAAATAATTACATCATAACTATTTTAATCCCCTCTCCCTCAAATAATTCTGAAATTCTGGAAGATTTGCCACTTATCAGGTAAAACTTTGATGGATATCTTACCTTTTCTTCTTCCCTTTTTGCTTCCCCTGATGCTTTCTTTCACGGCTTCTCTTTAGAAGTTCTATGTACTTACAAGAAAGGGAAGAAAAGAAATGCAGTGATGTGTAATACACCCAACAGGTACCCCTGATCTGGCTAATTCTATACAGTCATGTGACTGCTCCTACGAAGTGAGAATTTCTAGTGCCTGCAACTTTTCCCTACTGTGTATGTAAGAATCTATTCTGTCCTGTGTGGTAGGAATATCAACAAAGACAAGACAAATCTTGTCTTTTTCATATTCATTTCATATTCATATTTCATATTCAAGTCTGGTTTAAGTAAGGAAAGGATGTCTCATAGTTAAACTCTCTTGCCAGAATCTCACCATATTAGTATGGTAATACTGCAGGTTCAACTGTTTCCTCAAAAGTGATTGAACTGAATAGAAGACATCTTCCTACTAGGGGCTTATTAACAGATAGTGCTGACTGGAAAATAGAAGGGAAAAGTAAGTCAACATTTCTTTTTCCTGTCTTTTGAGCTACCTTGACACTGTGTCTTGTAATCCTTCACCAGGCCTGCCCTAACTCAGACCATCTATCTTGTTTAAGTAATATGAGCATCATCTGCTCTCGTTATGTGGTACACCAGGAATAAGGGGTGGATTTTAATTTACCATATACTTATTCCAAATTCCAGACATGTGTCAAGGCCAGAAGAATTTAAGTGAGAGGCATTAGAGAATTCCCAAGACTCTGTCTTGGAGTGGTTTACATCAGAGAAAATCTCTAAGCTACTACATCCCCTATATCTCAGCAGTCATAAGGTGAAGATATGTGTCCCTGAAAGGAAAACTCCTCACATCTGAGAAACTGTTAGTTCTCTTGTGTAGACAGTAATGTGACATCTTGTCCTACAAAAATACTGAATTCTTTCTTACTTTCTTTTAGTCTGCAAACAAACAAGTAGAGGAGAGTACGCTCATATAACTACATAGTGTATAATGCAGAAAAGGGATAGATACATTTAAAACAATAGGATATGTTCTAATTCAGAATTCTAAAAGATAAATTTCAAAAATAAATCATACTTTATGGGTAGGGTCTCTCTTTTTGTCCTGTAAGAGCTAGTTTCTTTGCAGAGCACTAGAAAAATGCCATTTCTGGACCTTCAGTAAGGCTTTTTAAATATTGATTTTTCAAAAGGAAAAAAGTTATCAGATAAAAAATTTATTCCCCTAGGCCTTGCAATCATATAAAGGACAAGAATCATCTTAAATGCTAAATATGTTTTAAACTAAGCATTGGGAGTCAGAGAAACAATACTGCAGATAGGGCCTTGCCATGCACTCAGCCAACCCGGCTTGAACCCATGGACTATTCTGGTTTGCCAAGGCCCACCAGGAGCAATCCCTGAGCAGAGAGTCAGGTGGAAGCCCTGAAAACACAGGCTATGGTCAAAAACCAAAATTTAATATTCAATAAATCCAAAATATGATTTGTTTTTAATTTAATTGCCAAAATGTATATATATACATACATACATACATACATACATACACATGTATATATAAAACAAAGAGAGAAGATAGGAAGAAAGAAAAGAAGAAAATAAGGGGGAAAGGACAAAATGAAGACGTATGGGAGGAAGGAAATAAGCTAGAGTTGGAGGTTTGCCTAATTTGAATTTGGAAAATGTCCATCCTTAACTCAGAGTTATTGTTCTTTTCTCCTTGAGTGATTGAAAACATTGAACTATTTCAATGAAGGGCAAGTTTATCTTTTTTTTCTTGTCCATGGTTTAATTTCCAAAATAGTTTAAAGAAATAAATAATCTATCCAGTTATTCTACTGAAATTATACTTTCTAGTCATAAAACTCGCTTTAAAGAACAACTTTGTAATTTTATATTAGGATTCGATTTACCTAAATTCAGGTTTTCCAAAAGGAAAAATGACAGTAGTTTAACTGAAATAAAGGTTTATATAACTTATATTCCAAACTTTTGGAGACAGACAAGAGGTGGACTTAGTTCTCTAGAGAAAGAGAGCAGGTTTCTTCATTTTTGGTCATTTAGTACAGCATTATCTATCTTATATCTTAATTCAAGATGAAAGCTAATGTTGCAATCAATGTTTTTGTACTCCAACAATTAGAAGGAAAAAATGGGATATTAAAGAGTGCTTCCTTCAGTTAAGTTGCACACATAATATCGCCTTGTATCCAATTGGGAAAACACTTGCTCCATCCCAAATTCAGCTGCATGTAAAACCAAAACTTGTGATCTTTATTCTTCCTAGCCATCTAAAGCTTATAAGAAGAAATTGATGTGGGGCCAGAACAATAGTACCGTGGGTAAGGCACTTGCCTGCATGCAGTTAACCCAGGTTCTATCCCCAGAATACCATATTGTACCCCCAGTCCAGCCAGGCATGAACCCTGAGCTCAGAGCCAGGAGTAACCCCCGAGCATCACCAGGTGTGGCCCCAAAACAAAAAAGATAGGGAGGGGACCAGAGTGGTAGGAAAGTGGGCAGGATGCTGCCATCTCAGGCTTATGCTCCCTAGAGCCCACCAGAAGTGACCCCTGAGTGCAGATCCTGGAGTGAAGGCTGAGGACCACCAGGTATAAACTCCCAAATAAATAAAATAAAATTTTTAAAAAGAAAGAAAAAGGAAAAACATAGATGTATACTGAAGAATTAGTACCAGTCTCTGTCACATAGTTCAAATTATCCAACATGATTTGTTAGGATAATATTTTTATTTACTTTTATTAATTCCATGGCAATGCTTTCTAGAAAATAAGCATACTTTCCAGTGAGCATACTTTTAAGTACTGTGAGTGAGGAATTAATCATCCACTTTCTGGATCAGAATTCTACCTCATCTTTTTGCCTTTCTTCTTAGAAAAAAATAATTAATCCATGATGCTAAGTTCTCCTGTTTTCCATAGTTCTGCAGAATATATTGTAAATTTCCTAGAAATTTAATTTAAATTTCAAGAGCCAATATATTACTTGATTCTCACTATTCTGCTACAAAAATAAATTAATTCTCTATACTTTATGAAAACATAACTCTTCAACTATTTTATTTTGTCAGCACCTTCTTTCTTAGCAACATCATTATTTTCTTTTTATTAAACTCAATAAACATGCAACAGACATTGATGCTTAGGAAGGTGGGACAGGATATATAAATAAAATGCATATGATCCTTTTCTATTATTTTCTCTTAATGAATGCTGCCTCTATGTTTCCCTTCATCTTTATTTCTTAGTATATTAAGATTTTTGATAGTTTGTTTCTCTAGAGAAAGATCAATTGAAGAGAAGGAAAAAGTATAACAAAATTTTTGTAGGTTTTATTATAAATTTATCCTAGGATCTGTGTTTGTGTGTGTGCTTGTGTGTGTGTGTGTGTGTGTGTGTGTGTGTGTTGAGAGAATTCTGGGAAAACAAGTTGAGATACAAAGATCTTCCAAATATCATTTCTTATCTTTTTAAAAAAAAACTTTATTTAAACACCGTGGCTTACAAAGTTGTTCATAATACGGTTGTTTTGAGCATTCAACGTCCAGCACCAGTTCCACCACCAGCATGACTTTCCTTACGATCCAAGTAACATTTTTAAAATAATATTTCTTGAAGTAACTATGGCCACTGAAAAACTGTTGGTGATAGGATCTTAGTGCCTTGTGCTTGCAGATATGGCAGCAGTCCCTGGTGACTGAGACAATACTTGGAACATCCTCCCCCACCCTCCTGGCTAAATAGAAACTTGATTACTTAATCATATATGCTTAACTCCCAGTCTGGGAAGCTTCTGGACTCTTAATTTAACTCTTTTATTTTCTCTCTCTCTTTTTTTTAATTTAATCACCATAAGATACACAGTTACAAAGTTGTTCATGATTGAGTTTCAGTCAAACAATGTTTGTTCCATCACACATTCCTTCACAGTATCCCCAGTATCCCACATCAGTGTCCCCAGTTTCCCTCCACCTCCCTCCTCCAATTCTGCCTCTATGGCAGACACTTTCTTTCTCTCTCTCTCTCTCTCTCTCTCTCTCTCTCTCTCTCTCTCTCTCTCTCTCTCTCTCTCTCTCTCTCTCTCTCTCTCTCTTCCCTCCCCTCCTCCACCCTAGCTACTTTGGCATTATGGTTTGCAGTACAGTACTGAAAGTTCATCCTGTATTCCCAGAGGAAGGATGAAAGTTTGTGATGTTTTTCTAGAGAGAGAGGGTCAGATATAGAATTACTAGACTCATTTATGGGATATTAAAAATATATAGTATGAGATTAATGCACCAGGAGAGTAGAATTTAGTAGAAACAAGGGCTCAAAGGAGTGGTCCACATTTGGAAGCTTGCCACAAGTGGTGGTGGTGGGAGGGCAGCTAGGAAAGTGACGGGACCACTATGACAAAGACAGTTGGAAATGATAACTCTAGACAAGAACTGAGTACTCAAAGTAGGTAAGAGTACAACCTTCTTTTAAAGAATCACACGGTGAAGAGGTAGCATATGGCCCATGTTCCTAAATAAGATAAGGGTGTAGAAGTCGGGGGGTGGGGGAGATTTTTGGTAAAGATATGCATTTCTCCGCAAGATCAAATTTTAGAGTTCACATTTGTGAAGTATAAAATAACATGGCATGAGACTGACATGCAAGGACAGTAGATATAAGGGCCAGGAAGATTGCTCCGTAGTTGGAAGCCTGCCTCATGAGCAAGGGGAGAAGGCAGCTGGAATAGAGAAGGGATCACTGAGAAATTGATGGTTGGAGGGATGGGTTGGGATGGAAGATGTGTGCTGAAAGTAGATAATGGACCAAAGATGATGGCCTCTCAGTATCTGTATTGCAAACCATAATGCCCAAAAGTAGAGAGAGAGTATGGGGGAAATTGCTTGACATGGAGGCAGGGGGCAGGTGGGAAAAGGGGTAAACTGGGTATATTGGTGGTGGGGAATGTGCACTGGTGGAGGGATGGGTGTTTGACCATTGTGTGATTGTAACCCAAACATGAAAGCTTGTAACTATCTCACAGTGATTCAATAATTTTTTTTTAATTAGAGTTTAAAATGACCCCCAAGAGTTACCTGATGGGACTAAGCCTGGTTACTACAGTGACTTGTTGTGTCCTACAAGGTCTGCTATGCCGACTTTCAGACCAGCCTTCTTTAATCGACCTTTACTGGTCCTCGGCTGTCATGAGTCCCAGCCTGAGCTTATCTAAAATCTGATGCTTTTCTGACCAGATCATTCAAGCTCAGGACAGCTGAAGAAGACTCCACTCTTCTCCCTCTCCCCCTTTCCTCTGCCTGGGTTGCCACTGGGAAATAGCTTCCTGTGGCCTTCCATCTTGCTAGTATTGTCTTTTCAGAACAGGTAAGGATTCCTAGACCAAAGATTATCATTCTTTGTTTCACAAATGACAAGGGAGCCTGGTCTTAAAGATAAAAGAAAGTTCTTTTTTGTCTGACTTGTGGCTTAAACATAAAGCCACTGATCCTAATCAAGCCTTCTTGGATTTCCTGCCAAGCAAATAATTTGCTTATATGTCTTGTTAAGTTTTTGATATTTTCTTTGTTTTCATTTGATGAGTAGCGGGAAGGGAGAGGAACACCCAGAGGTGCTCAGGGCTTACTCCTGGCTCTGTACTCAGGTATTACTCCTGGGGCGGGGGTGGGGGGACGTGGGCAACTATATGAGGTGCCAGGAATAAACTAGGGTTAGCCAACTTGCAAGGCAAATGCCTTTACCAACTTTATCTCTCTCCACCCTTATTTTATTTTATTTTATTCTTATTTCTATTTAGCTTGTTTTTTGTTTTTGTTTGGGGTGGGGAGCACCCCCATCTGCACTGAGGTTTATTCCTGGTTCTGTGCAGATAGAACCCAGGTCAACCATTGGCAAGGCAAGAATCCAACCCGCTCTAGTCGCTATTCCAGACTCAGGGCTAGAAAGGCACTTCTGGCAATGCTTGAGGACCAGGGGGTGTCACAAGGATCAAACCTGGGCCTCCCGTGTGGAAGTTTGTACTCCAACTCTTTCCAGCCAACATAGGTTAGTTCTAACTGCTGAATACCAGGTTCTTTTTTAAGTGATTTTGGAAAAAATTACTTGAAGTCCTTTTTAACTTCCTTATATGGTTTCCTTTCTTTTAAACCTCTTTCTTAAAGGGAACTACTCTCTTCCTCTTCTAATTTCCTCAATTTATTTTAGATCTAAAATGGCAGCCAAATGTAATTTTACAAAATAGTTATGTGTAAAACCAAGAGCCTCGCTATTGCAATTATTCCTATTACAGTCAGGTAATAATAATATTGTGTGTATCGATGTTAATTAGCTTCCCAGCTTCTTCATCATAACTTTCATTGTGTTATGCAGACTTCTCTGTGCTATACGTGAATTTTATCATGACAAATTATCACATTCAACCAATATCTATGAAAATTTGCATAGGTTCTTTTGTGTTTTTTTATGTTTGCCACGACTCTGAATAATTAAAATTTTCCTGTGCAAGACATTTTGAAAGCAAAATATGATATCCATACCAAAATAACTCGTTAAATCCTTGTAGGTAGTTGTATTTGGGACAGTTCATGTGGCCTGTTAACCTGTTTCCATAAGGCAAGCAAATCTCATTGATTCTATTTTATTTATTACTTTAAACCACTTTTTGTTGAGGTTGTTGTTGTTGTTTTGGGGTACTACACCAGGGAGTGCTCAGAGGTTACTCCTGGCTCTGTGCTCAGGAATTACTCCCAGCTGGCTCGGGGGACCATATGGGATGTGCAGGTTCAAACCGGAGTCAAACTCATGCAAGACTAAGCCCCTGCCTGCTGTTGTGTCACTCCAGCCCCGTAGACCAGTTTTTAAGCACGGTGAGTATTTTTTAAACGTCAGTTGATTGATCATTGAATTTTTTTGACATCACAGAGAAACACCATTGATTACAGAACTCAACCATTTAAAGTTCACCCAGAAATAGAAATCAATTGGACTTTTTGTAAAGTTCTCTTTGTGCTCCTAGGCTTGCAATAGCTTTGCTCTATGTGTCTGGGTGTGAGTTGACACTGGCCCCATTAATCTCTGTCAACAGGAAGTTTGAGTTGAAGGTTAAGAAGGAGAGTTCTTGGTTCTGTTTTATTCTTCCCTTATTTGTACTAGGAGTCCGTGGCCAGTAAACCTTCATGGTTTCATTTTGCCAAGCTTCACAATTTTCTGTCACTGTATCACTGTCACTGTCATCCCGTTGCTCATTGATTTGCTCGAGCAGGCACCAGTAACGTCTCCATTGCGAGGCTTGTTGTTACTGTTTTGGGCATATCAAATATGCCATGGGTAGCTTGTCAGGCTTTGCCATATGGGTGAGATACTCTCGATAGCTTGTTGGGCTCTCTGAGAGGGATGGAGGAATTGAACCCGGATTGACAGCATGCAAAGCAAATGCCCTTCCTGCTGTGATATGTCTATAAATATGATACCCCATGATAATTGCAACTTCTTAAAGAAAATGTAGTTTTCATTAACATTTCCAAACAAATCTGAAATACCTTATGATAGACACTAATGGTACAAATCATTATTAGCATCTGATAATAAGTTTAACAAAACTCTCATTTTTTAAAGATCCAAATTTTACCATTTTCTTCTGTGACATTCAAAGGATATTTAAGTATCAATACTTCAAAACATGTTTTAGACATCGAGGAAAGATCTGAAATGAAGAGTAATAATTTTCAAATCAGTTTCTAAAGCAAAATATCTCAAAGTTGTTTCTTATCCTAAGGTAGAAATGTAAAGGGGACAATTCCCACTAAGAGTGAAGTTTTATGACCTGAATACACCAAGAAATTTCTGCGATTGCATGTAAAAATAAAATAATTTATACTTTTTTTCAATTGTGCTTACCTTTCAAAATTTTCAGACTCTCCACTATCTATGACAAGAACTCTGGTGCTTAGCGAACTCATCTATTCATAACAGGGTCAAAACCAAGAACAGGGGCCAGAGTGATTTTTTACAGATTTAGGATTTACCTTGCATGTGGCTGACCTGAGTATGATCCCTGGCTCCCTGTATGGTCCCCTGAGTGCTACCAAGAGTGATCCCTGAACAGAACACCAGGAGTACCCTCTGAGCATTGCTGAGTGTGCCCCCTGCCCTCTAAAATAAAAGAAAGAAAGAAACGAAATAGATTCTGATTATTCCAGTAAATATAACTCATACTTTGAAAATTCTGAATTTTTGTCCATAGAAAGAATTTTAAACTCCTACTTAACTCTTATGTAACCTAAGTTTGTACACAGTTCTTGTCATCTTAACCACAAATTTCAATCACATGATAAGCAGAAAATTAGAGAAATAGGTATGGTATAAAATGAGCAGAAATACTGAGAGTAATTTACACACCCTAAAAATACAGAGGTAGAAATCTAACATCAAAATATATAGTATTTGGAGCTGGAGAGATAGTACACTGGAGAGATAGTACACTGGAGAGTTAGTACAGCAGGCAGTGCACTTGCTTTGCACAAAGCCAGTCCCTGCACCCCATGTGTTCTCTAGAGTACTTCCGAAATGCCCTTTGAGTGTGGAGTCTGAAGTATGCTGTAAACACAATTGGGTGTGTCCCCTGCAACAACAAAAAAATTTATAGTACAGTCCTAAGGAGACACTAAAGGCAGAATATACTTATTGGAGTCTGTAGGTAACATTGTATTGCTTCCCAAAATAGCATTTTATGGGTATTACGATGAATCTAGATTACCAACAGAAACATTTCTTATAAAATCAAAATATAAACCTCTTATTTTCTTATTTTCTTTTATCTGGGGCTGGCAGCAGGTAAGGCACTTACCTTGCACAAGATTGACCCAGGTTCGGTCTCCAGCTCCCCATACAGCCCACCCCTTCGTCCCACTAAGAGTGATCCCTGAGCACAGAACAAAGAGTAAGCCCTGCACACAACCAGAGTGCCCCAAAAGGAAATTTTCCTTTTATATGCTTTAAATCATATTAACTAATTTGTTTTATTTAAATAAAAGAGTCTAGGGGCTAGAGCGATAGCACAGTGGGTAGGGCGTTTGCCTTGCACACAGCCAACCTGGGTTCAATTCCCAGCATCCCATATGGTCCATTGAGCACTGCCAGGGGTGATTCCTGAATGCAGAGCCAGGAGTAACCCTTGTGCATTGCCAGGTGTGACCCAAAAAGCAAAATAAATAAATAAATAAATAAATAAATAAATAGATAGATAGATATAAATAAAAATAAAAGAGTCTATTGACATCTGCTGAAAAAATGTTGTTACCTTATGAACTGTCAGGGCCTACAGTTTAAATGAGAACCTTTAAGAGCAGGATTGCTAAGTGCTGTATAACCAGCAAAACATTATAGAATGGCTTTGTGGTCAAAATAGATTTCTTAAATAACTAGATATGCAGTTTTATTTTAGTCGCATCTCTATCCAAAATGGCTAAAATAAATATGCTTGGGTATTTAAAAGGTTGGAGTATCACTAATAGCAAAGACATACTCCCTTAAAGTTCTAAATAAGAGTCATGTTATTTAGAGGTGTCATTTGGGGGGAAGGATTGAATAAATAGATTTTTTTTAATTTATTTTATTGAATCACCATGTGGAAAGTTACAAAGTTCTCAGGCTTATATCTCAGTTATACAATGCTCAAACACCCGTCCTTTCACCAGTGCCCATATTCCACCACCAAAAAAAAAAAAACAACCCAATATACCTACCACCCCCCCACCCTCCAACCCCCCACCCCCACCTGCATAACTGATAAATTTCACTTCATTTTCTTTTACCTTGATTACATTCCATATTTCAACATAAAGCTCACTTTTGTTGTTGGAGTTTCAACACAGAACACACTATTCTTGTTGGAGTTTAACCCCCAAAATACTGCCCTATTGGCAAGGAAACATTTGATAATTAGTTTTCCACTCATGAGAATGAAGAGATATAAAGTCCGCAGCCACGCGGTTTATGATTTCTGTATTTTAGTAATTAAGTCCAGGGAGATTTAAGTTGGAAATTGCATCATTTCCCTTCCTGGGACAGCATGGAGCAAAAGCTTAGTTCACAGTCTGGAGACATGGCTGCAAGCACTCGCTGGGACCCGAAGTAATATAGCTGGCTCTGGATCCTGGTCGTTCAGCAGCAAAGTGGCTGTGCAAAGGCATGGCCACCCGGGTCGAATCTCGGCGGAGCGCGAGCCAGTACCGGCCCCAGCCCAAGACTGCCCAAGCGTCCCGCTGTTTCAAGTTCAAAACACCTTTATTTTTTCCCGAGCCACCAAGTTCATACCTGTTTAAAAGTTCCATAATACGGTGGATGCCACGCCACTTCTTCCCAGACGGAAGAAAAACCAAGGAAGAAGGATATTTCCCCCCTTAGCCGGCGTGGGGCAAAAGCTTAGTTCACAGTCTGGAGACATGGCTGCAAGCACTTGCTGTGAATAAATAGATTTTTAAGAAGAGTATGGGTCCTAGTACTAGATCTTTGGAATTTTCCACTTTGATGAAATTTCTTTGGGCACACAATGGTCAAAATATCCTGTTTTTTGTTTGTTTTTTTTCAGTTGCAATGATATAAAAGTCCTGGGCTATTTTGCAAAAGAAAAAAAGAAGTTGGGGTGGGGGGATGCAGAGAACATGAGCATAGCATGATCCTTGCAGGGGAAGTAGATACCATCCTGACTACAGTCACAGAACAAGCTGGTTTTCTGGGACATTCTTGGTCTGTCAGCACTGCATGCAGGGAAATCTCTTTACTCTCAATTGTAACAGCTTCTATCAAAGTATGAGATGTTGCATCTAACACCTTCATGCATAAAGCTCATTAGTTCCTGGTATGTAAAACTGAAAATACTCAGAAGATACTACTGGTCTGGAAGCTTCTCTGCAACTCATTAGCTTACAAGCATTGGTGAGTCAGCTAATAGGTGAGACAGTATTAAGTCTCTTTCAAACCACATCACGTGTCAGTATCTACTGGTGGCAACTGCATACTTCTTTCACATCACCTCTGCTGAGCACCTACAATGTTTGAGAAACTGTGCAGGGACTAGGGATCAAGCAAAATATAATAGAGGTTTTCCCATAATGAATTCACAGTCTAGACAGGAAGATGTTCTTGAGCAAATAAATGCCTCCTACTGCACTGCATGTAAGCCAGGTCCTGCCAGAAGTTGCAGGGGGGTTCACTCTCCAGATTCTAAGTTCGGGCAGTCCTGGGAGGAAAGAGAGCACACTCACAACTTTTCTATCTCTCTGAACATGTAACAAACTCAGTCTAACTCTCCCTTTGTATAAAAAGCTGAAACAATGATAAAAATAAATCAAATCATATTCAGAGAAACCTTGACTATGGTTGGAACTGTTGTCCACTTAGCAGATTTTCTTGTAAAAAGGCAAGGTAAACCTCTGGCTTCAATTTAAAAAAAAGCAGTAGAGTACTATAAATGTATTTTTATTTCCCTTATAAAAACAAGTCTCGGGGCTGGAGTCATAGCACAGCAGGTAGGGCGTTTGCCTTGCACGCGGCCGACCCCGGTTCTAATCCCAGCATCCCACATGGTCCCCTGAGCACCACCAGGGGTAATTCCTGAGTGAAGAGCCAGGAGTAACCCCTGTGCATCGCCGGGTGTGACCCAAAAACCAAAAAAAATAAAAAATAAAAATAAATAAGTCTCACAATGGAGACGTTACTGGTGCCCTCTCGAGCAAATCGATGGACAATGGGACGACGGTGCTACTGTGCTATAATTTTCATAACTACATTTTCTTTCCTGTGTTTTTCTTTATTATGTGATATATTATTTATATATACATTTATAAGAGACAAAATACTTGTAAATTGACTATGCTTCCTAGTAAGGCCACTGATTACTAGTAAGTGATGAACAGTTTGGGAGTCAAAAGTTCTATTAGGGTTTTCAGTTACTGGAGTGTCAGAATCTCCTTGTTTATATTGTTCCAAGGGCAACTGTACACTTTTTCTTGAGATTCCTTACCAAAAAAAAAACTCTAATAGAGAAGTGGAGAGATGTTAAGGCCTTTGCCTTGCTCACAGACAAGACTGGTTCTCCAGCACTGCAGGGGTATGGTTCTCCCCACACCCCCGGGAGTGATCCCTGAGCACAGGCCCAGGAATAAGTCCTGAGAGCCTCCTTGTATGACCCAAACCAACCCCCCACCAAAATAAAAATTCTTAGTTCCATGTGGGTCAACAAGTTGCTTTTCTTGGGTTCAACTTCTGGACACACCTGCTCTCCGATGAGCCTGAAGTCTCTCGAGGTCCCATCATCTGAGCAGATGTGTGCTATCTTATTTACTGTGATGTTAGATGAAAAAGGAAATTGACAAAGCAAAGAGCTAGTGCTCAGAACTTGAATGACAGATGCCAAAACTACACTACAGGTAGTCACTGTGATAAACCAAAGCCAGTCAGAAGAAACTCTTAACTTCACATGAAAGATAATAAACCTACAGTTCCTAGCCATCAAGAGTTATCGTGGCTCCTACTTTGTTTCAGGGATATCTGCAGGCATTATTTCTTCAAGTGTCACTAACATTTCTAACACTTTGTTGTTGTCATCTGTCTGAGAGTGGTGTCAAGCACCAAGTTTGATGAGTCGGAAATAAAACCCAGAACAGACAAGTAAGGAAACTCACTAAGGGGATAAAAGCAATGCTAAAGGCAGTCCTCAGGAACAAAAACATAGTTGCAGAGATTATGCAGCATCAGCGTCGTTTGATTTGATCCTGTTGTTTCTATCAAACTGAATATTTTTATTATTTATTTATTCTTGTTGAAACTATGATCGTATTTAAATGGTGAGAACGAATCTAAGTCTGTGACTCTGACCACCAGAATGAAAAGTTTGCTTTTACTTTTGTAATGCCAACTCTGCCACCTTATGGAAAATATTGGAAGTACACAAAGTATTTCATTGTATGTCAGCGACAAGGATCTGCTGGTAAGAGGACAAAAAAAAAGACAACAGCATCGCACCTCTCCTATTTCTAAATGTTTTTAACCTTTAGTATTTTTAGCAGCAAAAGTAATTTATAAACACTTTCAATATTAACAATTCTTAGATTGCTTGCCTGCTATGTCACAATCTAGACATTGAAACTTCATGTAAAAACCTTGTGTGATATTTTGTACTGATATGAATTTCTACTGCCCCCTAACACTGTGTAGTGACTTCACTGTATACTAACTTCTTTTCTATGGCTATTTTAAGCAACCAGGTGAATTAATTTAAAAAGTAAAGTCCCAGTAAGGAATGATCTTGTATGATGTTGGTAGCCTGGGAGGGGGGGAGGGGGGATGAATGTCTTTTTTCTTACACAACTGGTAACAAGGCTTGTTTTCACGATTTCTTTCTACATGTTTTGTGCATATAATACCTGTATATTATATTCACATTCTAAACTGACCAGAACTTGATATTTAATAGAAGATGCATACATTTTTTATGTCTCTATGAACTCTTTGATTCTGGGTACATTTACAATGGGATATAAGTATAACAGCCTTTTCTTTCAATTATGAATAAAAATGAAAATTGAAGTACAAGACAAGGACTGTTTTAATGAGTGTCTCCCCGTTGCACTCTGTATTGATTATAGTAAACTTGCAAAAGGCATGCAACCTGGGTGTCCCTTCATTCTTCAGATTTCCAGAGGTTACCCTGTTTTTTCATACACAGACAAGCATCAAATCTCAGACTACATAGTCTAAGAGAAACCTAGATCTCCCTCCCCATGAAGTTCTGAGCACGCCTGCGGAGGGTCAATGCTCCTTAGATACTCAAATGATTTACTTGCACAAGCTCGCTGGACAGCCACTCTGGGCTTCTAAACTAAGGACTAAGTTTCTTATAAACATTTCTTATCCAGAAATTTATCCCAGATGACCGTTTCCCACAGGAGGAACTTAGGCTCTCATTTTATTTTCCAAAAAGGAAAAAAAAAGCTTTTTATAGCTAATAAATTTTATTAACACCTGATGATATATAAAGGGAATCACATGCAAGAAAAGAATAACTTCAAAGTGCACCTCAGAGACTAGTAGACTTAGAATCACTCTAAATTCACCTTCACAAGGAGGGCTTTATCTTAAACTTCTGCCTACCAACTCCTTACTCCCAAAGAGACCTGCCCAATGCTGATTTCTGGCATGGCTGCTGACCTGGTTGCCCAAAATGCATTCACCATACCTCGACTGTGGAGCAATATCCCTTCACATCAGGGATCTCTTCCGAAAAATCTTAAGAAAGATTATTTTTAAGAGCACAGTGTTAAACATTGTTTGCAGAATACTTACCCTCTGCATGGCGCGTGGTACACTGGAATTCTGTCACTAGACCAGGCTTTTCCAAGAACAGTGAGCAAGTTTATCTTAAACACACGTCAAATGGTTTCATCACTGAAAAAATACCAACTCTGCCATCTCATGAAACGTACTGGATGTCCATTAAAGCATTTCATACTTCAAAGGGAAGGATCTGCTAAGAGGAAAGGGAGATCATTGCACTGCCACTGTTTCTACATGTTTTCTGTCTTTAATATTTTATCAGCAGAAAATATAAGGGGTCAGTGTGGTAGGTACATGGGAACCTGCATTTTCAATTTTTCTCTAATTATGAAGCTAAGTTTAGGGGGGGAAGCTAAAAGAATGGGGAAGTTTCTTTCAGAGGTAAACTCTAAGTTCTATCCTTAGTGATAGAACTACAACATAAAAAATTATGGTTTTTCCTATATCTATTTACCAGAGATTGAAATGTAGTCTTAATCTTACTCCCTGTCCCCTTGGGTGAATGCTTGAATTCCCAGGCCTAATTGCACAGGTGAAAATCATATATATTCTTGGGGTCTGAGAGATAGTACAGGGGTGAAGGCTTAGGGTCAGCCCAGGCTAGATCCCCAGCACCTGGGAAATGTCCCAGCCTTCCCGAGTACCAGCTGGAGAGACCTTCCCCAAAATAAAATCATATAGATAAACAATAATCATGGCTATGAATTTAACAAATAGCCTATATTCTTTTGGTGAGCATTACATTGAATCTTATTTTTTCTTCTGCTTCATGCATGTCAAAATATAAATCTTAGCCACTCCTTTTTGACCCCACTACCACCTGCTTTGGGCCTTCATCATCTCTTTTTGATTTTCAAAAATGTGATTGATGTAATATTGATTTAAAATATTGTTTGGGATGTTGGTGTGCGGCACTGTAGCTCAACATCTGCAGATGTGATAGTCTGATGGCCACCAAAAGTCTGGGTTCCACCCACCACCATACAATTGAGCTTCTCCTTGACTTAATTGCTCTCCTTTTCTTTGTTCTCCAGCAAAACCTATTACAAAATAATCGCATAATCTAATAAGAGTCTGGTTTTGTTTGATTGTGTTTGTCTAGAGGGTATCCTGCTTAGAGAAATAAGTGATATGAGAAAGACAAATACTCTCCGGTTTAACCATATGGAAAGATAAAGAAATTAAACAAATGAACGAAGCTTATCATCTCTTAAATAAACATCCTACTAATGGAACTTAGACCTTCCAATTTTCCCTCAAAATTCTTCTTTCTATATATTTAAAAATAATTCATCTGAGTTTTGTTTTAAGACCTTGCTTTAAAATCATAAAGTAAGATAAGGACTCAATTCAAAAGTCCTTAGTTTCTTGGAGGTCTCTCTTGCAGTAGGAGACATGTGCTGGAAGTAGACTATGAACCAAACATGATGGCCACTTAGTACTTGTATTGCAAACCATAACACCCAAAAGGAGAGAAGGAATGAAAGACACTTTGCTTGCCACGGAGCCAGATGTCGTTGGAAGGGGGTTGGGTGGTGTATACTGGAAACATTGGTGCTGGAGAATGGGCACTGGTGGAGGGATGGGTACTCAATCATTGTATGATTGAAACATAAACATGAAAGTTTGTATGTCTATAACTGTATCTTGTAGTGATCCAATAAAAAAAATTAAAAATTAAAAAAAATTAAGTCCTTAGCTTAACACATAAGTTTTCCATTACCTGACCCAAATCTACATTATATGTGCCAATTTAGCACTCCCTTTTTCATATCCTATTTATGTCTCTTGCACATTTTATTGAAATATGTAGCTCCCCTTGTGTTGTATTATCCTATAACTTGGAAATTCTTTTCTGAATGTTGAATGTTCATATCATGAATGTTATTTGTACTTGCATTAATTTTAGAACCTACTCTAGTCAAATATCTGCTATCCTTTTGGTGTGTACTTGCTATGTGGAAAATTATAAATGTCACTCTTTATGCTAAAACTTCAGGTTTGCTTCCATAATTATAACTTGAGCCTTGACTACCCTGCCTTCATTAAGAGTTTAAAATACTGAAACGCTTCAGATGCTACCTCTTTGGATAACAAAAACCAGAAAATACAAGGAACTGCATGGCTATTTAAACATTAGAACTGTTTGCAAATAACAAAGGTAGTGCTTTACTACTCTTACATAAGCAGAAATTCAATCCAATTTTACCCCTCCCTACCTTTGCCATCTTAATCCTTTGAGAACACACATATGCCAGTGTGGGACCATGTGTATTTGTTCCGTTTATTCTGACCCATAATAATCCCTGACACTAGTCAATATGTTGGAAAAAGAAATTTACTTGAAAGACATTTCTGCTTACTGATTATGTAGAAAGAACTTCATGACGTATTTTCTCTAAAGTTGATGTCTCCTTATAGTTATGTTAAGGAATTCTAATGAAGTCTATGAGGGCTAAAACATCAGCACTAATGCTGCCTGATTTTCTTTTTTAATTTTGGTGATGAGTAATAAAGAAGACTGACATGAACATAGTCCTATAAAGAACTCTTTCCTTGAACAATTTCTTAAGGATTTAAGAACTTGTTCTGAGGAATAAAGTGTGTGTGTGTGGGGGGGGGGGGGGGGTTGAAGAAATTTCCTTGAGGTGTAGACATTGTTAATTTGGAGGGATGTTTGGGGGTTGTTTTTGTTTTGTTGCTTTAGGGTCACAGCAGGGCTTACTCCTGGCTCTGTGCTCAGAGGCCACTCCTAGAGACAAGCATCTTATGTGCTGTACTCTCTCTCTCCAGGACTGCAGACATTCCTTAGGCTGTTGTTACACAGGAAAGAAGAGTGAGCAGTAAGGGAAGAGGCGTTACCTTATGTAACACCATATCCCATATATCCCCCCCCTCTATTATTTTCTTTCCTTCCTCCCATCACTATCATCATGCATTTCTTACACTTGATAATTCCCTTCTCCAGTCAGAGTAACTTCGCCTTTATTGGAGTCAATGAATTTTCTCAGAGTCTGAGTTCCCTTCACTATAAAAGGAAACTGACACCTATCCCATTTGATCCGTACGTGAGAAATACATGTAAGGGGGTAACACTGTCCTGGCATGGTAAAGAGTCTCCTACAAATGCTTTTATTAATTTCACCCATCCCACTCGAAACTCTCCTTTTCTACCTCTTTTCTTGTTCATGCCAAGGCCAACATGGTTATAACCATGGCTCATTTCTACTATAGTCCTTGAAATCCAAAAATCCTCTGACAGAGCTTAAACTCACTGCCATAAACCTTAAACATACAGAAGTGCATGGGTGGAGAGATCATACAGTGAGCAGCATGTTTTTCTGGCATGCAGCTGATCTGGGTTTGATCCCTGAAACCCTGTATGGTCCTCTGAGCACAGAGACAGGAGTAAGCCCTCAGCAATGCCAGGTGAGAGTCCCAAACAAAAAATATTTAGAATGCAATATGGCACACAGGATAAACTTGTGGTCTGTTTCTTGAAGAGATTTCACCCATCTTCACATAGATTTCACCTGACCTCCTTTAATCCATTAAGGGCAAGTTTTTTGTTGTTGTTGTTAGGAAAGCAATATCATGAAGTGGAATTCTACATGTTCATGGCTTCTTACCCTGATTAATATAAATATCTATTACATCAAACTGCCAGCAGAGAACAGACAAGGAAAAAACTCATCTTAATAAAGTTCTTATGAGTAATTCTCCACACAAAATCTGTGGAATCAAGCTCGTTCTGTATTTTGGCCGTCCCATAGTCTGGGACCCTATGCTCCCTTTTTACAGTCTTTAGCTGTAAAAAGGGAGCAAGAAAGAACATACAAGTGACTTCCTAGGAGTAGTGTGCATCATTTCTTCCCGATTCTTCATACCAGAACATAGTCACAGGACTTCACTAAAGAGTGAAGAAAGCAGAAAGTAGAATCTAGCTCTAGTATAGAAATAAAATATGTATATATAGTCAACTCCCCCACATTTTAAAATTTTTTTTTATTAATGAAACACCACATGGTACAGTTATAGACTTACAAACTTTGGTGCTTCTGTTTCAGTTATACAATGATCGAGTACCCATTCCTCCACCAGTGCCCATTCTCCACCAATGATCCCAGTATCCCTGCCAGCACCCCCACCCCACCCCACCCCGACTCTGTGGCAGGGCATTCTCTTTTGCTCTCTCTCTCCTTTTGACTGCCACAACATTTTGATTATAGTCTTGCTTTGAATTTTTCATTGTACCAGGTATTTTTTATATTAGTAAAATTATGTGTTTATGCAATTTATGAAAACATTTATAAAACAATATTTAAGAAATTCAGATGAGGGGACAGAGAAATAATACAGTTAGTAGGGAGCTTGCCTTGCAGGCGGTCTGTCCAGGCAGGTACGCCAATCCCCGGCACCCCATATGATCCTCCAAGCCCTGCCAGGGCTGATCCTTGAGTGCAGAGCTAGGAATAAGCCCTGAGAACCATTGGGTGTGCACCATCCACCCACAAATTTAAAAATATCAGATGAGGGCCTGAGATATCTCAACAGATTGAGCACATACTTTGCATAAGGAGGCTCAACTGTTTGGGTTTTTTAATGTAGGGGTAGCACTGCACTGTAGCACTGTCGTCCCGTTGTTCATCGATTTGCTTGAGAAGGCACCAGTAACGTCTCCATTGTGAGACTTGTTGCAACTGTTTTTGGCATATCGAATACACCACAGAGAGCTTGCCAGGCTCTGCCATTCAGTCGGGAAACTCTAAGCTTGCCAGCTCTCCGAGAGGGCGAAGGAATCAAATGCAGGTCGGCCACATGCAAGGCAAACTCCCTACCCGCTGTGCTATCGATCCAGTCCTTAATGTAGGGGTACTGCTATTTATTCAGCCACTGATTAAGCTGACTGAATCAGGCATGAACTCCATATTACTTCTTTAAATTTAATTTTCATAAAGTAATTTACAATAATTATTTACATTCAATATTTCAACACCAATCCCACCACCATTACACCTTCCCACCACCATTATTTCAAATTTTACCACCCCCACTCAAGTCAGCCCCATAGACAGATGCTAAATAAGTTATTTTGTATTGTTTGTTATGAACAGTATGAGATATTGTGCAGCCATGAAGGTGGCTGAGCACTCCTGGAATTCTAAAATGTTTTAAATATTTGGGGTCTGGACGCATCTCTGCGACATGCTGCTCTCTTCCGAGATTCATTTATGTCTCTAAATCATGGCTGTTAATGCACTTAAATGGTGCCCAGAGGTCTTGGTGGGACTGCCAGGAAACTGGAAAGGCAGGTGGGGGGGGGGGGGAAGTCGCCCATCCCTGACTCTGATTCTGTGAAGCCTGGAGTTTTCATCGCTGGTCCTGCATACCTGGGTTCTTTAGCAGATTCATTCTCATGAGTGGGGGGGTTCAGGGTGAGCCTGCGAAGGTTGACCCTGAAGGTGGCGGCAATTGGGTTCTGGAGGTTTGCTGTTACTGGGGTTCATTTGGGGCAGGTGAAAGGACACACTTGCTCCCCCAACCTTGAGGCTCAGGTTTGAATCCCAACACCTTTGGAAGTGACCCCTGGGAGCACTGAGCAAGACCAGAGTGATATAGTACAGCTGGTAGGTCGTTTCCCTTGCATGCAGCTAACCTGGGTTTGATCTCCGGCACCACATATGATCCCCCAAGTCGGCCAAGAGTGATCTGAGTGCAGAGCCAGGAGTAAGCCCTTTGCAGGGATCTTGGTACCTGACCAGCACACACACTTGAACTCCATAGGGTAGGATGCAGTCTCTCCCTGGAATCTTAAGGGTTTATTTTGACTCTCCTGATGAATCCTCATAGATGTTTTCATTCCAAACTTCCTTCAACTTAGCCCCCAGTTATAGGTCCTCTATTCCCAGTACTTATATTACTATCACCCTTTAGCTCTTTTGCTCTCTAATCTCCTGGTAGACTTTGGCTTTTCCTGCCTAACTGCCCCACTGTAGATCACATCAAGCAGAACTGTTGCCCTGTTTAAACTCTTGTCCCACCTCCCAAACTGACCAATCCTGACCACAGAAGGTAATCCCTTGGCTGAGCCATTCAGTCCTCCCAAAGGTCAAAGATTCAGCTTGCTAGATGGTTAAGTACACAATAGGGAAAGACATTTTTGAACCAAATAAAAGCAGGATAACTGTATTTGTATTAACATGAAAACACATTGAAAAGATTATGTTTTTTTTCCTGTTCAATTTTTATGCCGTCACATGTTTTTCTACTACATACTACTCCTACTTCAAACTTTGGTTTATGCTGCAATTTCCGTTCAAAATTAGGTTAATTATTACTGTTGATTAAAATAGAAATTTTCAAATATACTTGTTAGCTCCTTGGTCCCTAGGTAGAAAGAGGAACAAAGTTGTTTAGATTCCTTTAACTACACCAGAAAAAAAAATGGAAATGCTCATTTTCACTTGTTTACTTTATAACATTCAAGGACAAAGAATAATTTTAACTATTTGGAAAATCAAACTGCTTTTCTGACTGGGTAAGTTCAGACTTTTAATGTCCTATTTTGGCTTTATACAAAGTAGATGTAATAATTGGTTATATAATCATACATAAAGCAAAATGTACTCTGGATTTTAAAACTTGAATAATGTTAAAAGTACATGAACTATGCAATAGGAACAGAAATTGCCATAACTAAGAGACAAAGAACAAGTGTATTGACAATGTTCCAATAAAAAAATACATTTAGACTCCGAGGACAGAATTACAATTACCAAGGGTATGGGATGGGGGCTTGGGGTAGGGTGCAGAGAGGATTGAAAGGGGCCAATGGACAATAGGGAAGAATTTTTCAGGCAGTCCTACAGGCTTATGCTCATTCATGTATCTTGCCCTTTAATAATGCTTAAAATTTTATTTTTTCATAGTCCTTCACACTCCTCACACATCAGAGTAGAAAATACATAGGATTAGTTATAACTATGTTCATGCAGTATTAGTATTTGAATATAGTCATTACATGGCCCTGGAGGGTGGCTCAAAGGGCTGTTGGAAATTTTGCATTCAGATCTGGGTTCCACAAGGTTCCCTGAGCATCACAGGGAGTGGCTTGCACCATGTTGCAAGTAGCCTGTGAGCATTGCTGGATGTAGCCTCCAAATCAAAATAACAGCAACAACACTATTAAATATTCTTTAGTTTTATGGCAACCTCTGCCTACTATTATTCTAGATGGCTAAATGTAAACGCAACTAAACATTGTTTGCTGGTTCTCTACTGACACCTAGTGTTCGTGATACGTTACTACAAAACACTTTAGGTAAAGTTTTAGAATAAAAGTTATATGGAATTTAAAATGTACACATCTTATTTTTTTTTATGATTTAAAGAATCTATTAAGTAATTGTAATAGATTCTGTAAATTTTGACATCAAAATACAACCAACGTTTTAACTGAGAGTGACTGAATTTACGGAAGGAGTCAGATCAGTTATGCAATCTAAATAAAACTGCACATAGTTATACTGCGGGATTCTGAAATGATTAATTTCATTTTCTTTTTTTTTAAATTTATTTATTTTTAATTAGAGAATCACCGTGAGGGTACAGTTACAGATTTATACACTTTTGTGCTTATACTTCCCTCATACAAAGTTCGGGGACCCATCCCTTCACCAGTGCCCATTCTCCACCACCCGTAAACCCAGTGTCCCTCCCACCCTCCCCAATCCCATCTCCCCCCCACCCCACCCTGCCACTGTGGCAAGGCATTCCCTTCTGTTATCTCTCTCTAATTAGCTGTTGTGGTTTGCAATAAAGGTGTTGAGTGGCCACTGTGCTCAGTCTCTAGCCCTCATTCAGCCCGCAACTCCCTTCCCCCACATGGCCTTCGACTACAATGTAGTTGGTGATCGCTTCTCTGAGTTGACCTTTCCCCGGAACGTGAGGCCAGCCTCCAAGCCATGGAGTCAACCTCCTGGTACTTATTTCTACAGTTCTTGGGTGTTAGTCTCCCACTCTGTTATCCTATATACCATAGATGAGTGCAATCTTTCTATGTCTGTCTCTCTCTTTCTGACTCATTTCACTCAGCATGAAACTTTTCATGCCCATCCACTTAACTACAAAATTCTTGACCTCCTTTTTTCTAACAGCTGCATAGTATTCCATTGTATAGATGTACCAAAGTTTCCTCAACCAGTCATCCGTTCTGGGGCATTCGGGTTTTTTCCAGATTCTGGCTATTGTAAACAGTGCTGCGATGAACATACATGTGCAGATGTTGTTTCGATTGTACTTTTTTGCCTCTCTAGGATATATTCCCAGCAGTGGTATTGCTGGGTCAAAAATATATATGGAATAAAATTACAAGTTTATTTAACCAAGTATTTGTTTCCAAGAGAAAATGATCTTATTCTGCCTTTATGAATATTTTTTTCTTGCTATTCTGAAAAGACAAGGCCTTTAGCATGTACAAAGGCTATTATTGCAAGACAGGGAGGGAAAATGGAGAAGGACACTTATTGAGGGCCTACTATGTGCAGTATCAGGCTTTAAGACATTAGCATGAGTTATTTTGATGCTTGAGGAAGCCATAAGATTTCCCAAGCACAGCTGCTCAGCATGACAAGGCATGGAAGGTTTTCCAACACAATATTGTAGGAACAGAGAAACCAACATTCCTTTGGGGTAGGTACTCAGGCTGTCCAGTAACTAGTGAACTTAAGGAAGTGCACTGATTATGAAATCATTTTTGATAGTTGGCTGTTCTCAGTGCTCTTACTGGGAGGTTCTGTGCTTAGTGATCACTCCTGGTCAGGATAATAGAAATATATGCTGTCCAGTGATCCACCCTGGGAAGACTATGTGTAAGGCAAGGACCTTGGCTGCTATACCATCTCTTTCACTCCTTAAGAAATAAAACATGAGGGGCTGGAGCGATAGCACAGCGGGTAGGGCGTTTGCCTTGCACGCGGCCGACCCGGGTTCTAATCCCAGCACCCCATATGGTCCCCTGAGCACCGCCAGGGGTAATTCCTGAGTGAAGAGCCAGGAGTAACCCCTGTGCATCGCCGGGTGTGACCCAAAAACAAACAAACAAAAAACAAACAAACAAAAAAAAGAAATAAAACATGATTCAGAAACTTTAAAAAAAAAAAAAAGAAGTGCACTGAAGGAAGACATAAAACCAAGTAGTGTTTGGAGAAACAAGACATCATCAGAAAAGGAGTAATTCTGCTGCCAACTTGAGTGTCAAACCCACTAGCTGGAAACTGCAGGGTAGACCCCTCCCCTGAAGTGCACAGGAGGAACAAAGACCCTGACAGAATTCTGGAAGAGACCATCAGAGCTCAGTGTTCTTTAATTTGACAATGTCCTAGTCACAGCTTATATGCATACAACAACTGCCAAATTCAGGCCACTTGGGATAGATCCAGGTGTAACAGCTCTCAAAAGCAACGTGGGACTTTCTCCTTTCTCTGGAAAAACATCTTTTCTTGAACATATTTCTCTCCCTCCCTAAATAAAATTCTGCTTCATTATATCTTCTCCTTCTCTGTAATGAAAGACAAATCTCTGGGACCTTAATGGAAGTTGGAATTGACTTCTCTCTGTGAAAAGCCAGGCTCCCTCAGCCTGCAAACCATAGGTGGCATGACAAGTTCCCAGATCATGCAGATCAAATGACTCTTAGGTGCAGCTAGATGGCCTTAAAGCCTGGTCAGAACTCAGAGTCCACATGCCAGAGCCCCTGCAGACTTGACCAATCCTGACCTCCCCAGGTACTCAACCACTGATACCATCTTCATAGAACATCGTATACCAGATCACACGGCATAAGGTCATATGGGCATTCAGAAATACCGAGCTGGGGCCAGAGTGATAGTACAAGGAAGGCACATGCCTCGTACAGGGCCAACCTGGGTTCAGTGCCCCCTGCATCCCATATGGTCCCTCTGAGAACTACCAGGAATATTAGTCCCTGAGTATGAAGCCATGTATAAACCCTTCACATCACCGGGTGTGACACAAAAACTTAAAAAAAAAAAAAAAAGCTGAGTAGCTGAGTGTGACTTAGAGTGACAAGTCCTTTTTAACATTTCCATTACATATGTTTTCATGTGAGTTGCTTTCCACATACGTAAAAGAATGAGGAATTCTAGAGGGAATCATTCTGGCAATGAGGGGCCAGGGTGATAGTTCAGCAGGTAGGATGTTTGCTTTCCACGTGGCTGAACGGGTTCAATCCTCCAGAACCCAGTACCCTCCATCCCCGGAGTCCTGCCAGGAGTAATCCCTGAGCACAGAACCAGGATTCATCCCTGGGCACCACTGAGTGTGTCCCACTACCCAAATAATTTTAGCAATGTCCTCCAAAATTCTCTTACAAACAAAGTGGCAGTGGGCCAGGCAAGGACAGGCTGTCTGGTGTAGGAAGCAAGCAACTATCCTGCTCGATCTTTTCTCCTCTTGTTTTCTTGGTTGTTTCTAATCTGCATGTTCCTTCATTCAGTCTCTTGATTTCTATCTCCCCTGATGACACCCAGTATATTGCCAGCGAACGGGTGGTGAAACTGGCCTAAAAGAAACTGAGCTAAGTCACATACAGCAGCGCTCTGGGACTGCTCTTGGGGGTGCTCAGGGGGCCTATGGCTCCAAGGATCACCCCGGCCTTCTGCATGCAAAGCACACGCTCCCACTCTTTGAGCTAGCTATATTGCAGCCTGATTTGTTTTTGTTTTTGTTTTAATTGTAAAGCAAACTCTGAGGAAGGGCTGCTTTTTATCTTGTTCTTGAAATGATAGTATGATGAAACCCTTAATCAAAACCTGTGTTTATTCATTATTCCACCAGGTGGGTGAGATGCAAATGGTAGGAGGGGCTCAGGAGGGTGGGGGCGGGCACTCGTGGAGGGAAGTCCACACCGGTGACAGGATCAGTGTTGAAATATTTTATGTCTGAAAGCCAATCATGAATCACTGTCATGTATCACTGTCATCCCGTTGTTCATCGATTTACTCGAGCGGGCACCAGTAATGTCTCCATTCGTCCCAGCCCTGAGATTTTCAGCAGCCTCTCCTTACTCAATGATTAGAAGCTCTATTCAGGATCAGGGAAATGAGAACCTGTTGTTGTTACTGTATTTGGCATATCAAATATGCCACCGGGGGTTTGCCAGGCTCTTCCATGTAATCATAAATAACACTGTGATTTCATGATGACTAAATTAAAAAAAAAAAAAGTCAACAACTACAAAACAAAACCTACCTTCGTTTAGGTTTGCAGATAAGATGGATAACACGAAGTGTGCCTCAGGGGAACCAACACACATGAGAATTTACTGACCACTGTGACGCCCACCGACAACTGCCCTGTCTAAAAATGTACTTACTTACCCATTCTCTTTTTACTGTAAAACCACTTTTTTTTTTCAACTTTATTTAAACACCAGGGCTTACAAGTTTTTCATGATACAGTTGTTACAAGCTTTTAAAAACCATAATACAAACTGAGATTTAAACCTGAAAACTTTGTAACTTTGTAACTTTCCACAATAAAAAAAAAAAAAAAAAAAAAAAAAAAAAAACCATAATACAGTTGTTATAGGCTTCTTGCAAACGGGCGAACAAGATGGTTACTGTAAGGTCTGCGCCCATCGCCCAGCTGCCAGCCAGTTTCCGAGTCAAGCTTTCTCTGCTTTCTCTGGCTTCTCCTGCGGCCGAGGATTGGAACCTTCTCGGTTACAGCAGCATCAGCACAGCTGGAGTTGCTAGAAGTGCTGGTTCTTAGGCCCACCTACTGCTGCTGGCTCAGAATTTGTATTTTAACATGTCAAAACCTGCACTGCCATCTGTGTTAATTTAGCCTCATCCAAGTGTAAGCTACCAGTGGTACCTGCCAGTGGCAATGTCTTTTAAATGGGATTCCCAGTTGAAAACTCACTGCAGGTCAGAAGTGGCAAATAAATTTCAGTTGACAAACCACCATGAGTTGACTGAAGCCATGACCTCACTCAAAAGTCCCAGAACTCTAAAGGTTATAGTCTATGAGCATAGCATAGATGTGGCATCCATACTGCTTGCAAAAATAGAAAATCTGGCATTCTGGTGAGCAACGCGGCCCGGACAATGCTCCGGACCCGAATCGGGGCCAGCAACACCAGGGGGCCGGAAGGAGGAGGTGCCGCCAGCACACCTTCTCCAGATGGAACCCTGGCGACACTGAGCAGCAACTAACACGGCTCCAGGATTCGGGACTGGGACACATCCGAGCCGCTGGCCTTTTCTAAAACCTGAAAACATACAATCTTTTAATGGAAAACTAATTATCAAATGCCTCCTTATTAGGGTTATCTTGTTTGGGGATATAACTCCCACAACAATAGTGAGTTTTGTGTTGAAATATGGAATGTAATCAAGGGGAAGAGAAAATAAAGTGAAATTCATTATACAGTTGGGGTGGGGGGCGGGGGGTATACCGGGGATTTTGGTGGTGGAATATGGGCACTGGTGAAGGGATGGTGTTTGAATACGGTATAACTGAGACATAAACCTGAGAACTCTGTAACTTTCCACATGGTGATAAAATTTTTTTAAAAATTAAAAAAAAAAGAAAAATAAATAAATATTTAAAAAAAATAGAAAATCTATTTACTTTTTTTCCACAAGTTGTACTTGGTCCCTCCTGAACTTAACAAGTTATCCACCCTTAGGCTCAGCAAATGAAATCCCCACTTGAGACTTGGGACAGCAGAGGTCCCCACACTTGAAGGCATCTTCATCAAAGCTGTCTTTATTTATTCATTTATTTATTTGTTTTGGATCACACCCGGTGCTCAGGGGTTACTCCTGGCTCTGCATTCAGGAACTACTCCTGGTGGTGGTCAGGGTGGGGGACCACATGGGAAGCAGGGATCAAACAGGACCACACGGGAAGCAGGGATCAAACCTGGGTCAACCATGTGCCAGGAAAATGCCCTACCCGCTGTACTATCGCTCCGGCCCCATGTCTTTTTTTTGTTTGTTGGTTTTGTTTTTGTTTTGAGACCACACCTATCGGTGCTCAGGGCTTACTTCTGGCTCTGCACCCAGGAATCATTCCTGACAGCACACAGAGGACCATCGGGGATGCAGGGGATTGAACCCAGGTCAGTCACATGCAAGGCAAATGTCTTACCAACTCAAAGCTGTGTCTTCAGATACCTGGATGAGTTCAGATTAAGTACCAAGTGATGGGGACTAAAGACTGGCAGAGCCATGTAGACTAGGGTACTCTGAGCTTCACTGGGCCTGCAGGTTCCCACTTCACTCTTCAGGGTACTAGACCAACACTTCTCCATATGTGGGGTCAGTAAGATAGCTGAGAAACTATGGGATTCAAGTCTATAAAATTATCCCAAGTCCTGTAGCCAACCTCAAGTTTCAGAGGAGCTCCTGACAGAATTTCACAGGACTGGGTAGTAACATGGCATACACACGTTCATTTTTAGGTGACTCTTGTAAAGAATGTTGGATAAATTCAGGGATCTGGGTCACTGAGATCTACCACTAGCCCTTAGTGGTATCAAAGTGGTATCAAACACCTTAGTGGTATCAAAGGGTTAGTTAATGTTACATGGACCGTAAGCACATATGTGGGTCTATGTATAGGCTCAAACTATCTGCCAACTACAGTGTCTATAAAGGACAGGGAGACAACACACCTTAGAGGCAAGACATCATGCTTCTACCCAAGGCAGTCACTCTACTCTTTCCATGGGCTCTAAATGATGTCTCACAGTGCTCCAGGGGCTGGAGCTCTCACCACCTCAGGCTTTCTTGACAATAGGAAAAAAAGGTCTATAGATTGCTTGTAGTAGCATCAACACGTCATCTTGTGTTGATCAACTGTCATCTTGTCTCCAGTGATATAACATCGTCGCACTGTCCAAGTCAGTCTTATACAAGGGACAGATGTTCTTGTCAAAATTCTGGGTAACTCCAATGGAACAGGGTGGAATACCCTTACACACAACCCCAAATGTATGATCATCTAATCTTTGATAAGGGAGCAAGAGATGTGAAGTGGAGCAAGGAAAGCCTCTTTAACAAATGGTGCTGGCACAACTGGACAACCACATGCAAAAAAATGGGCTTAGAACTCGACCTGACACCATGCACAAAAGTCAGATCAAAATGGATTAAAGACCTCAACATTAGACCACAAACCATAAGGTACATTGAAGACAAGGTCGGCAAAACCCTCCACGATATTGAAGATAAAGGTATCTTCAAAGGTGACACAGAACTAAGCAATCTAGTAAAAACAGAGATCAACAAATGGGACTACATTAAACTAAAAAGCTTCTGCACCGCAAAAGATACAGTGACCAGAATCCAAAGACTATCCACAGAATGGGAAAGGATATTTACACAATACCCATCAGATAAGGGGTTGATATCAATGGTATATAAAGCACTGGTTGAACTCTACAAGAAGAAAACATCCAACCGCATCAAAAAATGGGGCGAAGAAATGAACAGAAACTTTACCAAAGAAGAAATACGAATGGCCAAAAGGCACATGAAAAAGTGCTCTACATCACTAATCATCAGAGAGATGCAGATCAAAACAACCACAAGATACCACCTCACACCACAGAGACTAGCGCACATCCAAAAGAACAAAAGCAACCGCTGTTGGAGAGGATGTGGCGAGAAAGGGACCCTTCTACACTGCTGGTGGGAATGCCGACTGGTTCAGCCCTTCTGGAAAACAATATGGACGATTCTCAAAAAATTAGAAATTGAGCTCCCATTTGACCCAGCAATACCACTGCTGGGAATATATCCCAGAGAGGCAAAAAAGTATAATCGAAATGGCATCTGCACATGTATGTTCATCGCAGCACTGTTTACAATAGCCAGAATCTGGAAAAAACCCGAATGCCCTAGAACGGATGACTGGTTGAGGAAACTTTGGTACATCTATACAATGGAATACTATGCAGCTGTTAGAAAAAAGGAGGTCACAAATTTTTTATTTAAGTGGATCGGCATGAAAAGTTTCATGCTAAGTGAAATGAGTCAGAAAGAGAGAGACAGACATAGAAAGATTGCACTCATCTATGACATATAGAATAACAGAGTGGGAGACTAACACCCAAGAATTGTAGAAACAACTACCAGGAGGTTGACTCCATGGCTAGGAGGCTGGCCTCACATTCTGGGGAAAGGGCAACTCAGAGAAGGGATCACCAACTATAATGTAGTCGAAGGCCATGTGGGAGAAGTGAGTTGCGGGCTGAATGAGGGCTAGAGACTGAGCACAGTGGCCACTCAACACCTTTATTGCAAACCACAATAGCTAATTAGAGGGAGAGAACAGAAGGGAATGCCCTGCCACAGTGACAGAGTGGGGTGGGGGGAGATGGGATTGGGGAGGATGGGAGGGATGCTGGGTTTACTGGTGGTGGAGTATGGGCACTGGTGAAGGGATGGGTTCCCGAACTTTGTATGGGGGAAGCATAAGCACAGATGTGTATAAATCCGTAACTGTACCCTCATGGTGATTCATTAATTAAAAATAGATAAATTTATTTAAAAAAATGAGAAAAGAAAAATATAAGAAAACAATTATCTCAAAAAAAAAAAAAAATTCTGGGTAACTCTCCTCACCTGATCTCAAGCCCTTTGCCCAGCCTGCCTGCAGGTGGTAGATGTATGGATGGTAGAAAATGGCTAACTTTGAGATTCCATTCTTGAAATAATACCGGCATAAAAACTTCAAAAAGAAAAATTTGATCAGAAACATGAAAAACTACATTTGAGTAAAAAAACAAGTAATGGTTTACATTTAATTGAATTTGGTTCTCATCATAAGTGAAGCACAGTAAGAGGCTTTGAGAGCAATTAAAAGCCTGAATTCATCCATGGAAGAATGGATAATACAGCACCGTAAGTAATGATGTCAGGATTAAGTGTTAATAAGAACTTCCAAGGGAAACAAACACATATTTCAAAGATTTTCCTCACAAACAGGTTGGGGGAGCCCTAGAAATATGAGTGTTCCTACCTTTTCTAGTGGTGAGAAACATGAAATATGCTGGTATATAGCACCCTTTGACATAGAGGGACTTAATGAAGAATATTTATATTCATGGGCAGAAACCAATCCTCTCTCTGGAGAACAAAGAACATGTGTAAACATGTTGTCTATCAAAAATAGCTCTCTTTCAGTTACTTGGTTGTACTCAAGGAACACCTAAATTTCACAATTTGTGAGGGTGTATTACTGTCATCCCGTTGCTCATTGATTTGCTCGAGCGGGCACCAGTAATGTCTCCATTGTGAGACTTGCTGTTACTGTTTTTGGCATATCAAATACACCATGGGTAGCTTGCCAGGCTCTGCCGTGCGGGCAGAATATTCTAGGTAGCTTGCTGGGCTCTCCGAGAGGGATGGAGGAATCAAACCCCGGTCGGCCACGAGCAAGGCAAACGCCCTACCCGCTGTGGTGAGGGTATATAGGACAGTAAATGGTGGAGCAGGAAAAGATGGACTGAGAGATTAAAATGTACCCAAATGTATAACTTTCAAATTATTTTCCATGGTAAAAAGCTCATTGACAAATATGATACAAATATTTATTAAGACTCCTACTTTGCTAGACATAGAAGAAGATAAAAAGTTCCAGACAGACTCAACTTTCAGGAGGCATGCAATTTAACTATGGAATTTAAACAGAAAATGGACATTGGACATTGTGTGTGTATGTGCACAAATGGAATTACAAAGACCAAAACATACACACACACACACACACACACACCCCACACTCCTAAAAGGAGGTAAGACCTCAGAGTGATCTACAAAGAGATAGTATAGGTATTAAGGCACTCGCCTTCCAGGTGACTTGACCCAACCTTGATCCCTGGCCCTGGTCACTCTTTAAGGTGACTCCTGAACACAGAGCCAGGACTAAGTGCTGAGCACCACCAGGTATAGTCCAAAAACCAAAACAAACAGAGTGAACTAGAGGTAGGATTTTTAAGTGATCTTCAACAAAGGATGGAGTGGATAGAGGAGCATATTTATTTCTAGAATTTAAAAAATAATATTTTTTATTTTCAATAGAAATAATATAGAAATAGAAATAATATATTTCTATTTTCAGATAAAAGAAATTTTTTTTATGTAATACACTGATTATTCTTCATCCCACTCATTATCACATGTATAGTCAAATATACTTAATGAAGAATCAAGCCAGCAACATCATGGAAAAAGAATCTCTCTGTGGTTATTATTACCAGGACTGACAAATTATTAAAACATTTTAATTATGTAATTATTAAAAATTACTGTTAGGACAATGACGCCTTTCAATCAAATAAGTAAACTTGCTGAAATGTAGAAAAATTTCCAGTATAAGTAGGATGAAATTGATAAATCAGGCTTTTACTCTCTTCAGCAGGAGATGAAAAATGATGGTTATTTTTTCGAGCTGCAAGGAAAAAAAGTTATTTTTTCAAAAGACAGAATATTTTATTTTTAAAAAGATACATTTTTCAAAATGCTACTTTAGAACATTTCCTCCTATGATGAGCATTATTAACTGGGAAAACACCAGCAAAAAAGAAAGAGAGAGAGAGAGAGAGAGAGAGAGAGAGAGAGACATGCCTTATAAAATTCACTCTCGCTAAAGCATCAACATGGTTTGGAATGTGATTTTTACCTCCTGCATGAGCTAGATTAGCCCTGCTCCAGATCTCATGTGGAGCTTGCTTCCCCATTAACTCAAACATTACACGTAGGACTTCACACAGGATGACAATGTAAATAGGGCAACTTCCTGACTTATAGTCTAGTCTGGTAACCAGGCAGACTCATACATTAACATATTTATAGAATTTATCCTTACTGAAATGTTTCAGTAATAAAGGGGATGGAGAGAATGGCAAAGCTGAGGCAAATGGAGAAGGGAGCATGTCCCACAAATAAGGCATAAAAATTGAAAATGAGGCAAAAAATTCAGCATTGCCGAAATTTTGTTCTGAAGGAACGTAATCTCAGTTGCTCCTTAAAGTTTAAAAAAAAAATAATGACATTTTTAGAAAAGAGATTGGAAAAAAATATACATGGTCACAGGTAGTACAGTGGGTAGGGCGCTAGCCTTGCACGTGACGGACCCCAGTTCGATCCCCAGCACTCCATACGGTCCCCTAAGCACTGCCAGGAGTGATCCCTGAGCATGAGCACACAGTCAGGAGCAAATCACACTGCCCGGTGTGATTCCAAAACAAAACCAAAAGAAAAACCAAATAACTAGCACCAGCCTGTGATAGTAATGCAGCCGACTATTCTGTGCTCTCATTACTCCCACACGCATGAAATAAAAATACTTAGTAAGCTGAAAATGCATCTGGGAGTATCTTTTTCCCTTTCATTGCTTTTTTTTTTAAAAATAAAACCATTCAATTGAACTTAACTTTTTAGTTGAAATATAACTGACATACAACATCATTTGGGTTTCAGGTGTCCAACATATAAAATTTGTATATGTAACAAGTCTCTTTACCAATCTTTATTGGCAACTTTTACATTCGCAATGCTCCATTACTGATAATAATAATCATGTTATATATGTCCTTTAAACATATTCTAGACAAAAGTGAATTCAGGAGAATACTTATTATTTCAGGATGAGCAAGAAAACCAACACAAATCAGAGTAAGCTTAGAGAGAAGATGCAGACAAAGCTCACTGAAATATCAAATAACCCTGTCTGGATAGATTTATGTCCTATACCTGGCTAGTCACGTTTGTTGCTATCTAATAATTACCTTTAGTTGTATCTAAAATACAACTAAAATGTAAGTAGCCACAAACAAATTCCCAGTTTTACCCACAAACCTAACATTGCACGAAAATACCTGTTTTCATCAGGAACAAGTAGGTCGAACTTACTTTCTCTAGTGTGTTAATATGCCTAAGTAAGAAGGCCTCACTTAAAATGATATAAGTATCTAACTTAGATCACTATCTTCAAAAAAATACCTAATTCTCAGAAATGGTATAATTAAAATGGTGTCTCTAAAAAGATATGCAATGAAGGAGACATTTTTCAATTAAGAACAAAAGAGAATTAAACATACTTTATGCAGTTGTTCAGAAATTCAACAATGAACTGAAATAATTGTATTGGTTCTGAGTGCCAAATATTTCAATTCCAGGGTTTTCATTTAATTAAAAAAAAATTTTGTTGTTTTTGGGCCATATCCAGCAATCCTTAGGGGTTACTGCTGGCTACCCACTCTGGAATTACTCCTGGTGGTGATCAGAGAAGCATCTGGGATGCTGGAGATCAAACCCAGGTCAGTTGTGTGCAAGGCAAGTGCCCTACCTGCTGTACTATTGCTCCAGCCCTCAGAATTTTTAAGTTCAATCTACAGGACACTTACAAAGCAATAATATTCAAAATTCCAGATGAAGGAAATTTTCTTTGAAGTTACACTAAAATGGTAAAATGATATACCCACATTACCTTCAGCAACAAAGAACTCTGCTAAATAAAATGCAGCCTTCACAGCGTTGGGTGCATGACTAATGCCCTCTAATTTCTTCCACTCGTAAGGTGGTTTCTCTGGATGCCACTGAACACCATATATTGGATAATGAAACGCTGCATAAAGAAATCAAACTAGTTAGGATTAAGTGAGAAACAGGACCAGAGATGTTGCTTCCATTATATTTAACAGCCTATGTAAAACGTTCTTTTATAACCCAAAGGAAAATCGTGTACATTCTTCAGACACACAAAAAGAATTTTGTTTCAGTCAATGGACAACTTACAATAAACTTTCACAAATATTTACAATCGTATGGTGTTATTTGCTTTACTAGTTAATGAATAAAATAGTTAAGCCTCTGAAAATAATCCCAAGTGAGAAGCCTAAAGCAGATTAAATTAGTGACCCAAGTTTCTAAGAGGACAGGTCACTATCCCGTTTTCTGTAAACATGTTCAACCCCCCACTTACAATGCCATGACTGTGTCTTTTCATGTAAGCCAACCCTAACCCCTGTCTCAGCCTAATCCTTGTGCCTCTCAGTCTGCAGCTGCTCATGAACCAGGGTGACACGTTTTTAAGGTTGTTCTAAAGGATTGATTTGAAAGCAGGCAGTGACGTCATTAAAAGATTACATATTAATATCCCTAATGAACATAAATTCAAAGATTTTCAACAAAATCTTAGTGAGCCACATCCAACTATACATTGAAAGGATCAAATAGCCACAATCAATTGGGATTTATTCCAGGGACACAAGGATGTTTAATAGACACAAGACAATGAGTATGATAAACCATACCAATACATGACAAAAAAAAAAGACAAAAAAAAAATCATATGATCATGTTTATAGATGCACAGAGAGCATTTGACAAATTCCAGCGTGACAATAACTCTCAACATACTGAAGATAGAAGGAACTTTATGCAAATTACAGTAAACCTGTAGCTAATCATACTCAGTGGTGAAAACCTGAATGCCTTTCCTCTAAGATCAGTCACAAGGCAAGGATGACCACTGTCACCACTAGTATTCAACATACAATTGAAAGTGTTTACCACATGCAACAGAAAGATTATCATGATATCCAGACTGAAAAAAAGGAAGTCAAATTACAGCTATTTTCAAATGATCACACATTATATTTAGAACCCTAAGGTTTCTACATTCCTAGAAACAATAAACTTACAAAGTAAAATGGTACATTACAATATCAATATTCAGAATTTGTGGGGTTGGAGCGATAGCACAGAGGGTAGGACGTTTGCCTTGCATGCGGCCAACCTGGGTTCGATTCCCAACATCCCATATGGTCCCCCGAGCACCTCCAGGAGTGATTCCTGAGTGCAGAGCCAGGAGTAACCCCTATGCATCATCAGGTGTGACCCAAAATGCAAAAAAAAAAAAAAAGAAAGAAAGATTTTGTGACATTTCTATATGCAAGCAATGAAGTAGGACAGATTTTTTTTTAATTCTATTCAGTTGTGTCCACAAAATTCAAGAACCTGTGTATCAACAAAGAAGGTAAGACTTAACACAAAATAAAACCAAAGATTTCTGTTAAAAGAAACAGAGACAAAGGCCAGAGCAATAGTACACCGCGTAGGATGCCTGGACCCAGGTTCGATCCCCAGCATCCCATATGGTCCCCCAAGCATAGCCAGGAATAACCCCTGAGTGCAGAGCACCACTGGGTGTGGCCCAAAAGAAACAGAAGGTAAAAAGGAAGTGAAAATACATTCCTCTGTTCATAAACTGGAAGAATTAACATTGTTAAAATGACCATCCTCACAGTACTATAGATGTTTTAAACCAATCCCCATAAAATACATTAAGAAAAACAGCAAGGAAATAGCAAATTACAAAAGGCAACAGAACCTGAACATTGGCCTATAGAACTCAGTTCACCAAATGAGGACAGAAAGGGGAGGAGAGTGGGATATTGGGACACTGGACAGGAACACTGACCCAATGGTCGTTTGTAGGTGCGTTGTTGGGACACTATGCATTAAAGTCTATCTTTAACTGGACTGTAAAACACGGTGCCTTGGACAAAAATTGTTGAGAAAAAACAATCGATTGTTTAAGGACTGCAGCACTGTAGCACTGCCATCCCATTGTTCATCGATTTCGCTACTGCTGTTTTTTGAGAGATCTCCATATTCATTTCCATCAAGGTTGCACCCCAAGTACTATCGGGTATGCTCCCCACCACCTCCATTAATGTTCAGACTGGAGCTATCACCCTCACTTCCTTAGTTCCAGGATTGCAAACAGATCATTCGTGCAGTTTGCAGGCAGAATCCTAGTTGAATTTTGAGTTCCCCTGTCTGTTGGAGGTACACTGACAGCCTTTCAGGTCTACCTCCAATGTTACTCTTCAGGTATGGGGTTCTGTGCTTCATCTCAAGTTCTCTTGATTAGAAATGAGGCTAATCCATAGTTGGAAGCCTGCCTCATGAGTGATTGGGGGGTGGGGAGAGAAGGCAGCTGGAATAGAGAAGGGATCACTAAGAAAATGAGGGTTGGAGGAATCGGTCAGGATGGGAGATGTGGTGTGCTGAAAGTAGATAAAGAAGGAAGCATGATGACCTCTCAATATCTGTGTTGCAAACCATAGTGCCCCAAAGTAGAGAGAGAGAGTATGGGGAATATTGTCTGCCATGGAGGCAGGGGGAGGGTGGGAATGGGGGGTGGAGTATACTGGGGAACTGGTGGTGGGGAATGTGCACTGGTGGAGGGATGCGTGTTTGATCATTGTGTGATTGTAACTCAAACATGAAAGCTTGTAACTATATCTCACGGTGATTCAATAAAATAAAATATAAATAAATAAATAATAAAGAAAGAAATGGGAACTAAAAATCTGGAGGTTTTTGTCCTGGGCAGCCTCATATTCTTGCCACTTTATCAATATATTTACAAAGATGTTTTTTCCAAATGTCAATTCCATTTGTTTATATTGTTCAAATATAACAGGCAAGGTACTTAATACGTCCTATTACTAAGAATGACAATCACAAAACCCTTGAAATTTCCCAGTTAGGAGTGCTGTGACTTCCTCCATTCACTTCCTCTTCTACTCTCACTTTACTCTTCCCTTAACTTCATGACCCTATTCTCTAAGATAACCTAGGAAAACCAGAACTGACTTGAACATGAACAAAATCTTCTTGGCTCCAAAAATTCTCTAACTTCCATCCTCAGGCATCAAAGTGATAGTTTTATTTATAAGAAAAAGAATTATGAAATTCCAAATTAATAAATGACTGGTATGTGAAATAAAGAGTAGCTGTGTAATAATACATACCTTCCATTGTTGAAACAAATTGTACCTTGCCATCTGAGTTTGTAGTCAATACATTATAAAACTTGCTTAACTTTTCATTCTTAGAAAAATTCTAGAGAACAAAAAGAAAACAAAATTACTACTTCTGTAGTTAACTGTATATATAAATTAAATTTTGTAATTAATGTGATACCTTCAATGAGAGGCTCCACTTGTGGAAATTTGCTGTCAAAGGCTCCACTGCTAATGACAGCAATAATTCAGCAGGAAAATTTTCAAACATTCTGCTCTGCAATATAGCTAAAATGATTTAAGCACAAGAGGAATAATTTTTTTAAATACTTTTATTAATTCACCATGTGGAAAGTTACAAAGCTTTCAGGTTAAAGTCTCAGTTATACAATGCTGAAACTCCCATCCCTTCACGAGTGCACATATTCCACCACCAAGAATCACTATATACCTTCCCCCTTCCCCCCACCTCCCCAGCCCCCCACCCCGCATGTGTAACTGGTAAATTTCACTTTACTTTCACTTTACTTTGATTACATTCAATATTTAAACAAAAAAATTCACTATTATTGATTTGGAGTTTCTCCCCCCTAAAGTCGATCTGCTGAAAAGAAAGCATTTGGTAATTTGTTTTCCATTGCTGAGAATGAAGAGATATGAGGTCAGAAGGCCACACTAGCAGCAGCATAGTTTTGGATTTCTGTATATTAGTATTTTAGTAACTAAGTCCAGAGAAATGTCTGCCAGGAATCGCAACATTGTAAGCTTGTACTTCTCAGCTACTTTATATTCCACATATGAGTGCGATCTTTCTATGTCTGTCTCTTTCTTTCTGACTCATTTCACTCAGCATGATACTTTCCATGTTGATCCACTTATATGCAAATTTCATGACTTCATGTTTTCTGACAGCTACGTAGTATTCCATTGTATAAATATACCAGAGTTTCTTTAGCCAATCATCTGTTTTCGGGCACTCTGGTTTTTTCTATATTGTGGCTATTGTAAAAGAGCGGCAATGAACATGGAAATGCAGATGTCATCTCTACTATACCTTTTTGCCTCTCCGGGATATATTCCCAGGAGTGGTATTGCTGGATCAAATGGGAGCTCAATTTCTAACTTTTTGAGGATTGTCCATATTATTTAAGAGGAATAATTTAAACACAAAAATATTACAGGTGTACAGCCAGAGAAGGCATTATTAAAACATAACTAAAATGTCTAGTTGGTAAATAAAACATTTCCACAGAAGTACTTCAGTCAAACATAAAATAATTTTAGTGCTAATTAACAAAATAAATTAACAAATTAAATATATTCTATATCTAAGTACTTTTCAAAAATTTTAACACAAGAAGCAAAAATCTTCATTGTTTTTTTTTATAGAGGCCACACCCAGCAGTGCTCAGGTCTTACTACTCCTGGCTCTGTGCTCTGGGAACCATATGAGGAGCCAGGTATAAACCCAGGTTGGCAATGTGCAAAGCAAACTCCCTACCTGCCATACAATCTCTCCCGTCCCAAAAACCTAAGTTCTTGTGATAAAAAAAAATAGTAGGCTAGCTGGAAAATAAGCAAAGAATTTTGGGGGGGTTGGGGATTGAAAGGAACGGAACTCAAGGTGTCATATGTATGAAGCATACTCTCAGCCACTCAGCTAATTCCCAGTCTCTACACAAAAACACTTACATTGAGTTCTCTAGAAAACAAAGATTCTTTCTCTGAGTTCTCTAACTCTAAAAAAGCGGCTGTATTTTTTTTTTCATGTGCATGTGCTTAGTTTTCCAGGAAAGGATCAAAAACTTATAATACATTTTCAAAAGTATCTAAGACATCAAAAGTCAAAAATACTAGCAGTGTAGAAAAGAACACTGACTAGGCCAGAAAATGACTCCTCAAAAAAGATCCAAAAGATTAAAAAAAAATAGTATTTTTTTCCAAAAAGCAGTATGTACCACTGAAAGCTCTGGAGTATGTACAACTTTAGTGCCACATGGAAACAGGTGGACTCAACTGCCTGCAAAAGGATAATATAACCTGATGGTGGTCAGTGTCCTAGTGTCAGCCCTTAAATGAAGCCCCTTAATAAAATTGTTGACAGCTTCTATGAGACTCAACACTACAGATAGTTCAGTATCTTATTCCAGTGATTTTATTCCTTTTCTGAAAACTGGGTAAGAAAAAGTAAAACTTGTTTTACCATACACAACCAAAATATACAGCTAATGCATACTGTCCCAAAGGTTCTTGCCAAGATTAAGACAGCTAATGTGAGAAAAAAGTTTTGAAAAAGAGTACATTCTATGGGCTGGAGCAATAGCACAGCAGTAGGGTGTTTGCCTTGCACGCGGCCGACCCGGATTTGGTTCCTCCCCCCTCTTGGAGAGCCCAGCAAGCTACCGAGAGTATCTCACCCACACGGCAGAGCCTGGTAAGCTACTTGTGGCATATTCAATATGCCAAAAACAGTAATAAGAAGTCTCACAATGGAGATGTTACTGGTGCCCGCTCGAGCAAATCGATGAGCAATGGATGACAGTGACAGTGACAGTACGTTCTATAGATTTTTACATATAACAAAAATTACTCTGCAATCCAAACTTTTTGAGATCATTAATAGTTTGGTAGCATTCAAGTCAGAGGTTCCCGACATTAAGCACCTGAAGAACCATTATCTACTTAGAGATACATAATAAATTTGTTCTTCATCCAAGGTTCCTAACAGGGAGCTTCTAAAGCCCTTGGAATTTCCCAAGTGTTAAAACTATATTTATAAGCCAAGAAGGGGAATAAGGAGGGTCCCCATACAGCTAAAGGTTGAGGCTGGTCATTCAAAAGACTATGAACTGATCAGGATTTTAGAGACAGGAAAGGAATTGAAGGTTGAGTTCAATCCCATAACTAACGACTTAGCCCTATCCTCACAAATAAGCCCCAGTAAAACCTTTGAATACTCAGGCTAATTGAAACATCCTTGCTGATACACAAGCAAGCAATGTGTCCTGGGGTTCAACAGGAAACTGGTGGGGAAAATCTGCATTCTTTCCAAGATACTGTCCTATGTGCACCTTTTCAAATAAAAATTTCATCACAACAAGCACAGAGCTTTCCTGAATTCTGTGAGTCACTCCTGAGAGTTAATGAACAGAGTGGGAATCAAAGGGCTTCCCAGTTTGTAGCCAATGGTCAGAGGACCATGACTTCCGGCTACCATCTAAATTAGAACAGTAGCTACAGAAATGACCTTTAACTTATGGTGACCATGATCATTTCATGGACTGTGCCATAACCGAATTGCAGTCTACCCAAGCAGGTGTTGAAACAGATTAGCTAGCCAAGGGAAAAAGTTTACCCTAATAATTATTACTAACATTTATGATGGTTATATAGCAAGTGTATAGCACTGTAGCAGTCGGGACGTTGTTCATCGATTTGCTCGAGCAGGCACCAGTAACGTCTCCATTGTGAGACTTGTTACTGTTTTTGGCATATCGAATACACCACGGGTAGCTTGCCAGGCTCTCCGGGCGGGATACTCTCGGTAGCTTGCTGGGTTCTCCGAGAGGGACGGAGGAATTGAACCCCAGTCAGTCACGTGCAAGGCAAACGCCCTACCCGCTGTGCTATCACTCCAGTCTGAGTGCTTAGTATAGTACTTAAAAACTCTCTTATTTGATGCTTATAACCAATCCTAAGAAGTAGACCATTTTTAAAGAGATCAGTAAATTAAATCAGTCAGAGAGGTTAAATGATATCCCAAGGCAAAGCGACAAAGCTGGGGTTTAAAACAGTTCCTTGGGGCTGGAGCAATAACAGTAGATAGGGCATTTGTCTTGCATGAAGCCAACCCAGGTTCAATCCCCAGTACCCATATATAATCCCTTGATCCCACCTAGGAGGGATCCCTGAGTGCAGAGCCAGGATAAAGCCCTGAGCACCATTGGGTGTGGCCCAAAAATACAAAAAACAAACAAACAAAAAACAGGTCCTATTTTAAGCCATGCATGATCCTGATCTCGGAGAGCCCGGCAAGCTACTGAGAGTATCCTGCTCACACAGCAGAGCCTGGCAAGATATGCCAAAAACAGTAAACAAGTCTCACAATGGAAACATTACTGGTGCCCACTCGAGCAAATCGATGAACAATGGGACGGACGACAGTGCTACAGTGCATGATCCAGATATCACCAGAAGCAATGAACTTCCGTAATTTCTTATGCCATCCTCATATCTAGGTATAAAAGTCATCATTCACACCTTTGGTCTGTGAAATTCAATTTAAAAATCAACAAATACTATGCGAATGTTTTGCTTTGAAACTTTCTCGCTAATCCTGCCCTATTAACACTTCCTAAAGTGTTGAAAGCTCTTACCTTCGGTGAAGTTCAGCGGCAGTTTCAACCCAGTAGTATTGGTGGGAGTTAGCAAGAACTCTCCACTCGTCAGGAACGAAAGCTCTTCGAATCCGAGACAGGTGCCCCACACAGGAAAATAGTCTCCATCATCAAAACTCTTTGCCAAGTAAAAGAGAAAGCCAAGCATATTTGAACTCTTCAAAATGAAAGTTATATATCTGCCTTGTCCTTATAAGGCAGGCACTTAAGGGACACATGCATTTCGAAAGAATTTCCTAGAGTCTAACTAGTAAGCTATTAGTTTATCTTTACACAAAATTACAAATAATTCCATTTTAATCAACCAAACTACCCAACATCAGTTACACTAGAGAAAAAAAAAACAACAGCAATTTCTAATTAACTACCAAGCTATACAAGCAGCCATTAGGGACTGTAAGTATCAAAGACAATGTGAGGTAAATGTTTCTTTATACATCATCTGCAAATCTTGATACTTTATAGGACTGTCTAGTTTAAAATATGCTCTTGTCCCACTGTATCTGAATTTATAGTAATAGCAGCATTATACCATATTGAGATAACTAGATTTAAATTAGGTGAAAGCTGTGATCTGGAAAGAAAGGAATAATCAGTAAAGGAAAGACTAAGCAAAAGTAAAATAATTTTCACAGAGTAAAAGTTATTAACTACTAAAGTAGAAATGCACTGAATTTCTTCAAAGGGAATCACAACAACTCATACAAGTTGAGGAAAGTATTCTTCTAGTGACTGAATTTTCTGCTTATCTAAAGATTAAAGTCTCATGTGCTGACAGTTATGAAATTAGGTTTTGTAAATTTTCTAAAGCAATGACAGAATGTAAAATATAACCCATAAGTCACTCATTTCATTTTAAATGAAAAAAGTACTTGGAGGAAGATTCCTCACTGAGAAAAAATACAATTTCTATTCCCTGGTAAGATTTGGGGGGTAGGAGGGGACACGGGCACAGTGGAACTCAGAGAAAGAATTAGGCCGGTGATGCACAAGGGCTCCCTGCAAAGAAGTGGCCCCTAGCAGTGCTCAGGGGACCCTATATGGGGTCACGGATTGAGCCAGGGTTGGCTACTGGTTACATGTCTCTCCATGCATGATTACTTTATAGCATATATATTTCCTAAGTGCATCACTAAAATTCCAATTTTGTTGACTACTTTCTTTAAAGAGGTATCCATGGAGCAGGTACCAAGTACATGGGACCATACGCTCTGAAATGAGGAATACCTCAAATGGTGTTGAAATCACAGCATCTGATGATATGAGCAACTACCTTTACAACATTGTATCTTCTGAAAGAAAAGCTCCTTTCCTGAGGATATGGCCCCTGCCCTATTCACAGCTGGAGCCAAGTAAATGTTTAAGCAATTCCACACAAAATACTCTGAAAGTTTAAAAGGGAGTAGAATAGCATTTTCAGCTGAAATAGGTAGGGAAACCTCTACCAAAAAAAAAAAAATGAGCAATATTTTAGGCTTGATAGAGTGAAGATATAAATCAAGGACGAGCAGAAACAGAACAGACGTACTCAGGGGGAGGGGCGCAGAGTCGCTGCGACAGAGTAACTCGTGCCTTAACTACCTTCGTAAGGGTAGGCTGGAAAGGTGAACTGCGGACACACTGTGAGTCTTGATCAAATCCGATATCCTGTGTAGTCTCTTACACAGGTGACTTAGCCTAACCACTGAAAGTTTTCAAATAAGTATGACCAAAAGTAGTTCTTTATGGGAATATTAGGAAAGGCTTTTTTCCCAAGCCCATGTCTCTGGAATTTCTCTCCTTTTCTCCTCCTCTCCTGGCCCCTCCCTCCCTCCTTCCCTCTCTCTTCTCTCTCTCTCACTCCTTCTCCTCTCTCCCATCCCTCCCTCCCTCTGCCCTCTCTCCTCTCTCTCCTCCTTCCCTCCCTCTCTTTCTGTCTCTCTCTAGCTGCTTTTTCCCTCTCTAGTGAGTGTTGTCTCTTAAAACCCATGATCTCTCATTTTCTCTCCATATGGGAGGAAGGAGGAGGAAGGGAGGGAGGAAGGAAGGAAGGAAGGAAGGAAGGAAGGAAGGAAGGAAGGAAGGAAGGAAGGAAGGAAGGAAGGAAGGAAGGAAGGAAGGAAGGAAGGAAGGAGGGAAGGTGGTAGGGAGGGAAGGAGGGAAGGAAGGAAGGAAGGAAGGAAGGAAGGAAGGAAGGAAGGAAGGAAGGAAGGAAGGAAGGAAGGAAGGAAGGAAGGAAGGAAGGGAGGGAGGGAGGGAGGGAGGGAGGGAGGGAGGGAGGGAGGATTGAGGACTAAGGAGAGGCAAGGGGGGAATACTAGCAGTAATAAGTATAAAATTGCTGGTAACAGTTCAAGAAAGAAATAAGAAATGTCTGAGCAATAAGAGAAAGTCTGTGTAACCTGACAGTTAACAAAAGAGCCCAAAGGTCCTGTGTTGTAACAGTATGAAATCCAAGATTTCTGCATAGAAAGACCAAACACTGTGTGAGTCAGGATGAAGAGCAGATTCAAGAGGAGACGAGAATTAACAGCATGGGACTGACGCCCAGTACGCCTAACAGCTTACTAAGCCACTATGAAAACCTGGCTGATGCTCTCAGAGGGAGGCAGTCACCAGAGTACTAAAGGGTCTCTCCAAATCGCTTTAAACGGAGCACACAGGGAATGAACACAAGCTGTCACTGGCTGCTGAAGAGGTGATGAGATCATGGTAATTATGAAGGAAGGATGCCATCCACTTAGAAGATCATTATTCGCATGGAACATCACAAAAACTCATCTGCAATAATAGTAACTGATATTTTACCTCTATGGCAAGCTTGTAAAATATTTTGGACACGTGAGAGTAATTTGACCTCTTGATGTTAGCACCTCCTCCAGGGAAAAGGATCCTGAAACAATACCGAATTATTTGCGTACACACTTCAAGCCCTTCTCCAGCCACAGAAAAGAACTTTTGTATTTTAAGATGTTATCGTTATTGTATAAGCTGTAAGATAATTTATTTTTATTTTTATTTATTTATTTATTTGCTTTTTGGGTCACACCTGGCGATGCACAGGGACCACTCCTGGCTTTGCACTCAGGAATTACCCCTGGCAGTACTCAGGGGACCATACCCTGGGAATTGAACCCGGGTCGGCCTCGTGCAAGGCAAACGCCCTACACGCTGTGCTATTGCTCCAGCCCCACTATAAGATAATTTTTTAAATGTGAATTCAGGGCAAGAGCAATAGAACAGTGAGTAGAGAGCTTGCCTTGCATGTGGCTGACCCGAGTTCAATCCCCAGGACACGATATGGTCCCTCGAAGCCCACCGGGAGTGATCCCTGAGCACAGAGCTAGGACTCCTGAGAACTGCCAGGGGTGTGTGTGTGTGTGTGTGTGTGTGTGTGTGTGTGTGTGTGTGTGTGTGTGTGTGTGTGTGTGTGTGTGTGTGTGTGTGTTAGTGTCTGAGGGGGAGAGGGGGAGGCAAAATCCAAATCCAAAGCAAGCAGCATGACATGCCATTCTAAGTGACATCTAAACACTGAAGACATGCATTAAAACACTTTTCCCAAAGTGGGCAACACCACCTCCTGGGGGTACCGGAACAATCCTGGGAGTGCAACTGCGGGAGGAGCATGCCATAGCAGACAATGCTCTGGGCTCACTCCTGGCTCTGTTCTCAGGAATTACTCCTGGTGAGACCATATGAGGTTCTGGGTATTGTACCCACTTTGACTGCATGCAAGGCATGCATCCTACCCATTGTACATTCTCTCTGCCCACCGAGTAATCTTTTCTGAAGGAGGGGGGCCCCCTCAGTGGGCAAAGTATGTGTGGCAATGTTTAAAAAACAAATGTTAAGTCAAGCATAAAATTAAAATTATCTACTATCTAATACCTGTTTCTAATCTGCCTTCTCTCTGCAGAACAAACTTGTCTCTCAAAAAAAAAATAATTCAAATTTAAAAACTCTCAGAAAACTAGTGTTACATCACCACCATTTCACAGAAAAACATACTACAGATATGTGTATTGTTTTTCAAAATCAGACTTCTATTGGAGGAAGGGGGTACTAGTCCTGGCTGTGTTCTCTAAAGTGACCCCTAGCAGTGGTCAGGGGATCATATGTGGTACAGGGGATTCAAACCAGGGTTGGAAGAATGCAAGGCAAATGCCTACCTTCCTTGCACTCTCCAGCCTGAATGCAAGCTCTTTTGATCTCATATACTATATCAAAATGATGCTACTAACTTACCCATTAATAGATTTGAAAATCTTTTCATACTCGTCCTTCATAAGATCAATTCTGAAAATAATACAAACAGTTAGCAAACATTTCCCAAACTCAAAAACAAGTCTTCAGATGAAATTATAATGTTAACTTTTAAAATTCACATAAGTGACTCACCATAGCCATGCCTCAGGGCCCCGCACCAGGCTGTTTCATTCGCAACACGTTAGTGATCTCTTATAGAAGGGCAAAAACCCAACCCACCCAGAGGTGGGCAGGTGAGAGTCCTCCCCAAACTGCCCCAACAATCCCATCCCAGGCAGCCAAAAACCTCCAGAATTCAACCACTGCCATGCTCACAGCTGCTCTCCACACACTCGGTCAGACTTCATCCACAAGTGAATCCGCAGAAACCCAGGTATGTGGGACTAGTGACTGAAAACTCCAGGTTCAATGGAACCAGGAATGGGTGCCTCCCCTCATCTTCCCCCTGATTCCAGCAACTTGGCAGTCACACCCACAAGCCACCTCTGGCTGGTGCTAGGTAATCTCATCAATAGCCACAATCCAGAGACTCTGTAAATCTCTCGGAAGAAAGCATAAAATGACTCACCATAGCCATGCTGCTGGACCCCACATCAGGCTGTTTCATTCAGGGGACCCTGGAGCAGGGGTGGGTGAGTTTCCCTCCCTGCCCCAAGGGACCCAGCCTCGGCAGCCAAAAACCTCCAGAACTCAAACGCCACCATGCTCACGGCCACTCTCCACATGCTCAGGTTGAGCCTCACCCACAAGTGTACCTATCCCTGGACATCTCATACCTCACACCACTCATACTCCAAGAGTAGCGCACCACATGTGATGGGGTTTAAAGCAGAAGGCTAACAATCTTAGGGGGAAGTAAATTCTTACAGATAGATAGATAGATATGCACACAAGGCTCAACCTTTAGCAACATTTAGTGATCTCTTATAGAAGGGCTTAATGGCCCCTGGGTAAAATACAACAATCTTCACACACTTTCCTCTAAGGAAAACCTGAGTTCGAGCTCCTGCATCCAATATGGTCCCCTGAGCACTGCCAGGAGTGATTCCTGAGTGCAGAGTCAGGATTAACCCACTGGGTGTGACCCCAAAACAAAAACCCAACCAAAACTATTCAGATGAAACATAATCTCAAATACTAGACAATATTAACTCCCTACCATCCTAGAGGTGTGTTTTACAAGTTACATAATAGCCACAAACTTATATCCTAGATTATCCAAGATAAAGATAGTAGTTTTGTGAGAAAGCTAAATAGATTGATAAACATGCCTCTCTACAAGCAGCTCTGGCAAATAAAAATAATAGTGACAGAAGTCAAGCCTCTGCATCCTCTACCTTACCACCAAGGGCAAAGATCTGAGGACCTTCACGTCTCCAGAAGTCAAGAGTTCAGGTGTATAATGAGACAGCAAGTGGATCACGACCTCATGGGCTGATTTACCCAGGTAATTATTCTGAAGCACTCTCTCCAACATCTCATAAGGGCCTCTTAACAACTCACTGCAGGATGATTTACTTCCCTTCTCCCGAGAAAACCAATGAATTTAATTTGTGACAAGTGGCTATGCAACCTTTAATTAGTCACAATAAGACTGGTTTGTTCTTCTAAAAGTTGAACAAAATAAAAGAACAAATAATGAGAGGATCGTGTTTGTCAGAGTCCTGTGACTTCCGCACTGAGAGTAAATCTTCTGGTGGAATAACAAAGCCTAATGCCACTGCATCCCACCACAAAGTAGACCTATAATCAAATGTTGACTAGAGTCCATTTTTGCCCCAGGGAAAAGTTTCAGAAGGTGTTTAGACACCAGTTCCGTTAGTAAGTCGATACCTATTATTAACATTAATAAGCAGATGCTCAAATTTCACTGTGCTTTTTGGCAGTGAAGAATCAAGATGTATCACTTTAGCAAAGAGATTCTCATTCTCTCTCTCCTCTCTCTCCTCTCTCTCTCTCTCTCTCTCTCTCTCTCTCTCTCTCTCTCTCTCTCTCTCTGTCTCTCTCTCTCTGTCTCTCTCTCTCTCTCTCTCTTTCTCTCTCTCTCCTCCTGCCCCAACCTCAACAACTCTACAAAATCAACATAAAAAAGCCCTTCCTTTGCTCACAGGCAAAATACCTCTTAAGGTGCTTTTCTCCTTTCCTTCAACTTAATAACTTAATTAACATCTTAATTCTACTTCTTAATATTAACTATTTGTATGGACACAGTAAGAGATACATTGAGCTTGTAGGGTGGCTCTCCTGGGGACATCTTGCCACAGACTCAGACTACAGTGCTCAGGCCAGATTAATCATTCCTAACCCTAGCAAGGTCTGAATCTAGTTATTACTTTTGGATCATGACAGAATTTGTCCATGACTATGCTCTTAACTTATAGTTAAGTATTATGGCACTTTGGCCAGGACCATCTCAATGCCAGAATAGCTCACTGCTTGCCCTATGTCCATCCAGTCCCTTTTCGAGACCTTGCTTTTGGGGTGCTAGGAAGTAAGGGCAACTGAGGCTTAAGCCAAGAGAACAGATGTCCAGGAGGTAATCTGGAGTCAATTAACTCCCAAGTTACAAAAGCATAGCATTAACTGTCTTCCAGTGTCTATACAAAAAGGACATTGCTCTGAATTAACTATGCAAAGGACTTAAGGAGAAGAGAAAAACAATATTTACAAGTCAACAAGAGCACCAAGAAAGAGGTTACAAGTAAACACAGAGGAATGGGAGCACTGTGATGGGAGTAACCCAATAAACCTAAGCTCCCTATGGCAAGGCAGAAAGGACAAACCAATGTTATCCTGCCTACACTCCTGGTACTGCCAGGGAGGCTGGGGGCCACTCCCAGTGTACATGGCTCAGCTGTGAGAGTCTGACGGTCTGGGGGTCTACCTACTGATGTGGTGTTGTTCAAGTCTGGAGGTGCCTAGGGGTCGCCAAGGCTAGCTTGGCATCCATGCTAGGGAATCATGAGATGCCAGGACTCAAATTCAGGGCTTCTGCATGCAACATATGCTCTGAGCCTATTATCTCTGAGCCCCTAACACATTTTTTTTTGGGGGGGGGAAGAGTGTGGGGGCCATACCCAGTGGTGCTCAGGTGGGATCAAGGGCAATATGTGGTGCCAGGATATATAATGTCTCCAGCATACAAAGCAGGACTCAGCCTGCTGTGCTCTCTGGACCCAACCTGGAACATTTTAAAGCCCAGAGCAGCCTGCAGGCTCCAGACCACCTCTCAAAAACAGCATGCTCTGAGGCTCCTTGGGTCTACTGGGGACTTACCTCATGGTAATCTGGAAGCAAGAGGCGCTGGGAGAAAGCAGTGGAAGGCGGAGGGTGATCAAACTTGGCCTACTTCTCCTCATCTCCTTTTCACCATCTAAACTGCACCTCTTGGGCCCTCACCTTCAAAGTTTAGAAATGAACTCAGTGTGACCAGTTCAGTCTCATTCTACAGTGCGGAATCCTTAGCAGCTATTCAGAACAGAGCTGCCACACGTTACACTGCTTTTTAGAGGGTCACATGGTCCTAACTTCAAAACAACATAGCTTACAATGAACTTTGGGAACACAAGCTAGAAATTAACCGCTTGCTGGCAGTCACCTGATCAAAGTCTTAGTCATAAATACCTGGGTTCTACAAGGCCTCCGGTTTCAAAACTCGTCCAAATTTCAAAACTTCAGCAGTGTTAAAAAACATTTGTCATTCTCATCTATTTCTCCAGCGTCTTTTCATTAACAAGATTTGATGAGGACTTATCTTGGGTTTGGTTTTGTTCTGCACTTCTTTGAGAATAGGCTCCGATCAAATTACTCAGCCACTGCTCTAAATCTTCGCTTCATAATCTCACTCTCACAATCTCTAATCCACCTGCCTATCTCCTTCATATAATACATTCATGTTATCAGCACTCATGTCATAAAAGAACAGCTTGCAGTTCTGGGGAGGTGCCTCAATGGCAAAGCACATGCCTTATATGACACTGATCTAAATTCACTGCACAGAACCACCACCACCAAAAACAAAAACAAAAACAAAACTAAACCACCTTTCAGAAAAATACTTTTATGATCAAAACTACAAACACTGTCTGAAGCCTCCTTCTCATTTCTGAAGTTCTTACATTATCTGCATTCCTGTCCCCACGCCAGGTTGTCTTCACCGGGGCCCCTCGGAGGTGGGCGGGTTGAGTTTCCCTCCCTGCCCCAAGCAGAGCCCTGGCAGCCGAAAACCTCCAGAACCCAACCACAGCCATGCTCAAGGCCACTCTCCACGTTGAGACGAGCTTCACGCATGAAGGAACCCATAGAGGAACCAAGGTATGCGGGACCCATGGCTGAGATCTCCAAGCCTGCTCGAATTGGGACTGGGTCTCCTCCACCCAGATCCCCAGTTTTCCAATAGCTTGGCAGCCATACCCACAAACTGCCCCAGAGCCATGTAATCTCATAAACGGCCAAGATCCAGAGACTATAACACAAAGCTCCTGGAAGAGAGCGATGCAGAATCTCACAGAGCAGAGCCTGGCAAGCTACCCATGGCGTATTCAATATGCCAAAAACAGGCACAATAATGAGCCTCATTCCCCTGACCCTGAATGCAACAGGGACAAATGGAGACATTACGGCACCCGCTCGAGTAAATCGATGAGCAACGGGACAACAGTGATACAGTGATCTGCATTCCAAATAATGCTGTGTCTTAAAATTTAAATCTGAAAAATTAGACATTAATATCAAAAGCAAAAGGTCATACTGGAATAGAGACCAAATGTAAAAGATCAAAGCAAAGACAACAATCTTTTATGAATTCAAACATAAGACTATTGGGGGGTACATTTGTAAGAATTCTATTAATATTCTGCTTGATCAGAACTTTTGTTTGTTACAATTTTTAATGTGGAATTACTTATAAAAGCAGATGGCTCACAGCAAATGGTATGTTTGATGTGTGAAATCTCATAATAGATGAGCTTGAACAGATGATTCTAAAATATACTTATCTGGAATGACAAGATATTACAAATATTTACAAGATTTTTATTTATTAAAAAATTCAATTCTTTCCATACCACAGTTTATTATGACTCATTTCATTTCTATTAGATCATTGTATCACAAAATAATCTGCCTCTGAGTGAGATACCACAATCTTCACACACTTTCTACTGTGGAAACTTTTATTGATCATTTTTAGAGGATTATTCATAATAAGCAATACAAAATAAATTATTTAATGTACGCTATTAGGACAGGCTTGGATGGTGGTTGGGAAAATTCAAAATAATGGTGGTAGGAAGGTATAATGGTGTTGGGATTGGTGTTAGAACAGTGAATTTAATAAATTATTGTGAACAACCTTATAAGAAATAAAAATTTAAAAAATAATAAAAATCTGTGTCCTTTAAAATGGCAATAACTGCAATTTATATTAAAAGCGATGCCACTGCATTAATCATTTTCAAACTTTCGGAGAGTGAAGATATCATAAAGTCTGTAGCACTGTAGCATTGCCGTCCCATTGTTCATCTATTTGCTCAAGTGGGCACCAGTAAGGTCTCCACTGTGAGACTTGCTACTGTTTTTGGCATATTGAATATGCCACAAGTAGCTTGCCAGACTCTGCTGTGAATCATAAAGTCATCTTATAAAAATCTCCTTCACTGTATAAGTGTTCCGTCATTTTAATATTATAGAATAAATCTGGATAATTTGTAGGTCTTTTGCCTTATTATTTGTATGATGGCTGACAAAAAAAAACATCTTCAGGGGCAAAAGAAAATACTTCTTTTGCTCTTTAATCTGTGTAATATACTTCTAATGATATCATAGCTAGTCACAGGTCCTTCCATTAAACAACGTAACGAGTGTCTAAGCTTTGTGGCAAAAAAGGTGCAAAGTTACCATAGTATATAAAGGATGCAATCATAGGAAAGAAAATGTCTTTAGAGATAAAATAATAACAATAATAATAATAATAATTTAATGATAAAAAGGAAATTTTCATTTTTACTGTGAAAAAACGTCCAGTCTGGGGCTGGAAGACAGCACAGGAGTTAATGCACTTGCCTTGCAGTACCAGACCCCACTAGATATCCAGAAAAGCATATTGTCCCCTCAGCACTACCAGGAGTGACATTTGAGGACAAAGAATAAACAGCCCTTGAGCATAGTGGGAATGGCCCAACCAGCCACTCCAAATACATATATATTGAATCATACCTTATTGGTACAACTCTTGCACCTGCAGACTCCAAATACTTTACATAGGATGCAGCAATATAGTAGTTTCCAAGTTTTTTCATGGTCTTATGATGGCATCTTTGCATCAGTATCCCTAAATTAAAAGAAAAAGAGGTTAGTCTCACAATTTTCTTTTTACCCTTTCCAAAAACTGAAATATACCACAGTAAAAATGACAGTATCTTACTTGTTTAATTCATAAGCTTAAATATGAAGCTCTAGAGAAGCAAATACATCATAGGCTTTGGGAAAGGAGCAGTGAAGACAGATCTCAATTTTTAAGGAGCCTCTTCTCACTCAATGTACCAAAGAGACCAAGTAAGCCCTCAAAGGAGGTTTAACATAGCATCAGCCTCCTTCACCCAACCACAGAGGTGGAACGTCTCAGATTAGAGATCCTGGGGCTTGAGCAATAGCACAGCGGGGTAGAGCGTTTGCCAGGTTCGATTCCCAACATCCCATATGGTCCCCCGAGCACCGTCAGGAGTGATTCCTGAGTGTATGAGCCAGGAGTAACCCCTGTGTATCGCCGGGTATGACCCAAAAAGAAAAAAAAAAATTAGAGATGCTTAAAATCTAGGAGGCCTGTCCTTTCTCACACATAATCCAAGACACACTGTTTCCGTGGAAATATCTTCTGTTCCCAGCTCCAACATCATTACAGTGCCTTACATCAATCAATATTTTACCTTCCTCACCCCTAATGACAGCAGTCTCTAAAAAAGCTTTCTGGACATCCTTCCCAAGGCCCTCAAGCTCCAATCAATTCCCCACATGGAAATAAATCTGATCACATGATCATTCATTCAGAAGATATTACTGAACCATGAATGAACAAAAGAAGCAAAAATCATTGCCAGTGGGCTTTAATTCTAGCAGGTGGGACAGAGAAGTGCAGGCAGACTCGACAAGACAAAATCATAAAACAAAAGTAGAGTGGTTCACATGTGGTAAGTGGGAAAAACAAGAGGAAGAAGGTGTGGTGTTGAGAATGGTGTACGGAGGGCACCTATGAACAAAAGAGTCTCTGAATGTGGGTGGCCAGGACATCCTCAATGAGAAGGCAGAGCATGATACTGCAGCCCAGATTTCAGCAAGGTGAGGGAAGATGTCAAGGTCAGATATGTAGAAAGAGGAATCAAAGAGAGGAAACAGTAAGTCCAAAGGCACTGGGTCCTATGTGAGCCTCTCACAATGCAGAGAACTCATATGATCAGATATTTGGGGATGGGGGAAATGCAATAGGAAATGAGTTCAGAGAGACTCCCCGAACCTACCTCTCTGGCCACCTTTACCACTGATAAGGCATCTACGTATATCAAAACAGGTCTGTCCAGAATTCCACCCACGTCTTCATCATTCATTGTTTTCACCCTTTGGAGCCCTTTCAATATCTCTCTAGATGCCCTAACTACAAAAGCTGCCTATAGGGGCTGGAGTGATAGCACAGCGGGTAGGGCGTTTGCCTTGCACTCGGCCAACCCGGGTTCAAATCCCAGCATCCCATATGGTCCCCTGAGCACCGCCAGGAGTAATTCCTGAGTGCAGAGCCAGGAGTAACCCCTGTGCATCGCCAGGTGTGACCCAAAAACCACAAAAAAAAAAAAAAAAAAAAAGGAGTGATTCCTGACTGCAGAGCCAGGAGTAACTCCTGTGCATCACTGGGTGTGACCCACAAAGCAAAAAAAAAAAAAAAAAGCTGCCTATATCAATCATGTCTATAGTACTAGCTTCTCAAAGTAAGAGGCACTTACCAGGCACCCAGTTAACATGTGCCAAGCACCAAAATTTGTTCAGAAAGACAGTTCTCCTCATGAAGAGATACAAGCATCATGACGAAGGAAGATGAAATTTGGTAAATAAGAATTAGGGAATGCCAACAAAATGAAGAAGTAGAAGAAAGTTCGGGCTGAAGAAGTTCTTGGGACACATGAACACAAGGTATCAGAAAGGAGTGCAGTACACTAGAGATGGTAAGCTCCACCACTATCACCCTGCACTCACTTTTCTATCCCAAGGGGGAAAATTCAAGCTGAATCCCCTGCGTAGCCAATGCGACCAAAAGTCCACCCAGACTTAAAGGCCATCTCACTACTAGCACAACTGCCTTGTCTGTGAATCTTTTTCACTTCCTAACTCAATAATTTGCACATAATACATGCTCACTGAATAATATTGCCTGCATAATCAGGGTGCTCAAAAGTACATTCCCTATGTTTTCTTTAATATTTGACCCTGGATGACCACTGTTTCTAGAAAAAGGAAAGGAATGCCCTCTCCTTTTCTCTTTGCTGCACTCACAAATCCCAACCTTCTATTATTATACTGTAAATCAATCTTCCGTGGTGAATCTCACTACCACTTAAAACAACTAGAAGGCGTTATAAGTTAGACATATTAACACGCAGTCTATTTGAAAATTGGATATTAACAAAACAAATGTGTCTGTGGTGTGTATTTGTGTCTAACATGTTCATGTTTATACCTACTTTGTATTAAGTTACAGAACACACAGTGCTCATCTTTCTCCCCGGAAGAAAAGAAAAATGGGTGAATAACATCCTATGTATTGTTAAAATAAAACTGATCTCAACTGTCCATACGCAAATCACTATAACCCAATTTTACTTCCAGGGTATTATCTCCTGGGCAGCTTTCCCCAAGCCTTTCTCAAACATCTACCCTGGCAACACACTCTGATTGTACTCTTTGGGTTCGAAGATGAAAACTGCAGGGCTCAGCGCCCACCCCGCCACCTCCCAACTTTGCAGAGTCCCGCGAACCTGCGGAAACCGCCTTAAGTCTGCGCCCACCACCTGGTCCCCCTCGACCTGCTATTTCCCAGGCGAGACCCCGGCCCCCCGCTCGGCCTTACCGATGATGGGCTTCTTGGAGGAGGTGTTGAACGGGAGAAGCGAGTTCTCCAGGCTCGCCCCCCCGAACCAGAACAGGCACAGCACGCAGAGCAGGCGACCCAGGTTCGCCATCGCGATCTTCGCCTCCCGCCGCCTTTCAAAGACACTGCGGGCGGGTGACCGGGACGAGGTAGGTGGCCGCCGGGGGGCGTCGGGCCGGTCGGCGGCTCCGCCCGTGGGGCCCTATGGGTAATGTAGTCCGGATGCGCGCGCGCGTAAGCGCCGCCGTCGAGGGGCGGGGCGGGGCGGAGGGAGGCGGGGCGGAGCGAGGGGGCGGGGAAGACTGATAAGGGGCGGGGCGGGGCATTAAGGGGCGGGGCTGGAACACGCGGCACCGAACCGGCGGTCCGGGCTGCGGCCCCATGGCCACGGCTGCCACGGAAGACCGGCTTCGGGGCGCCCAGCCCGCGATCTCTGCGGAGTCGCTGCGTGGGCACAGAACCGTGTCCTGACGCCTCGGAATCTCCCTTTTACTGTTACGTAGTTGCAGCCTCAGGTCACTGCAACTAAGCCGGGGCGTCGGGCCCCGACTCTCCGAGGGAAATTTCTGGTCCAGTCTCATAACCCGGCAGTCCGGGAGGCCCAAGTCCCCCCAGAACTTCGCTCTGACGCCTCCTGCCGAGGAGCCAGGGCGCGCAGGGTGCCAGGCTAGGGCCCCAGAGAAGGAGAGACTTTGGAGGGAACTTCCACCACCGCCACATCTTGTTTTTCCAGGAGCAAACGCAGCAGTGGAAGGGGAAAGGTCGGCCCGGGAAGGTGAAAGTAATCACGAGGTGTCGCCCACTCCCAACTGGGTCCACCAAGGACCGACTATTGGGCCGCTTTTGCCAAGAGACAGATCCCGGCCACCCCGCAAACCACGCCCACCTCTTCATCACTGCTGGCGCCAAGCTGTCCTATGAAAGAGTGGCAAGAGTTGAAGACTTTGCTGCCGAAGTCATTAAAAAATAATTTCGAAGGTCCTGTTCACAATTTGAAAAGAGGGGCCAGAGAGAGAGGGAGTGGGCACCACTTAACGGTTCCCTGATCACCGCCAGGAGTGATCCCTGAGCACAGAGCCAGGAGTACCAGGCTTGAGCATCAGTGGGTGTGCTCTCCCCTCAGAAAAAAAGTTTTTTTTCTTACACATCTAGAATCATTTGACATAACTTGACAGAGAAGTGGGTTAAAGGATAGGAACCTTTTTCTTTCTGTGAAAGAAATCCTAAATATATTGATAGGGCTTGAGCTAGGCGGAATATCATACCCATGAAGGCCAAATTAAGTTTAGAATAAAATTGAGTATTTCAAAAGCTCATCAATCAAGAACTGGAGCAATAGCACAGTGGGAAGGGCGTTTGTCTTGCTCCCGGCCACCAGTAACAAGTCTCACAATGGAGACGTGACTGGTGCCTGCTTGAGCAAATCGATGAATAACCAGAGGACAGTGCTACAGTGCTTCAATCAAGTGTTCAGTGTTAAGAATGCCATTATGAGTTGGTCAATGACTTTTTCACAAGAAAGTTTACAAGTTAGTAAGAAAGACAGGAAGGCAACATGATGAGTGTAATTGGGTATATTAAGAAAAGTGTGATAGTAATAAGTTTGTTTGGCAAGAAACTTAAGCTACTTTAGGTGGTGTGTGATGAGGGTTAACCCCAAGAGAATGTTTTTTGTAAACACTGTGAAAAGAAAGCTTTACATACTCATAGTTGGTGTGGACATAATGGAACAAATAAGGAGCTTTGTGATTCTGATCCTTAATTCTGAAATAATTGCCATGGGAAAAGATTGACATAGGAAAAACACCTGGCATTTTACTCAAAGATAAGCTCTAAGTGAGTCAAGATGTATATGTGTAAGGCAAAATGTCATCCATTGTTAATATATAGAAACAAGTATATGACTTTGGTGATCAAAGTTTTACAAAACATGGAAAAAACAAATGTTAATTTTAAATGTGCAGATTTGAAAATTAAAAGCATAACAACTTTTATTGGGGTATCACAGTTTACCACAATATGAGAGTTGTTATTTTATACCTGCAGAGCTATTTACCCTGAAACATAACTTTAGGCAAGTTAAAAAAATAGACTCAAGTATGAGTACCCATTTCTAGAATGTACAAAGCACTAAAATTATTTAAAGGGGGTCAGTGTTAGAGGGTCAGAATGATAGGACAGTGGGAAGGGCATTTGCTTTGCACACAGCTGACCCAGGTTCCCTCCTAGTCATCCTCCCCCCGGGCACCATCAGGAAGATAATCCAGAGTGCAGAGCCAGGAGTAAACCCTGAGCACCACCACTTATGGCCAGCACAAACAAACAAAAAGGCAGGGGTGGGGATCTAGGAGCCAATGATAAGAAAATGAGAAAATAATATAACACAAAGCTTAAGGGACTGGAAGATTAGATTACTCAAAGGGCTGAAGTTCATGCCTGGCATCCAATGGCTCCGGGTGCAATCCCCAGAGTCACATGGTCCCTTTGTGAGTCTTTGGAATTGATCTTCTGAACACTATGTTCTAAGGGGTTCCCTAATCGCAACTGTATGTGACCCAAATTTTTTGAAACAGGAAGGGACTCCACTAGTTATCAAGGAAATGAAAATTAAAATAACATACTGGGGCTAGAGAGATAGCACAGCGGGTAGGGCGTTTGCCTTGCACGCGGCCGACCCGGGTTCAAATCCCAACATCCCATATGGTCCCCTGAGCATGGCCAGGGATAATTCCTGAGTGCAGAGCCAGGAGTAACCCCTGTGCATTGCCAAGTGTGATCCAAAAAGCAAAATAAATAAATAAATAAATAAATAAAAATAAAATAAAATAACGTACTATAGGCTAGGAACAGTTCAGTAGTAGTAAAATACTTGCCTTACAGACTGAACATAGTGAAATACTTGCCTTACAGACTGAATATTTTGAGTTTGATCCCCCCACACACACACACCATCCTACATGCCGAGGACGATGCTCGCAGTATTGTGTGTGATCCCTGGTGTAGTCTCCAGTGCCCTGAGGTCTAGGGGGTGCTTCCCTGGATCATTGCAACAACGAGAAAGGGAAGAGAAGAGAGAAATTAGATCTATCAGACTGATTAAAGTGTAAACCTTCACAATAAGTCACGGCTATTTGGAAAAATGAGAATTCTCTGACACTGATGACAGGACTATAATGAAAATCATTTTTCAGAGTAGTGTCTGATAACAGCAAAGATACATTCTGTAACCTAACACTTTTCAGACATAACCATAGAAAAAAATGGTTGCAAGTCTCACTGGGGTCGTGGTTGGGGGTGGGGGCAGAAAAGAAAAGAAACATGTCCAAGTATCTTCTTTACAGTCTTTTTATTTCCTAAAAGGTTTTTTAGTCTTTTTTTTTCCCCTGAGAGTGTTGTCTCCAGCAAAAAAAAAAACAATTACACAAGTGAGATATAGTTGTCAGTCCTCATGATCTCCCTACCCAACTCTACTTCGCTTTCAAGGATATCTTGAGATTCAGCAATGAAAAGACAAACAGTAGCTTGCATTTTGTTATGAGTCTTCATTTTCAGGAAGTACCATTACTTATGAGCTATGAAAACAAGTGATCAGAACTGAGGACAACAGGAATTTAAGTCATTTAAAGTGGTTGAGATATATATATCTGCAAGGAGTGACAAGACTCGCTAGGTATGCTAAGTGAAGTGAATCAGAAGGAGAGGGACAGATGTAAAATGATCTCACTCATATATATGTATATATATATGTGTGTGTGTATATATACATATATAGTAGTATATAAAGTAACAGTAAACAACCAATACATACTCAAAGGTAATAGAAAATGAGAACTGTTTTTCTTGTTTTTGCTTTTTTGGTCACACCCAGTGTTGCTCAGGGGTTACTCCTGGCTCTACACTCAGGTATTACTCCTGGCGGTGCTTGGAGGACCATATGGGATGCTGGGGATTGAACCCAGGTTGGCCACATGCAAGGCAAATGCCCTACCCGCTGTGCTATCACTCCGGCCCCGAGAACTGGTTTTTAATAGGAAGTTCGTCACTCATGAAGAATGGGGGATAGAAGCCAAGTGGAGGCTAAGGACAACACTGGGACATGTTTGAGGGGAACTGACACCCTGGTGGAGAGTGTAGTGTTGAAATACTTTTTTGCATAAAATCCTGCCACTCATCATTGTTGTAAATCATGATGTCTAAAATAATAAAAAAGTAAAAATAAAAAGCTAGCTAGGTAATAGGAGGAGTCTGTTTGGTGGCTTTTCTCCAACAAATTGTGTATTTTGGCACACCCAAAAGAATGGAGCTATTCTTGGTCATTAAATTCTACTTTGTACCACACAGAAGTTGAGAAAATCGTAACTATAGAGGGAATATTTCATAGGGACTTTTCCTATGTGAAACTTCAGATCTCCCAAATATCTGCATCCCTTGGTGGAGTTACCTGAATAGGGTGTGACTTTTGTGGGAAAATAATTAAAAATTATAAATTTATTTATCATCAGAACTGACAGATAAAAATTGTCTATACAGGGGCTGGAGCAATAGCACAGCGGGTAGGGCATTTGCCTGCATGCAGCCAACCTGGGTTCAATTCCCAGCATCCCATATGGTCTCCTGAGCACATCCAGGAGTAATTTCTGAATGCGTGAGCCAGGAGTAATCCCTATGCATCACAGGGTGTGACCCAAGAAGAAGAAAAAAAAGCTGTCTATACAGAAAATAGAATCTAGAAAATTCCTGTCTGAAACTGCTAGGGAAATGAATGACTTTCTAAAAGTGATTCAATATCACTTAGTATCAGCTTTTTGTTTAATATAAAATTTAGAAAGAATCTCAACATTGTGTCTGAGAAAACAACTAAATTAAATTGTGGATTTGAGAATGAGAGTCATTTGGGAAAAAGATGATTGAGTTGTAAAATAAAAGGTAAACAAAAGCAAGAATTTTTTTAAAAATTAATATTAAGTTTAGCAAAAGTCATTCAAAGATTTGGAGTCTCTTGCTAGTAGGTAAAATGAAGAATAAAGAAGAAGGAAGTAATTGGAAGGACAAAAAAGAAAAGGGAAACATATTCAAGGAAGTTTTGATACCATTAGTAATAGGAAAATGAAAGAATAACAGCAAGCAGGAATCAAAGGGAAATGTGGAGGAGGTTGAATGTAGGACATAATTTTGTTTTGGTCTTGGGTGGAACCTGACCACTTCATGGTGTCAGATGCTTGTTCTTGAGAAAGCAGTCTCTACTTCATGCCATTATAGGGAAGAATAAATATTGCCTATTCCTTTGATCCTCTGATTGTGGCCCTATATAATTAGAATGATAAATTAACAGTAAGAACTACTCTATTGATGAGTTTAGATCACTTACTGCAGGTAGAAATATGAATAAAGAGTGCTTTAAAGAATTAGTTATAATTTAACTTTAAAAGGCATCTTAATAAAGAAAAATAAATTTTTGGAGAAGTGACAAGACAGGAAGGACTTTGAGTTTCTAGGAGGAGACAAATTGTAGGAAAATAAACTTAGGTAAAGAAATACATTTGAATAAGTATGAATAAATTATAAAAACTCTTTAATGGTATGTATAACCTTGATAAGGGTCTATAGTTGTGCCCTGTGATTAAGTTCTATCTTTTTTGGTAGAGAAGACAGAGAGGAAGACACTGTTGAACAAATATGTCCCACTTTTAGGCACATAGGAGGAGGGCAGAGAGATTTTCTTATGTCCGTTTCCTCTCCAAAGCCTTCAATTCAAAATAGTCCTGTGCCAAAGTGGCATATTTTGGGTGGCATGTTCTACTTCTGGCACCCTCAAAGATCCTCAATTTAAGAGGTCCTGCTAATAATGAACTTCAGTTTGAAGGAAGGCTTGAATTTTTTCATTTGTGAATCATGAAACCAAAGGTCCTTTGCCAAATCAAAGCTTTGTAGCAGTTTTCGATGGTAAGGTCAGTTATACCTCGGTGGAAGATCACAAAAATATGTATGAAAAGAAGACCTAAGAGTGGAGAAAAGGATTGAAATGCCTTAAGGAATTAGATCATATAGGAGGTAACATTTTTGCCTTGCATGAGGCTGATCCTGGCTTAATCCTGGCACTACATATGGTTTCTTCAAGTACCCCCAGGAGTTATCCCTGAAGACAGAGCCAAGAATATCCCCTGAGTAGAGATAATTGTATCTAAAAACCTTATTTTTTTCCAAATATGAAGGATTTGAGTTTTTTTTAATGTCCACATGTAAAGAGTTTATTAAGGGGTGCAGGTACTCCTTCTCCTTAGTCATTTCTATGATAGGTGAAAATGCAATCTAGATGTAGCAACAGCCAACTATCTATAGAAACAGAACTTTCCTTTTGTTGTTTTATAAATAGAGGGTTACAATAGATTTTATACTTAAGGTATACATAATTACTGCCCCTCTACCATCACCAAAGTTTTTGAGACCCATTATTGTTCTGGTAACACATCTAGTGTGCCTCTTCCTCCTCCTACCTCTTCCTATACTCCCACTCCCACCCTTGGTAACTTCAGTTTTTACTCAAAGTCTATTATTATCAGATACCAACCATACTCTTACATTGCTTTTTTATATGCCACATCTGAGCAAGATCATCTGGTATTATTCTGCGTTTGTCTTGTTTTACTTAATATAACCCCCTCTAATTCCAAGTTGTTGTAAAGTCATGATTTCATCAAAATAATATTTAAAATATTATAAAATGCAATATAATATAAATACAGCACTGTAGCACTATCGTCCCATAGTTCATCGATTTGCTCGAGCAGGTACCAATAAGATCTCCATTGTGAGACTTCTTGTTGCTGTTTTTGGCATATCAAATAAGCCACGGGTAGCTTGCTAGCTTTGCCGTGTGGGCCGGATACTCTCGGTATCTTGCCAGGCTCTCTGAGGGGGATGGAGGAATCAAACCCGGGTCAGTCATGTGCAAGGCAAATGCCCTACCCACTGTACTATCGCTCCAGTCCAATATAAATATAATTATAATATAAATATAATATCAAAATAATAGCTGAGTACTACTTCACCAATCTGTAGTTGGATATTTGGGTTTTCACATCTTTGCTATTATAAATGATGCTGCAGTAGGTGTGCATCTTTTTGAATTAATGTTTTTGTGTTTTAGGAACAGATACCAGGGAGTGAAATCACTGGACCATATGGAAGTGTTATTTTTAAATTCTTTTTTAGAAGTCTCCATGCTGTTTTTCATAGAGGCTATTCCAAATGATATACACACTAACAGTGAACGAGAGGATTCCTTTTCCACCCCCACATTCCCCCATCACTGGTCTTTTGGAAATATGCCATTCTTACCAAGGTCAGGTAGTATCCCCTGGTCTTGAATTCCATTTCCCTGATCATAAGTGGTACTGAACACTTTTTTATATGACTATTAGTCACCCTTGTGTCTTCTTCAAGGAAACGTCTGTTCATTTCCTTTCCCTGTTTTATCATGGAATAGTTTTTCAGTATTGAGCTCTGAGAATGCTTAATAATGACATAAGTTTTAGAAATAAAATATTTCCTTCAGTAGATCATGTTCTAAGAGCTAGAGGCTCTAAATGAATTTTATGCTTAGAAATTATATGTGCATTTTAGGTGAGAAATTAGAATAAATATTGTTTAGAGACAACACTAAGCAAAAAAAGACCATTTACATACTGAATTCAGATAGAATCAGGACTCAGAGGCTTCTAACGACGAATTAAGTCTTCTATAGGACTCATAAAAGGAAGAATCACAGCAGAAACATGGAACAGAGTATGGCCTGTGCCACCATTCCCCATCAGCCCCATTGCACGATGCTCTGAGAGTTGGGTGTGATATGCAGTCAGGTCTTCTGGGGGAAACCTGCCCAAGAGCTCTTGTGAATGGAGAGGGAGCCCCTTGTAAGAGCTAACCTGTAATAAGCATTTTATTTACAATTGTTAACAATTTATGACTCCCCAGAACAACTCCATAGGGACAATCCTATAGGTATATAGGTGTCTTCTGTATGGTAGGGAAGCATAGGGGTTAAAGAAAGTGGAATTTAAAATCAACCAAAATATGAATAACAAATAGTTGAGATCTTTAAAATAGATTGAAGTTTAAGGTAAAAAACGGTTTGATACCATAATGCCCAAAAGTCAGAGTAAGAAGGAAGGTGCCTCCCACAGAGGCAGGGGCTGGGAAAGGGTGGGGGTGGCGGGAGGAGTACTGGGAACATTGGTGGTAGAAGATGGACACTGGTGGAGGGATGGGTGCTCGATCATTGTGTGACTGAAACTTAATCACGGAAGTTTGTAACTATCTCACAGTGACTCAATAAGCTAACATTTAGGATTAGAGAGAAAAATGGAAAGGGGATCAGATCTAGTGGGTTGTAAAAAGGCTGCTGAGGGTAGTCCTACATCCCAGTAAATAATATTCCATTTCAACATAACTCCAGTTTTCATCATGCCATATGGGCCTTCTTACTGTTCCCTGGTGGCAGTCATCCAGCCTTGCAACACAAAATATTCTTTGGTAGGTCTGCATTCTGACGACTGACCCCGTGTGTGCTAGATGCTGGTTAGAAGCTGAGTCTACAAAGATTAAAAGATTGCATTTCAGGGACACAGACAAATACTGAGTTTTAAGAACTATGTTTGATATTTACACAGAGCGCAGAGGGAAGCCTAAAAAGTCTCACTGGGAGTGTTAGAGAAGGTGTCATGGGTGATAATTAAATGTGACTTTGCAGATGTGAAGACAGACAAAAGTCAAGAAAGGGTGTGGTGTCAAACGATAAGAAAATGCACCATCCTTTCCCTTACCTCATTTCTATTGTTGAGATATCTTGTTTGAAAGAGGTGATATTTCTCAAGGTGGCAGGAAAGTTGAAGTACCTACAGCATAGGTGTGGTTAGGGTTCCTACAGTGAAATGATGGATAACAGGTTGGGCTTGGGTGTGTAGAGCCTCAGCTGCCAACTAGTAGTTAACCGTGCTGCTCTCTCCAAGATCAGGGAGTGAAATCACGCAGAAAGAAATCACAGCAGTGGATGGACAGGAACAATGAGAGACTGGTAGTCTAAGGTGGAGGCTTTTGAATCAGGTTGAGTAGGAGATGATTTACTCTGGAAATGGGACTGGGTTGCACATTTTCTGATAAGACTGATAGAATCAGTGGCCATTGATCCATGGGGTCTACAGAATTGGATTTATTAAGGGTAATTTGGGGTTGAGGAGTGTAGTGAACCTGACAGCCAGACCAGCTGAGTTCACTCCTATTCTGGTATTTACCAGCTCCATTATTCTAAACAAAGAAGGGAAACTTTTTGAATTAAGTTCTCTTCTGTAAAAATGAGTCTTTTGCCCTCACGCCTGGCTGTCTTCCCCGGGGCCCCTTGGAGGGGATGGGCTCCAGGTTCCCTCCCCACCCCGAGCACAGCTCCCGGCAGCCGGCCAAAGACCACCAGAACCTAGCTACAGCCATGCTCGAGGTCCCTCTCCACACGTTCGGACAGGTCTCATGCATGAAGGTACCGGCAGAGGAACCCAGGTGTGTGTAATCCCATCAGCGGCCAACATCCAGAGACTTAGAAGCAAGCTCCCAGAAGCTAGAAGATATCTTGTAGCCTGCTTCTCCCTCTGGGAGAAACTGGCAATCTTTTGATAGTTTCTTGCCCACATGGGACAGCCTTGCAAGCTTCCCATGGTGTATTCATATGCAAAATCTAGTAACAAGCTGGATCTCATTCTCCTGACCCTGAAGAGCCCCCAGTGCAACATCATTAGGAAGGCCAAATCGAGTCAAGATAGACTTCTAAGATCTCAGGGAAAGGACAAAATGAGATGTTACTGAGCCCGCCCAAGAAATTGGTGATTAACGGGATTTCGTGATTCGTGAATTTTAGGTTGTATAGCATTGTAAAGAAGTTCCTAATATGTTTTATAAAAAGCACAAAAGAATTTTCCTGTTATAGTCAGTTTCCAAAAGCTAAAATCAAATGTTCTAAGAATATTCCATTACTCTCAATTTTATCAAAATTATACATTAAAAAGAATCATAAGTATCAACGAGTCTATCTGGTTAGAATAATTTTCTTATAAAGAAAACACTTCATATAACCTTTTAAAAAGGTATCATTGTGCAATAACATTGAAATCTAACTCAGCGGAAGAAATACTTAACAAAATTTTAACCCTGTGTTCTTTGAATCAAGTTTAAAATGAAATTAAAAATATATAGGATACTAAGGCTGGAGACATGGCTCGGAAGTAGAATACATGCTTCACAGCCAAGAGGCTTTGGGTTTGCTCTTTAGCATAAAATAAGGAAAGGCTCAAATTGCAAAACAATAATAAAAATGTCACAAATTTGAAGATTTACTGACTGATTTATCTCATCTTCAACAAATGAAATATTCTTTGACAAAAATTACTGCACAAACAGAATTTTTAAACCACTTTATTTTTAAAAGGTATATTTGTGGGGATTTGGGGTCCATGGCCAGCTGTAGTCAAGGTTTCTCCTAGCTGTGTTCAGGGTTCACTTCTGGTGGTATTTGGAGAATCACATTTGAAATTTGGGATTAAGCCAGTGTCAGCCATGTGCAAGATAAACATACTACCCATTGTATTCTCTTTCCAGCTCCTTCTAACTGCTTATCTAAAATTAAATATGAATTATAGACTTCTCGAATATTTTGACATACACAAATCTAAGGCTCCAGACATAATTGAGTTTTTAAACTGTATTTTAAAAATTTAGGCATTTCCCTGTCCTGTGTAGTTGTATCATTGCTTAATTTTAAAAGTGTCTATATTATGACAACCAAATAATATTTCATCTCTACATCTCTATGTAGTTTATATAAAAGTAAACAAGAACAGAATTCAAAATGATATATTTTATTTGAAAGTGCAGAAAGTATTGAGGCCATCAATTGACCTGAAATTTTGTTCTAAATTATTTTTTATTATATATTGTATCACCACAAATAATTTCAGAGACCCACAGTGCTAATACTTTAGTTTATGATATATAGATTTTTCCGTCAAAACTTCTATTGTGCAAGTGTGCTAAAAGAATTTCCCTGAGATTAATTACCTTCCTGACAAATAGAAGTAGTCTGTAAAACTATATTGAGGTTTTCATCGAAATAACAATCTAATACGATCTCACCCAAAATGAGTGTTAACAGATTTTTACCAGCAGTTGACCTGTGCTAATATTTCTTTTCATTGAACTGTTTATAATTTGATTGCTAGGCCAATATAATCAAGAACTTGTTTAAAATGAAACTTCAAAAACATAGAACAAATGAGTAAGCTACTTTAGAGATAACTTTCAAGTGCCAATGTCAGGAATCTTTCTATGGTGCACTAACTCATCATTTAAAATTAATGCACCAACATTTAGTAACTTCAAATGCTAAGAAAATTCATTTTAAAAGTTGTATCCCCCAATACCCAGATTGCTCATACCATAAGATTTTTACATTTTGATGTCTTTGGGGGGAGGGGTGTTGAGGGTCCACACTCAGCAGTGCTTGTATACCAGGCTTGGCTCTGCGCTCCGGTTCTCCAGGTGGTTCTCCCAGACCAGGTACTGCCACAGGAATTGAACCACAGATTTCCGTCTTTCTGCATTCAAAGTGTGCACCCCTTTAAGCCATCTCTGCTGTCCAGATGTTTACCTTTTTAAGCATCAATCTTGTAGACCTTGATTAATTAACTTAGAAGATTCTTTTTCTATCATTCATGTAACCACATTGGATCTCACTCATATATTTTAAATTAGAAAGCCAATCACATTAAATAACATCTCATTGAATACCCTGGGAAATACTGCTGAGATAATTTTCAGACTTCATTATAAAATTTGTCCACTCCTGACAAATGTCTTCCATGGAAAACTCTTCACCACCATATTCCAAAGGAAGGATATTTGGGAAATGCTGAAGTAAACTCTCTTTGTAATTGCTCCCATGCATATGAATCTGAAATGGTGAAAATATTTTAGAACACATCCCACATACCCACTGCCCTTCAATTTAGTAGAAGCATTTAGTAGAAAAGCAACATCATAACGCAATGTTTTACTTTCAAGATAAAGAAACGCATATGGCTACTATATTCTTCATTCCTCAGATTATGATTCTAATTACTTTACTTATGTTTAGATTGTACTGCTACTGAATTTGATAGTTCTACTTTTTCTATTTGCATTATTATGACTATAAAATATTTCAAAGGATATTTTTTAAAGCAAAGCTATTTTATATGTTCTAGTCCTTAATGTGTAGATGTTTCTTAGCAAAAAATAGCAATTTTTACATCTTAGCAAAAACACCTCAATGTATAGATGTTTTTTAGCAAAAATAACTTAGAAAAAATATCTATTTTCCTGAGGCTATTCTGCAGATGATATAAATGAACTGTCTGGTCTTAGTGTCTCTGTCACTGTCACTGTTACCCTGTTGCTCATCGATTTGCTGGAGCAGGCACCAGCAACATCTCCATTGTGAGACTTGTTACTGTTTTTGGCATACTGAATATGCCACTGGTAGCTTGCCAGACTCTGCCATGTGGGGGAGATACTCTCAGTAGCTTGCCGGGCTCTCCGAGAGGGACAAAGGAGTCCAACCCCGGGTTGGCCGCGTGCAAGGCAAACACCCGCTGTGCTATCGCGCTAGCCCACTTATTCAAAATTCAAACATTATCAAAATGAATTAATATGTATACAACATATTTGAATAGCTATCCACTAAATTTATCAAACTCTATTTTATTTTTGTATCCTTAAATCAAATCTTTGGATAAGAATTTTAGCAAGTGGTATTAATTATTTTTGAAAATTTTTATATCTCATAAAAAGATTCCATTGTAGAATTGAGTTTCGAGTTCGTTCTCCCACTTATCTCTTCCTCCTTCCCTCAAAAAACCTCTAAATCAAAATCTGTTTACTCCACTGCTTGTCTACTCCTGAAATTATTTTCCGCAAGCGAGACAAGAACCATAGAAACCCTGAGTAAGGCCTCCGACTGGTTTCTCCTTTCCTGCAAAGAACAAATCCTCGCTCCAGCCTGAGTCCGTGGCTCCCCGAAATCAGGTGGCGGGGATCAACACCTGGGCTGAGAAGACCAAGCGGACTTCAGGCGTGGTCTGACGGTCACTTGGGGGGCTGGCGGGGCTCAGGCCCGGGCGGAGCAGGGGCTCATCGCAGACTTGACCGCTGCTAGTCTTCCACCAAGGTCGCGGGTGGCAGAGGCAGAGGAGAGAAGGTGACTGTCTTCCCTCCTCCTCGACCACGTGAGCCACCCACGGGGTCCACCGATATCAGTTAGATTCCAACTCCACAGGTGCCCTCAGAACACTGCTAGAAAGGTGTAACCCCTGAGCACAGGACCAGGAGCAAGTCCTGATCACTGCTGAGTGCAACCCAAAAAAACAAAAGCAAATCCTTCCCTCAAAAACTTTCCTATATAAAATTTAGTCACTTGTAGAGACACATATATTTTTTTCATATTGAGTACATTTTAATTTAATAGTTTAAATTTTAATTTGAAATAAGAACTTACCATTTTTACTTTTATTAGCATAACGAGATAGCATATATTTCTATATTTATGTGTAAAGGTAATATAAATAACATCCAGAAATAGTTAGACATTGTACCTATTATGTAGAAGATATGAGGTTATTAGTGAATAAAAGTATTTATCTGAGCACACAACAGGGTATATAAATGATAATTTATTTGATATAGTTGATGGATATTAAATGATAATTATGATGACTGAAAATGCTAAATTTTAAAATATTATAAACTATAAAAAGAATCATATAATTCCCTGAAGTTAAATACTTGGGAAGTGTTTAAAGGTATATTTTATTTGAAATAAAATGTCTTCATCTGCCAGGGCAAAATGTTTATCAAACATTGGAAAATTATTTCATATGCATATACTCTTTTCAGCATATGATGATTGAGAGATAAAAGGAACAAGTTACCTGCTCTCAGAAATTTACTACTCCTGAACTTTGTTTTTTGTTCTTTCTGAAATGCTAAAAGGTTTTATCAGTCAATTGAGAGAAATCTCTACGCTCTTCTCAGAAAGAATGAAATAAGAACTTTTACAAGAAATTGACAAAATGCTGAATGGGAGAAAGGTGATTCAACTTACTGGCCTTTCCCATTCTGGAAGTCTTAAACGTCTCTCACTTTTACTCAATTTTACTTAAATCTTTCCCCTAACTTCTAAGCTCTCTCATTTAATACTTTCATGTTCATACTGTTATACTTATTTGGCTCAGTATATTGTTGTATTTGTCCTACACAATACAATTCAAAATAAAAATAACTACCTTTTTCATAGTTAGAGCATGACCAGTTACCATTAAATTAAACTGAAGAGATAAACACAAATTAGTAACGTTTATTACAAAAACACTCGGAGAAATGGACATTCCATGAGGGTAGCTCTTGAAGACAGAAATACTTACTAGATCACTGTCACTGTCACTGTCATCCCCTTGCTCATTGATTTGTTCGAGCGGGCACCAGTAACGTCTCTCATCGTGAGACTTATTGTTACTATTTTTGGCATATCCAATACGCCACAGGTAGTTTGCCAGGCTCTGCCGTGCGGGCACGATACTCTCGGTAGCTTGCCGAGCTCTCTGAGAGGGCCGGAGGAATCGAACACGAGGTGGACTCGTGAAAGGCGAATGCCCTACCACTGTGCTGTTGCTCCAGCCCACTCAAAAGAACTCAAGGATCACACTTTTCTTTGGAGGTTGGAATAGTTCACACACAGCAGTGCTCAGGGTTTACTCCTGGCTCTGTGCTCAGGGATCACTACTGTTGAAGCCAGGAAACCATATGTGGTGCTAGGGATCAAACCAGTTTTTTATCTCATGTAAGAAAAGTGCCTTAAATTCTGTACCATTTCTCTGGTCCAAGGATTATACCTTTCTAACAAGATTCAAGATTTTATGTCTTTTTAATATGAAACAATGTCATTTCTAAAACTTCAGCCATGCACTTATAACCTACATTATCATTAGTACTTGCATTTAAATAACATTTGCAACTTAATTATTAAAATCTTTACAAACTATTTTATATTTTAATTAGGTGTTGCCAATTTTTTGTCCAAATGAATGACCTTAAAAAATCTCGTTGATTAATGTAGAAAAGTGAATATCATTCTTGGGAACTCAGACTTTGTTTCTAACACGTGAGAAATCCTATAAACTGAGACAAGGCTATACAGAATAAATTAAAGAGCACTAAATCTCTATCTTTCATTCTCTTCTTTCAGGTACTAGAGTTTTCAATTAAATATGTCTAAGTCTAAAATGTATATTTTTCATTTCCCTAGAAAATACATGTGATTAGAAACCAAAAGAAGGAGAGCTGAAATGGTAGAGTGCTTGACTTCCATGCAGCCAGCAGGTTGGATACCAGACACTACAGAAGTTTCCCGAGCACTGCCAGGACCTGAGCACATCACCCCCCTCCAAAGGAAATCAGAACAAAATGATACATAGTACAATGCCTTGATCCAAAGATTATATTCATTTGCCCTATCCACACTTCTACTCCATTCTGCATATATAGTCACTTCAGTTGTTTTCTTGTAAATCCTTTTTGTGCAACTTTATGCAAATATACTAATACTATTTTTCCCCTTTTATATAAAGACACTGCTATTTCATTATGTTTATTTTAGATTTAATATAACCTGTTAGTCTTGTTATACTCCAATGTACCAATATATCTGTTCATTTAACCAGTCTCCTGAACACTTTTTGGTTTAAATCTTTGACTGAAATGCATATATAATTTTGTCTATGTGCAGACCTAGCTGTAAGTTCCCAGAGCAGAAAATCATACTTTTGAGAGCTGTTATCAGTTCTGCAGGGAACATACCATTGTGCATATCCTCTGGCAATGAGAGGCCTGAATCCCTGCAGGAATCAAAACTTAATTTTCAAGATTAAAAAGAAAATTTATTGACTGAATAGATACATGCTCAAAGATACAGGCACAGACAATAGTGTGCATGGAGGCAGGGAAAATGAACGTTTCACCTTTTTTTGTTTTGGAGGGACCTCCCAAATTGGTTAAGGGGTCCCTTAACGACTCCTGCAGTATTTGTTCCTCGATGATGGTTCAGTGGTAGGTCCAAACGCACTGCTCAAGACACCATTGGGGTACTTGAGATCTAATCCAATTGGACCCATAAACCTCTCTTATCTCTCTAGTCCCAAGATCTTTTAATTTTTACTTTGGTAGAGGACAGTGTCTCTAATATGTTTTACTTACCCGGTCTTTAATTTTTTCAGTTAGGAATGGTTTGATCATTGAAAAGACAGCATGGAAAATCACGGGCTCATTTATCAAATGAATACCACGAACTTTTAATGGGAAGGAATCCTTTTGAAAATTAAAAAGAAAACACTCATAAATAAATATATATATTCCTATTAGTTTTCTCTTGGCATAATACTTCATAAACTTACAATAAGATCAAGAGTGTACTTTAATTTTTAAAATTATTCATATAATCAGCAAAATAGCCTAATTTGTAATTCACTGTCACTAGATTTAGGAAAGATGTACAAGAAGGTTTCACTTTGTCCAGAGACACAGATCAAAGACTGAACACATGCTTTGGGTACAGAGGTCTGGGATCCAGTCCTGGAACTATTTATTGTCCCTGAAGGACCACCCAGAGCAGCTCCCAGTTACAGAATTGGGAGTAGTCTCTGAGCTCCTCTGGGCGTGGCTCCCCTGTAAAAAATAAAAGTTTTCATTTTATTTCTTAGGCAGCCTATTTTAAGTGAGACTTGTATGCTTACATAAGTTATATAGAAATAAATCTACTTCCGAGCACAAATAAAGTTTGGGGGTCTGGGGGAGATCATGTCTGACCCCGTCACTGCTCAAGGGAATATGCAGTGACAAACTGAACCCGGACCTCCAGCACGCAAAGTATGCATATAGTCCATTGAACCCTCTCTCCAGCCCCACATACAAATACGTTTTAAGAAATCAATAATTTGGGGCTGGAGCGACAGCACAGTGGGTAGGGCATTTGCCTTGCACGCGCCAGACCCAGGTTCAATTCCCAGCATTCCATATGGTCCCCTGAGCACCGCCAGGAGTAATTCCTGAGTGCATGAGCCACATGAGCCCTGTGCATTGTCGGTGTGACCCAAAAAAAGCAAAAAAAAAAGAAAAAGAAATTAACGTTTGATTGGGGTTGGGTGAAGCAATCTTAGAAGTTGAAAAAATAAACACACTTTAAACATATGTCATTAACATAAAAAAAATACAGACTTAACTAAACTCAGAGAAAAGAACAGAAGGCTCAATGACTTGAAATCCTCACTGACCTGATCTCATGGTAAGGCATAACAATTAATACAAACTTTCCTTAATTGAACTATTGCTTGATAGTTCCACTTACTATTTCATTGTGTTAGGTATAACAATTAATACAAACTTTCTTTTATTGAACTATTGCTTGATAATTCCACTTACCATTTCATTGTTGCAATGTAAACAATGCAAACAATGTAAAATAAATTTATATGTGTGCAAAGGAGCAGGCTTGGGGAGTAGGTAGGAAACTGGAGACAATGGTGGAGGGAGGGACACACTGGTGGTGGGATTGGCTTTGGAAATTCAATGCCCAAAACAACTGTATTATGAACAATTTCGCAAACCATGTTTACATTTTTAAGTTTAAAAAATAAGATAAAATAAGATACAGGCTTATTTAGAAAGTTTTAAAATTTTAGTTGAAATGCAAAATTCTAATAGTTTTTATTATATTAAAACACTTCGAATCCAGAGAAGTGTTTTAATATAAAGACTTTTCCTGTCAAGTTTCTTTCATTAAAAATTCTTGGGCACTTTGGCTTTTTCCGGATTTTGGCTATTGTGAACAGTGCTGCAAACTACAACACCCAAAAGGAGAGAGAACAAAGGGGAATGCCCTGCCACAGAGGCAGGGTGGGGTGGTGAGGGGTGGGATGGGGGTGGTGAGAGGGATATTGGGATCAATGGTGGAGGTAAATGGGCATTGGTGGAGGGATGGGTAAACATCACTGTATGAGTAAAATGCAAACACAAAAGTTCATAAGTTTGTAACTGTACATCACAGTGATTCTCTAATAAAAAATTTTAAAAAAAATTCTTGGGGGGGGGCTGGAGAGATAGCACAGCGGATAGGGCGTTTGCCTTGCATGCGGTTGACCCAGGTTCGATTTCCAGCATCCCATATGGTCCCCTGAGCACTGCCAGAAGTAATTCCTGAGTGCATGAGCCAGCAATAACCCCTGTGCATTGCCAGGTGTGAACGCCCCCCCCCCAAAAAAAAAATTCTTTTTTTTCCCCAGGTATAACATTTAAATGAACAATATAATTTGGGACTTTTCTTTCAGGTTCTTACTGTATATAATTTTATTCCACTTTAATCTGTTCACATCATGTTTAAAGTATCATTAAGTCTAACAATGTTTCAACGATCAGTAGATGTGTCATAATTTAACTAACTTTTTCTCCACTTCTGGACAAACAAGCTGTTTCTAACTCTATTCAACTGAAGGTGACATGTTCAGAAGGAGAAAGACCATCTAACTAAAATCAGTTCATTGGGAAAAAGTGAGGAGCAGTAATTGGAAGAGGTGGAGAGAGGAGCGATTGGTTGGTGACATTTGTTGGGGTGTGAGGTATGATATATGTATACACAGTTGCAGGGGTGAGAAACTATACCTGATACTTACATAGCACTGAAAACTTATATTGCTGAAAAATCAATATTTCTAAAATGAGGTTGCAACAACTATTTTTACGTAGAGGGGCAATGGTGTTTATAAGCACGACTTTTCACATTTAGATGACTTAGACATCAGAGCTTACTTCACAACTGACAAAATATGTCAAGCATAACTGTGGCCAATATGTTATAATATGCTGTTATATGATACACTATAAAAATCTTATTTATGGAAGTTATTTAGTTTTGTTTCGGGGGAGCCACACAAGAGAGTGCTCAGAAGTTACTCTTGACTCTGCACTCATGAATTATTCCTAGTGGTGCTCGGGTGAACATATGGGATGCCAGGGATTGAATCCAGGTTGGTCACATGCAAGGCCTTACTCACTGGATTATCACTCTGGCCCCACAACTAACTTTTTTAAGGAAAAAATTTAATCATATGTTATAGACTCAGTGTGGTCATCAAATGATAAAGTGTTTGAAACACTTAGCAAAGTCTCTGGTACATATTACTGTCATACATAAAATCTTTATTAGATTTGAAATTATGTTCTGGTTAAGATCTCAAAAGTAGATTAGTTCTAAGCATTATTTATTTTATATATCATTTAAATTTTTTAAAATATTCTCCTTATACTATACCTTCTTTCTGTCTGACATATAGCGAAATTTAAATTTATTATTTGGAAATATTAGCCCCAAGAGTTAAAATATACACTTACTGTAAGAACCGCAGCAATCTTCTTGGCTACAGATGGGCTAATTTGAAGAGCATGAGAAAATTGCCAACCTTCCAGATCAAAGACAGCCTTGATACCATTTCGTTGTGTTTCAATTTCCTGTACAATAAGCTCGGATGTGATTAGGCTTACACGAAATACATCATAAGCTGTGAAAACCTTTGGATCCCAGTATGCTAAAAAAAATTAAATATTATATCAGCATTGTGTAAATAATCATAAGGATTTACAAAGGAAAATTATTTTTGACTTAAATGATTACATATAGTTAACTCAGTATGGGTTAAGAAAAGACTTCTCTAGGGACAAAGTGACACGACAATATGCTGAGCTTTACTTGTGTTACATGTGGGAGGCCTAAATTCTATCTCCAGCAACTCTGGTCCTTAAAGCAGTGCAGGAAGCAAACCACAAACACAAAGCTAGAAATAGCCCCTGATCACCAGATGTTTATATAAAAAATGAACACTCCCCCCCCAAAAAAAAGAGAATTGAATGTTAGATCCAAAACCAGAAAATAAAATACATTGAGAAAAACATTGGATAATCATATCATGATACTGACTTTCTGAATATGTTCCAGAATTTCAATCCAATGGCAAGGAAAACTAAAACAAAAACAGCCATTGGATTATACTAAATTTTTTTAATTTCAGAAAACAAAATAAGTATCATTAAAACAAAAATACATCTTATTGAGTGGGAGAAAATATTCTTCCATCACACATTTGACAAAGTGACAATGGGTTAATATAAAAGACATATAAGGAGATCACAAAACTTAACAAAGGAAAAAATACCATCAAAAGTTGTGGAGAAGGGGACTGGAGTGATAGCACAGCGGGTAGGGTGTTTGCCTTGCACATGGCCTACCCGGGTTCGATCTCCAGCATCCCATATGGTCCCTTGAGTGCTGCCAGGAATAATTCCTGAACGCAAAGCCAGGAGTAACCCCTGTGCATTGCGGGGTGTGACCCAAAAAGAAAAACAAAAAAAGTTGTGGAGAAGGGGTTGAGGAGAAAACCTGAAGAACTGAAGAGGAAGCTTTGCATATGGAGTCCCGTATCACACAGCCAGGTCCTAGCACTGAACCATCAAAACTGTACACTTGGGTCAAGTATAATCCCAGTGAGGAGCAAACCCCTCCCTCATAAAAATGCAGAAAAAAAGCTAAACAGGCACATTGTTAAATACATACAGGGCGCAAACAGGCTCATGATAAGATATTCATCATGAAATGTCATCAGGGAAATGCAAATAAAAATGACAAGACTCTGTTATCTCATGCCTGTGAGAGTGGCCTACATCAAAAATAAAGACAAGTAACAAGCATTGACAGGGTGTGGAGAAAATAAATCCTCCTACACTTTGACAAGACTGAAAACCGGTTTAACCTCTCTGGAAAGCAGTAGGGAGATTTGTCAAAATATTACAAATCGTTCTATTATGTGACCCAGCAATTCCACTTCCAGTTATTCGTCCAAAGAACACAAAAGCACTGCTTTGAAGAGCTCTATACACACCTGTCTTAATGGCAGCACTGTTTACAATAGTCAAGGCCTGAAAACAATACTTGAGTGTACTATATGCATGAAAAGATACAGAAAATGTAGCAGACATACACAATAGAATGCTACTCAACCATAAGAAAAGAGGAAATCAGCTTTTTCAACAACATGGATAGAAATAGAGAGGTTTTGTTTTTGGGGTATTTTTTTGTGTTTTTGTTTTGTTTTGTTTTTGCTTTTTGGGTCACACCCGGCGATACACAGGGGTCACTTTTGGCTCTGCACTCAGAAATTACCCCTGGTGGTGCTCAAGGGACCATATGGGATGCTGGGAATTGAACCCAAGTCGGCCTCATGCAAGGCAAATTCCCTATCCGCTGTGCTATTGCTCCAGCCTCCGAAATAGAGGGGTTTTTACTAAGCGGACTAGTATGAAAGAGAAAGACATACCAGATGATCCGACTTATATGTGAGACATGAAGAAGCAAAGCAAGAGAGCAGACAAGACCAAATGAGAATAAACAAATAATAAAATAAAATAAAATAGAATAAAATAAAATAGAAACAACTTTTGAACTGAGACTGCAGAGCTGAGGTTACTAAAGGGAAAGAGATAAGGAGGGATCAGAGAGTGGAGGGATCAAAAGATGGCAAGGGGAGGGCGGTATTATGATGGTGTGCCTAGTGTGGTGACACACATTCTGAAGAGACAGAAAGAAAATGGTGTGGAAGCAGAGAATATCACAGCAGGAAAGCATCGCCTTGCATGTTGGCCAGCATGGGTTTGAGTCCTAACGCCAAGTGTGACCCCTGAGTGCAGAGGCAGGAGTAAAATGTGAGCACTGCTCAGTGTGGTCCAGAAAGAAAATTGGGGCAAGGGAGAAGGTGTTAATGGTGAAGAGAATTAATGCAGAGTGCATTTGATTGCCAGGTGAAACTATAACCCAAAACATGCAGGAAGGTCATAGATGAAAATGCCTGTTTTCCAAGCTCAGAGGTGTTGGAATTGGGTAAAGCATGACCTGGACTAGAGGTGCAGAAAAACTGGCATGGAATCTGTGTAAGGAACAGGCAAGCAGGCAGGCTCATCTCTCCAATGGCTTCAGAGAACAAACAACACAGAACCAGATTCCTATCTGCTAAAACAACAAGTGCAGGCTTTGGAATGCAAAGTTAAGGAGACACTCAGGTAGGTGGTCCACACCCAGCAGAAACGGGAAGTGCCTGTGACTATGTTAAGAAAAGGAGTTACTGGACACTAATTCACACCTCTCACCCCTTCCCAGCCATCCTTGACACAGTCCATGACTAAATGACAGGTATGCAGATATCTTATAAAGCATACACATCCTCTAAGAATTACAATATGTAAAATATGTACGCACAGATAAGAGAGGAACCAACCTCAATAGATGAAAGCCCGTGAGTCATAAAAAAAAGAAGCTAAACTATTTCAGTGTGGGGAAGAATACTGTAGGCTGTTAGTTTGTCCTTTTGTTCTTGTTTTTTTTTTTTTTTCTGCCTTTGGGTGCTCAGGGCCTTTTTCTGGCTCTGTGCTCAGGAGTCACCCATGATAGTAATCTGAAACCATATGTGGTGCTGGGAATTGAACCAGGTTTAGCAGAAGAGGTCACATACAAAGCGAGCACCTTATCCCCTGTACTATCGTTCTGATCTTACAGACTATTATTTAAAATAATCAGATATCAACTTGGAAATAAAATAATGGTTATGACAACAAATCTCAGTTGATGAGACAACTGACTAAAAAAAAGACACAGCCAATGAGTGAACAGTGGTTTGGAATATCAAGCTGAGAATATCTCTTCAGTGATGCATGGAAGTACTAACAGTTCATAGGTATGAATAACGAGCTTAGAGATAAAAGTAAAAACAGATTTAGGAGTTTCAACATTCAATTGATAAAAGCTCTGAAAATCACTAATAGAGAATTTGGGACAAAGAAAAGAGGATTATGGTAGAGAAAAATTTTCCCAGCCTGAAAAAAATGACAAGTTTTCAGATTAAAGAGTCATTGGAGTCCATTTCAAAGAATGAAATGAAAAGGAACAATAGATAACTAACTAGGTGAAATTTTTAAGTACCAGTTTTTAGACTAGACAAATGATGGTAGCACTTATTGAGATAGAGAACACTAAAAGAGAGTTGTTTGGGGAGTAAAACATTAGTTTTGGCTCTAATGAAATGGTGATAGCTAGAATAAGTAGCTGGTGGTATGAATCCTTGTGGGCAAATCTATTTTAGGCTTCAAGATATATATCTTGGAGTTACTGGGGCACATATGACAACCTAGGACAAAAGATTATCTCTATTATAGAAGAGAGATAAAGTAATAATAGAGAAGGCTGAGAACAATGTCCTCAGGAGAATGTGGCCTCAGACTAAGGGATGGAATATCTGAACAAAGAGAAAGTGGCATGCTCTGTTGAGAAACCAAAAAATGTAGGACTAATCATGGCTATTAGAGAAAAGGTCATATGTTATGGATATTTCATCCTCCAGTGAATTGAAAACTGAGAACACTAATTTAACCCCTGGCAAGGCTCAGGGGTTACTCCTGGCGGTTCTTGGGTGACCATACAGGATGCCAAGAAATTTGGTTGAGAATGAGGATGAGGGAGATGACAGGGAAGAGCTTCTGCTTTATTCTGGATTACAAACTTTAGCATATTGCATGTATATATGCATTTAGTCCTTTCCAGCTCTCTGCTTGGGGGTTAATCCAGTTGATGGTGCTTTAGGAACTATGAAGTGCCAGGGATAGAATCTGCTTCTCCCATATGTGGACCATGTGTTACCCAATGAACTATCTCTCCAGCCTCTTAATAGCTTTTTTTTAAAAAAAAACTTTTTAGTGAAATAAGATGGTTTGTTGTTGTTTCTTTTCTTTGCTTGTTTTTCACCACAGCATCTCTCAGGGCTGACTCCTGGCTCTGCGGTCTGGGATTATTCCTGGCAGTGTGCAGGAAATCATATAGGATGCAGTGAGAACCCGGGTCACCCATGAGCAGGTTAAGCACGTACCCAGAGTGACCTTTTGTTGTCTTTGTGTGTTTGTTTATTTTTGGCCACACCTGGCAATGCTCAGGGATTACTACTGGAGCTGTTGGGGGGTGAGGGGGCTTATGGGATGCCAAGGAACAAACCTGTGTAGGCTGCATGCAAAGCAAGCGCCATGGCCACCACACTCTTTCCCGCCCCTGCCTTTTGCTTTTAAAAGTCTTTATATTCCTGGTTTTGAGTAATCAGTCTCTGGATAACCCAACACAAATATACCATCCTACTTCAGATATTGGCTGAAAGATGAGATAGTGTAAAAAAAAATACTGAATGCAACTTCAGAATTTGATACTGATCTTCAAAAATGTATACTAATGGGGCTGGAGTGATAGTACAGTAGAGAGGGTGTTTGCCTTGCATGGGGTGACCCAGGTTCTATCCCCAGCAGCCCAGATGGTCCACTAAGCACCACCAGGAGTGATTCCTGAATGCAGAGCCAGGAGTTACTTCTGAGCCTCCCTAGGTGTGACCCAAATCCCCCCGACCTCAAAAATTGATAACCAATCAATATGATGGTCTGGACCTGTGTTATCAAATACTATGGCAAGTTGGCACTTGTAGTGGCTTAAATTTTAACTAGTATTAAATCGCTGCATCACTGTCATCCTGTTGTTTGTCAATTTACTCGAGCAGGCACCAGTAATGTCTCTATTACACTCAGCCCTGAGATTTTAGCAGCCTCTTCTTACTCATCTTTCCCAACAATTGGAGGCTCTTTCAGGGTCAGGGGAATGAGACCTATCGTTACTGTTTTTGGCATATCGAATACACCACACGTAGTTTGCCAGGCTTTGCCATGTGGGCCGGATACTCTCAGTAGCTTGCCAGGCTTTCCGAGTTGTATGTATATATCTATTACTGTATTTGGGATATGAATATGCCACAGGAGCAATAAGCTCTTGGTAGCTTGTCAGAATCTTCAAGAGGAAGAACTAGGCTTCTGGGAGCTTAGTTAAAGCTCCCAGATTTATTAAATAAAATTGATTTTAATTTGTTTTAAAAATCTCACATGGTACACATACTATAAAATTATTCCACCATAGAAAACTCTATGGAATAGTGCTAGTCCAAACTCTCCTTCGAGCAGAACAAAAACATGCCCTAAATTTTAGATTCTTTCACCAGAAACTATTTGACATTTATTATATGCTGTAATTATGCCAGGTAATATTCTGTTAAAGTAGAATAATACATATTACAAGATTAACGCTTAGAATGCCCTATGAGATAGGTTTTTCACTTTTTCTGCTTTACAGTTGAGAAAACTGGGGTAACCATTATATGGATTTCCCTGTAGTTCAAATGTGAAGAATTCCAATTTCTACCCAAGTAACAGGCTGGAGCGATAGCACAGCAGTAGGGCGTTTGCCTTGCATGTGGCCAACCCTAGTTCAATTCCTCCACCACTCTCAGAGAGCCCGGCAAGATACCGAGAGTATCCCGCCCGCATGGCAGAGCCTGGCAAGCTACTCGTGGTGTATTTGATATGCCAAAAACAGTAACAACAAGTCTCACAATGGAGATGTTACTGGTGCCTGCTCAAGCAAATAGATGAGCAAACTCGATGACAGTGACAGACAGTGACCCAAGTAACATGTCCTCCAACCTACATTTCTAAGCACTAGGAATTAATTCCTAAAACTTCGTAGTCAGTGTTAAAATTTACTTGTGCTGCAGTAGCACAGTCCTAAGTCTCAAGTAGCATAAAATGCTCTCCTCTGGTTTATTGGCTAATAATGGTAACAACTTATTTTCACCTTGGGTTGTCCATCCTGGTTGGGAAGCAGCTCTGTGCATTTCCTCACTGCCTTTACTACACAGAGGCAGAGGCAAGGAAAAGCAGTCATGCCGATGCCTTACCACAAGTTTTCTATTTTAGCTCCTGTTACCTATTCAGTTAACTGACACTGTCACTGTCACTGTCATCCTGTTGCTCATCGATTTGTTCGAGCGGGCACCAGTAACGTCTCTCATTGAGAGACTTATTGTTACTGTCTTTGGCATATCCAATACACACGGGTAGCTTGCCAGGCTCTGCCCCGCGGGCTCGACACTCTCAGTAGCTTGCCAGGCTTTCTAAGAGGGGCAGAGGAATCGAACTCGGGTCGGCCGAGTGAAAGGTGAATGCCCAAACGCTGTGCTATCGCTCCAGTCCAGTTATATGACAATAAAGCATAAATATTTATCTTTTTGTTTTTCTCATAAACTGAGCTTATCTTTCACTATGAAATAGCGCATGCTATCTTTGAAACACAGATATATGTATTCTGTTGAATATTTACATCGCCATACCTTTTTTTTTTCTTGATTTCATTTGGGTTTTTGGTGGGTGAGGGGCTTGAACTTACTCCTGGCTGTGTTTCGATCAGAGAGGAACTCCTGATGGGACTCGGGGGCTCATATTGATGCCAGAGACTGAACACAGGTCCACTGACTGCAAGGTACCCCCGTATCCTCTATCACTTGACTCCTTTTCTTGATTTTCAAATTAAATTTCACTTATAAAATAATGTGCTACGTGTAAGGTTATATGCTACACTTCTGAAGTAATAAGCTTCTGTACTACACAATAGAAGATATTGATTTAGTGTAAAAAGTATTTATGTTTTTTTACTATCAAGGTGGCATCTTCATGACGCATATCATTATCAAGCTTTAATATGGCCCAATTAGTTTATCAATAAACTAGAAAAAAATTTTCTACCCATGAAGTGAAGAGCCAGAACACAAACCGAAAAATCATTTAGGTTTCATGTTTATGTTTCTGGGACCCCTCCATAGGGTTGATAAATAAAATATAAGAGTCCCAATTGAAATTGAATTTAAGATAAATAATATATACTTTTGGAATGAAAGTGCTTCTCAGGCCTACTAAAAGAATTTTTTTGCTTACTTTAATTCAAAGGTAATTGGACACCTTATATTTTTACAAAATAAAGTCTGTCTTGCTACATAAAACAGAGGTGTTCTGTACTTATCTACTACACAGAAAGAACTTAGGATATTTTCTACCCTACAAAAAGTGAATATAATCAACAACATGATTTTAGTTATAGATAAAAACTCCATTACTGGTCCAGTTGTATTTTTCCCACAAACTGAAGCAAAACCAACCAGAATTGATCTTTTCAGGTTTCTGATGCCTTTTCAAACATGAAGTACAGTGTCACCTTGCAAAATAGCATGTAATTGAGTTATAAGAAAATGTCCTCAGGGAAAAGAAAACCTATAAGCACTTGAAAGTTCCCTACAATATGTATAAATGACATTAAAAATATGTATAAGTTGCAGTATTCTGCATGTCAAATATTGGCTATCTTTGTCCTTTCAACTGAGCAAAGATAAGATGCTAGGAGCCAGAGGAGTTGCCCTCCACCTGCCACTTTTACTTATGGGCCCATAGAAGTGCCAGAAGCCACAGGCTCTAACCTACAAGAAACTATGAATGGCTTATCACAAAGCAGAAGCATTGATCAGAAAGAGGGGCCTGTAGGATAGTGTCATCAACCCTTCCCAGGGAGGTTACTCCTCTCCTGGGTCTTCCTAGCCAGGGTAAGGAGTCCTTTCTTCACCACTTTGTGTCAACCAGTCATCCACTCATGACTAGTGTGCTTGCCCTCATCTAGTAGTGCTTGGGGGTATATTAGTAAACCAAAGAGAAAAAAAATATCTATGGTCTCACAGATTTTACACTATAGTAGTTTAGAATTCTTATCTGATGTTCCTATAAAAACACTTTAAAACACTTTTTTTAAATCTTTTTCTTCCCTCACCCACAACCCCCTCATTTCTCTTTGTTCTATTCTTTTCTTTAATACAATTGATGGTATGGACAAAGGGAAAAATTATATATTCAATGGTTTGTGATAATTTTATCACAGCAGCCTATATATCACACCTTACTTCCTATAGTACTATCTCCATGACCCTTGTTGTATTATATTTGAGAAATTTTAAAATTTACACTTACTTAAGACCTGAAAAAGCAAACTTCTTAAATATAACAGTTAACAAAAGTACAAGAAGCTGGAGAGACTATGCAGACATAGTTAACTATGCAGCAGACATGGTTAGATCCCTGACACTAAACATAGTCCTCAGTGCACCTCTAGGACTGGCCCCTGAGCATAGCCAGGAGTAACCCCAGATACCAACAGGTATCACCCAACCCTCCCCCAACCTCAAAAAAGAAATATCACAATGGACCGCTAAATTCTAAGAAAAGATAAAATTTTGCCTTTTGATTAAACTTAGATGGAACTAGAGGGTGTCATGTTAACCAAAATAAGTCAGAGGGTAAAAGACAAATGTCAAATGATCTCAAATATATGTGTTACAGAAAGAAACAAAGAAAGGGACTGGCCAGCAGCCACTGAAAACAAAAACTTGGACTCTGGCAATGGAACTTTACAATAGAGGTTACCAAACAGGAGTTAGAGAAAAATGGAAGGACTAGAAATGACTCAAGAAAAGACAATGGCATGGTATTAATGACATAAAAGTGACATAAGGACAGTCAATAGATGGTCTTTAGCACTTAGATTGTGATGCAGGTACAGTAACTTTTTAAATTCAAAGCATAAAACATTAACACACAATAAACCATGTTGTCTCAACAACAAAGGAAAAAGAAGGAAAAGAAGAAGAGGGAGGAGGAGGAGGAAGAGGAGAAGAAGCAGAAGCAGCAGAAGAAGGAAGAGGAAGGATGGGGAGGAGGAGGAGGAGGAGGAGGAAGAAGAAGAAGAAGAAGAAGAAGAAGAAGAAGAAGAAGAAGAAGAAGAAGAAGAAGAAGAAGAAGAAGAAGAAGAAGAAGAAGAAGAAGAAGAAGAAGAAGAAGAAGAAGAAGAAGAAGAAGAAGAAGAAGAAGAAGAAGAAGAAGGAGAAGAAGAAGAAGGAGAAGAAGAGGAAGAAGAAGAAGAAGAGAAGAAGAAGAAGAGGAAGAGGAAAGAGGAAGAAGGAGAAGGAGAAGAAGAAGAAGAAGGAGAAGAAGAAGGATAAGAAGAGGAAGAAGAAGAAGAAGAGAAGAAGAAGAGGAAGAGGAAGAAGGAGAAGGAGAAGAAGAAGAGAAGGAGGAGGAGGAGGAGGAGGTGGAGGAGGAGGAGTAAAAGAAGAAGAAGAAAAGAACAAAAACAAGAAGAAGAAGAAGAAGAAGAAAGAAGAAGAAGTAATAATAATCATCGACTATCACATCAATAGGAGGGGGAAAAAGAGTGGTATCATAACTTACCAATTCTGTAAATAAGAACTTTACTTCCAGTTGGATCTCTAGCTCTCAGGACTCCAAGGTAGCCTGCCTTTAGAAGACCAAGAATACTTCTAGGGTGTAGATCTGCACTTATTTCTGGACATTCAGATCTCCACTTAAAATAGTTTTGTAGCAACTATAAAACAAAATTACAATGTCTGTAGATAGTATACAGGCAAGTATTGCACAAAAATGATAGAACTTAGACTTTCCGGATGACCTTAGCCACCCTCTCAGGTGACAATAGTTTATCACAAATTGAAAGTTGAATAGCTTTAATTTGTCCCCTACGCTAAACAGTTGCCAAATAAAATTGCCAAAAATTCTTCCTCGGATGGTATGCTCAGTGCATTCTTCCAATCAAGATATGTAATCCATTTGATTCCTTCCCCATGGGGCTAGTCTCACATCTTACTTTTGCAGAAGTGACACTCTGCTAGGAGGTAAGAGTTTCTCTGTTTCAGTTTTTTTAAAAAAAAACACCTCATGTTACAGATCTTATTATCTCCATGGCGATAAGCCTATTAAGATGGAAGCATGACCTGTGGGTAAGTGTGGTCACATTCACCTTCTCTGGATGTCAGGAGCAGTGAGGCCCAGGTGCACGTAGATTGAGGCTCAGTGTTTACTTTTTTGGAATCTAGACAATTCAGATAAGATTACTAAAATATAAGGCTTTGGGGAGAGAGTTCAAGAAGAATGAGAGATCACCAGAGATAGTTTCCTGTCAGTCAAGTTCCCAATTTGATACAATGTGCACCAGAGATGAACCCTGGTTCAAACTAACAAATTTGTGTTAGTGCTATTTTATATATTAATAATATTTAAATAACCACTTTTAATACTTCTTGAAGTGACACAGAATAGCAATCAACGAGGCGAATTAACTCACCTTTTTGTTGTTGTTCTGGTTTAGTATATACAATGTTCATGTGCTATTTTAGGCATTTGGGTTATAGTAGTAATCAGAATACAACCCCTGCTTTCATTGGACAGATGTTGCTGACAACTGGGTCATACAGACCCGGCTATGTTGTGAAAAGCTTCCTTTTCATTCTATGTAATGATAATCTGGACATTTATGTCTCAGAGGAAGGACATCCTAATCTTAAATGGAAAAAAGGCTTTCAGACTTTTCCTACTGAGAATGAGTCTGAGCAGCAGGCCTGTTAGATGCAGTCACTATTATTTTGAAGACATGTGCCTTCTTTAACCATTTGAAAATTTTTTTGTTAAATCACAAATGAATGCTAAATCCTGTCAAATGCTTTTACTGTAGCATCTATTCATATGATCATAAGACTTTTGTGTTTTGTTTATGTCATATGTTGCATGAATTGATCTGTATGTCTTGACCATCCCTTGCATCTAGAGTAAATTCCATTTGGACTCAATATTTGATCCTTTGCATGTTCAACTTGCTAAGTATTTATTGAGGATTTTTGCATCTTTTCAACAGTGATAATGGACTTTAGTTTCCTTTTTCTCTTATTTTTTAAAATGTTTTCCCTCTTGTTTCTGCAATAACTGGGGGTTGCACACTTACTTAGTTATATTACTTGGGGGGGGTGCAGGAAGGGGAGTGGGACCCACACACTCTAGTTGCAGTGTTTCTGCATACTTGTCTGCGGTACATGAGAGATACCACAATTAGTCGTGGTCTTGGGGGTTCCAAGTATATGAGCTGCTGGAATCAGGAATCAAATCTGCCCTTCTGCTTGCAAGGCGGGATCCTGCATCTGTTTTAAACATTTGTGATTGTTGTTCTCTGCTTTCGGTATTAAATAATGCTATGCAGAAAAAAACTTAGTTAATGTTATGCAAAAATCCTGATTCCACCACTTATTGCTGTAATATCAGGTAAGTATTTCAGTCCTTTGAGTCATGTCTTCTCAATATCTACTGTGGAAGTTTATGGGAAAAGCATAAATAAGCATAATGAGTGGTACTTCACATTACTACCTATACAATAGGGAAAGTTAAATAAACTCAAGTACTTAGTACAGGTTTATGTTGAAAGGAACTAGAATTTAAATTTTTTTTTCAAAAACAGAAATAAAAATATAAGGAATTATTCTATACCACTGCTATAGTTTCTATTAAGAGAAAAATGATAAAAAAATCAATTTGGTTAATAGTGATTTGAATTTAACCGACAGATCAATATGCCTAGATGAGAGTTGAAGGAGTAGTCCCATTTTCAGTTTTCTAAAAGAGCCACCAATAAAAGTCATGTTTTTTTTGGTTTTTTTGCTTTTTGGATCATACCCGGCGATGCACAGGGGTCACTCCTGGCTCTGCACTCAGGAATTAGCCCTGGTGGTTCTCAGGGGACCATATGGGATGCTGGGAATCAAACCCGGGTCGGCCAAGTGCAAGGCAAACGCCCAACCCGCTGTGATATCACTCTAGCCCCCAAAAGTCATAGTCTTATGCGCAAATAATATAAACTGTAATGGAAAATACCAAAATTACACATTTAAAACTTATAGTTTAATTTTCCTATGTGATGATTAGCATCCTCAGTGTTTCTGAAATGCCAACATATTTGTTTTGGCTTGAAAGAGATCTACTATTAATACAGAATCTAAACTCAAGTGAAAGGTAACAACATAACTTATATTTGACTAATCATTGGAAGAAGCATAAATATTATAGCCACAATGTGGTAATCATGTCATATACTAATGTAAATTTTAGCAAAGATGTGTGGTAAGTTAAACTCATGTATTGAGAAATGTTGGTAGCTTGGGAATGACTGGAAGAAGAAAGAACCTAATTGAACTAGAAAGAAATGGAGGTATTGTGTTCAGAAAGGAGAAAAAGTAGTTATGTTCTGTTCCTCCTGTTTTCCTCTATCCCTTTTTCCCCCTCCCATATTGTCTACCTCTCTCTGTATTTATTCTCTTTTATTTTGCATTAATAACATTTTATTACTGTTTAATTTAAAAAGAGAACTCTGCTAAGAGTTAAGTGCAACAGAGGTAATAAAGTCAGTGTATTTGCCAACAAAAAAATAATTGGTGACCTAGATAGCAGTTTCCAAAACCAGTAAGAACAAAAGACACATTGTGCATTCTGATATTTTCATTCCAGTTTATAAGAATTTCTCTTCCTCCTGTCTTATGGGAAATCATAAACATTAACAGCAGTTTCCAATGTTTTTGTTTAACTGTCCTCAGACACAGAGTCCTTTCGTTCTGAATCAAATAAAATGCTACTTAAAATTAACGGTTTCATTTTCCCATGTAATTGTTTTTTTTTCTTTTTGGGTCACACCTGGCGATGCACAGGGGTTACTCCTAGCTCTGCACTCAGGAATCACCCCTGGCGGTGCTCAGAGGATCATATGGGATACTGCGAATCAAACCTGGGTTGGCCGCATGCAAGGCAAATGCCCTACCCGCTGTGCTATTGTTCCAGCCCCTTTCCCATGTAATTATTAAAGTGATTCATTAGAAGCTATTTATTAGATAATAGAGATATAACCCCTAGCCTGATCATCTGCAGAATGCAAGGCACACAGGATGTAGTTACAGGTGCTAAAAAGTAAATTAATGCATGGATCAGCTGGATCCAAAACTTCTGAGAGACAAGAGTTAACAAGAATGCATAGAACAGACAGAGTTTAACACTGTTTTGTTGTTGATGATGACTTTGATTTATTTATTCATTTTTTGCTTCTGTTTTTGAGCAGTTCCAGGTGGTGCTCAGGGGCTATTCTTGTATCTGTACCCAGGACTGACCCCTGGCCATGCTGTGGGGGTCTGCTGGGACCAGATGCAACTTGGCTACATACAAGGCACTTCATATCCTGAATCACCACTCTGGCCTAGAACTGCTTGCTTTTTTGATCATTATTTTAAACAGAAGAGGCAGATGTCAAATATTTGGCAATTAGAAATAATATAAGTTCCCATCAGTTTAAGTTCAAATCTTTGCCCATCTTGGTAACCATGACTTCAGACAAGTTATTTACCCTTTATATTAAAATTTCTTCTAAAATGAGAAAATAATGAAGTGAATTCATGAAAATACTATTATCAATTTATCTGGCACTCCATAGGCTGCTAGGATTACAAAACTATCATTAGCTCTAACTTCAATATAAACTACAATGTGAAATTTCACAACTCAGGAACTTAGTAAGTTTACTTCATACATTTAAGTTGTGAAGGCTTTACGTTACAATATAATAAGGGAGTTTGAGTAGAATTGGTTGACTTTATGAGTGGAAATAAATAGGTTTACACTCTATCAGAGGTTCCCAAGCTTATTTGACCTACTTCCCTCTTTGGAGTAAATAGTAGTAGTAATAATAATAATAATAATAATAATAATAGTTTGGTATCTCAGTAAAATTGGTAGGAAATTACTCAGCACTTCCCTGACAATCTACCTTCTTTAAGTGAACTTACACACAGACAGTCCCTTATAATTGTGCCCAAGGTTACTGTTCCGCACCCCAACCTCCACTTTGCCAGCCATCCCCAGAGAGAAGTAGAAGGCAGTATGTCCCACTTTGGGAAAAATGCTTCCCTTTCCTTTTAGATTGGTAGAAAAGTAAGTCAAAGAGTTTATAGGCAATAGTTTGATTTCTATCTAGCAGACTTAGACACAGTCCTGCTAGTGAATTCCTCAAGGACATGTGGAATGAAAACAATTCAGAAAAAAATAAGAAAACAAAAAACATATAAAATGGATCTCAGAGATAACTTTTACACCTTCTTTTAGTTAGAAACTATTTTTAAAAGCAACTAAGAGATCTGAGAGATATTGTACAGTGGGTACATATTGTACACTTGCCTTCATGTGGCCTACCCGGGTTCAAACTCTGGCACTCCATATGATCCCTTGAACTCTGCCACGAGTGATCCCCGAATGCAAGGCCAGGAATAAGCCCTGAGCATTGTTGGGAATGCCCTAAAATTTTTTAATAACAATTTATTAAAAGACAGTTAATGCAATCATTAATTGACACGCTTTTTGCTTTAAACTTCTACACATCAAGATGTTAGACTCATCAGTGAAACTGTTCTCTTCAAAGAACCTGAGGTTGGATCTTCATATTTAGTAGCTGCTGGGTAAATACTAGCCATTTAAAAAATGAAACTAGGGGCCAGAGTGATAGTACAACCGACAGGATGCTTGCCTTGCATGCAGCTGACCTGAGTTAGATCCTCGGCAGCCTATATGGTCTCTTGAGCACTGCCAGGAGTAACTCCTGAGTGCAGAACCAGTAGTAATCCCTGAGCATTATCTGGTGTAACCGAAAAAGCAAAGAAAAAAGAAAATAGTCACATTCTAAATAAAAGTCACATTTCTATTTAATTTATAACATCAAAACAAAGTCCAGTAATTCAATAACTCAAGGATAAAAATAAAGTTCCATGTCCCTAGAGATAATAAAGTGGGTAATGTGCTTGCCTAGCATATGGCCAACAAAAATTTGATCCCCAGCATCACATAGGGTCCCCCAAGCCTGCTAGGAATGATCCCTAAAAACAGGGTCAGGAGTAGGTGCTGAGCACAGTTGGGTATGACTCAAAACCAATAAAAACAGCTCAGATACTATATGTATATATATATACATATATATATAATGTGAGAAGAAATAGAAGAAAATGAATAACTGACAAAACAATTGTTAACTGGGGCAGACTTTTTAATTCAAATTTATACGAGTTGAATAAACTTGTTTGTGATTAAATAAATGCATATTTTAATAAAAAGAGTTTTGGGGCTGGAGTGATAGCACAGTGAGTAGGGCGTTTGCCTTGCACGCGGCCGACCCGGGTTCGAATCCCAGCATCCCATATGGTCCCCTGAGCACCGCCAGGGGTGATTCCTGAGTGCATGAGCCAGGAGTGACCCCTGTGCATCGCCGGGTGTGACCCATAAAGCAAAAAAAAAAAAAAAAAAGAGTTTTATGTATCGAGGTGACTCCCACAGATAACTGTGTTTGATAACACAATGTAGATGATAATATGGAGCGAAACACACGTTTTGCAATATAGATATGATGAAATGAATGAAAATTCTTTGAGAGTCATTATATTTGCCAGTACTAAATTTTGCATCTCACAGCATCCAGCAATTTATCAGGCTAAATATGAAAGACCATATTCCTATTCAGGCACAAAGACAAACATACAAAGAAATCGTAGAATGTCCACATGATGATGGAAGAATTCTATTTCATAGTGTTTACTGCCTTTTCCATACCACCAACCAAATGGCAGTTAAAAAAAAAATCAGGCACATTATACATGGCTACACGACTATCCACTCATGATTACTCCAAGGTCCAATAACAGGAACTGGTCGATAAAGAGCAACTAGCAAATACGTTGGAATATGCACAGTTCACAAAAGAATAAGACGCATGCACGCATGCTCATATCGATGATAGACATCATATTGATGATGTCTATCACACAGACCCTATCTGGAAAGATGAACAGGAACGTGCAACTATTAGCTGCTTCCTTGAAAAGAATAGGCAAAGTTGGTTTGGGACTGGGGAACTTTTTTCCTTTAGAAACTTAATTTGAACTCTCCACTATTTATAAATTAGTTTTATCACCCTTGTTTTTGTCCTTGCAATTAAAAAATCAATCAATCAATCAATCAACAGTATGGAGACAAGTTGGGATGCTGTCCCGGCTAATCATTTTGAGATGCAGCCTTGAGCAAGCCCGATAGAGGAAGAACAACATCGAATTCTATTGCTGGCACACAGGCGTTGAGTACGGCTTGTTCTGCAAATTGGTTAATGTTCAATCCTGACAACAAATCAATGAGGTAGGCTTCCTCACCGTTATTTAGCAGATGAGAAGGACGAGTCCCAAATAACAACTCATGATCTTATCCTTCCTTTTGATTTTTATTTTCCAACCATCCCTGTTTTCTTTTCAAAAAATTTTTTTAAATTTTATTGAATCACCGTGAGATAGTTACAAGCTTTCATGTTTGGGTTACAATCTCACAATGATCAAACACCCATCCCTCCACCAGTGCACATTCCCCACCACCAATATCCCGGGTATACCCCCCCCCCTTTCCCACCCTCCCCCTGCCTCTATGGCAGACAATATTCCCCATACTCTCTCTCTACTTTTGGGCATCCCAGTTTTCAACCAGCAGTAACTTTACAGCAGAGAGAGAGAGAGAGAGAGAGAGAGAGAGAGAGAGAGAGAGAGAGAGAGAGAGAGAGAGAGAGAGAGAGAGAGAGAGGCTAAACCCCCACTCTGTTCAAATACTGGGAACAGGGAATGACCTAAGAGGACTGTGGTTCTCGGGTCCTGGTCGCTTCGGTGGCTGTGAAGGTGCAGTAACGTTATACACCAAAACCTTAACACTAATGCAACTACCCATGCCACCCAAACTTCAATTAGCAAACTTTAAATTACTTTTAATTTTTAAAATGCAGAGAAGCTTTTTACTTTGGAAACCTGGATACTACTAGGAATACTTTTTGTGGCCGCTGCCTGGGTTTGGGGCCAGAATCTGACCTTCGGTTTTCCTGCCAACTTTCTTGCCCCCGCCACGCGTGCAGAGACCTGCTACGTGACGGGCTGTTTCTACTTTTCCTAAAACTACACACGCGTAGGAGCTGTTTTTTGTGCCATCCCCAAACTGGTTCGGGAAACTCCTCTGATGCGGAATTCCCGGTTTTGCGGGCTAACGGCCGCAAGTTTTTCCTGTTTTCTCTCCCCAGAACCCAGGGCGACTGGAAGGACGGGCGAGCTCGGCGTCGCTCACACCCCCGCCCCCGGCGCTCGGCGGGGCGCGTCCCCCCCACCCGCAGGTGCCCGGCCGTGCCCGTCGCGGGGATGCCTCACCCGCCAGGCCAGGTCCAGGTCGAAGTCCCGGGCGCGCAGGAACCGCAGCAGGAAGGAGTCGGTGAGCGACAGCGGCCCCGGCTCGAGCTCGGCCTCCCCGGCCCGGCGCCGCAGCTCGGCCAGGCTGGGCTGCAGCAGCGGCGACTCGTCGGGCAGCGCGCTGAGCTGCAGCCCCGCCGGCCCCGGCCGTGCCTCTGCCATGCCCGCCGCCGCCTGCCCGCTGGCCGGGAAGAGCCCGGGCTCCTGGCCACCCCGGCCCCTCCTCCGGGCCGCTGCCCAGCGCACGCCCACCCGCGAACTGGCCGTGACAACCGCGGCCTTTTCCCAGGCGCCAAGCGTTCTCCAAGTTCCCGGTGGTCCCCCCACCACCGCCACCTCCCCTTGTCCAGTCTTTCCCCGTGAGACAAGAAACCCATCGCGAAGTTTTTGGGCCCCGCACTGATTGTGGTTAGTTGCTGCATTTTAATAGTCCGCTGGAGAACTTGCGTCCCCTGTTTTGTCCCCTGTTCTCACTGTTCCCAGTTCTCTCCTTTCTTCCTTTCTCTTTCTGTCTCTCACTGTGTCTTTCTCTTCTCTCTGTCTCTCCTCTCCTCTCCTCTGTGTGTGTGTGTGTGTCTCTCTCTCTGTCTCTCTCTCTCTCCTCTTCTCCCGAGTCTCTCACCTCTTCTCTCTGTGTTTCTGTCTTTGTACTCTAGTTCTCTGTCTCTCTCCTCTCTTCAATCTGTCTCTGCCTGTCCCTCTCCTCTCCTCCCCCTCTTCTAGACTCTCTCCTCTCTCTTCTCCCTGTCTCTGCCTGTCACTCTCCTTTCCACTCCTCCCTCCCCTCTCCTCTCCTCCCTGCCTACCTAGAAATGAACTGAACTGTCTTCCCTACTACTTCCATTACAAACACACTCCCCACCTCAAACAGTGGTTTTTTTACAGGAGCTTCCAAAATACACATTCCATTATGCCCTCTTAATAGACTGACAGTTCTTCCCCTTCCTGTAAGTCCAGACGAAATCCTCTTGGCATCATACCCAATAATATCATGTGAAATTAATTATAACCCAGCAACGGGGTCTGAGGGTCTTTTGTTGGTCTCTGCCCATTGCCACCATCTCAGAATTGAGCTCACTTCCTAACGTAGAATATGTGAAACTCCTTTTCATTGAGTGTATACTTATGGACAGGCAAGTGCTATAACTGGACAAACAAAACGGGTAGGAGTGGGGGAGAAGAACAGGCTAGAAGAGAGGTAGGCACGGGCAGGGAGGGTTCTGGGCACTTTGGTGGTTATAAGATGTGTAACTTTGTATATCACACATAAAAATTTGACACTGTTATAACTACTTAAACTACAATAAATGACAGTAATGGTAAAATTACAATTCAGAGGATATCAAGTTAGCGCTTTCAAAACTCATTAAAAGAATTATTATTACGTGGCTGTGCCCATACTCCCTTCCAAGTACTGAGGGCACATCTATGATTGAAGCAGACAGAAATCCTTATCTTCAGACAGTTTTCATTCTTGTGCCGGGAGGCGGACAATCACAAAGACAAATGACAAAATGTGATGTCAGCAGAGGTCTGGAGAGAAGGTAAGTGCTCAACAATAGCGAGTGGCCGAGGAGATAGTACAGCAGGCGGGGCTCACGCCTTGCACAGGGCTAACCTGAGTTCAGTCCCCAGCATGGCATATGACCCCGGAGCACCCCGAGGAGTGATCTTTGAGCACAGAGCCAGAAGTAAGCCTTGAGCACAGCCAGTGTGGCCCAAAGCAAAATAGCAACAACAAAACAGATGGGGAGATAAAGAAATCATATTATCTGTACACTGAGGGAGGAGTACACACAATGGGGCATAATTCAGCTATGAGAAAGATGAAATCTTGCAGTTTACTACAACTTGGGTGTAATTGTTGAGTGAAGTGAGTCAGAAGGTAAAGCAATGCCAGATAATCTCACTCATATAATGAATATAAAGAAACAAATGAAAATAAGATTTGACTAGCTCCAATGGAAACAAACCCTGATACATGATCCATAGGACTGAGGACTGAGGGAGTGCGGTGATGTATAGGAGGAAGGGACCATGGGATAATGGTGGACGGATTTAGTGGTGAAGTTATGGACATAACTGCTCTACAGCTGAAAAATGAACAACTCCAAACATATTGTAAGCTGTGATACCTCAATAATAATATAAGCATATGTGTATATATGTATATGTGTATATATGTATGTATATATACATATATGAGAAAGAGAGAGAGAGAGAGAGAGAGAGAGAGAGAGAGAGAGAGAGAGAGAAGCGGTATGGGGAAACAAATTCACAATGGGAAAAGCACCAAAACAGTATTTGAATAAATATCTAATAGGCCAATGAAATTAGATATTGAAAGCTGTAAACTTTGACTTCTTTTCAGAGAAAGTTAGGAAGTCTGTAGCATAAATAACCAGACTCCATGGCCTGGAGCGTAAGGGTTAAAGTGCTTGCCGTGCCTAGCTGGGTTTGATGTGGCACTATGTGGTTTCCCGAGCACCACACCACCAAGAGCCAGATGCAGGGTATTGCCCAATACACCCACCCCCACCCCATCAGAATTAAAAGAGAGAATCTAACGAGGAAACTTTTATGAAAAGCATGCAGCGATTCCAGGATCTGATTTTTACTCAGAGTAAGTTGGGAAGACTTAGGAGTGAAATTTTGCATTTCAGTGTGAAATGCTAAGGGCAACTTAGCTTGTAAAGTTAGCTGGCATCAGGCATTCAGTTTCTGCCAGGTCCCAATCCAAACCAGGGGTTGCTTTTTGAATGAAGAAGTGTTTTGAGCAGAACTAGGCATGACTTTACTTAAAAACCCTAGAAGTCTGCTCTGAGATCCTCCACATGGGACATCGCTGTGCAATAGACATTTGGAGACCTTCTGGACTGGTCAGAATACATGACAATCATTGCCAACGAAGACTTTTCTTAAAGTTCTACTCACCACTGCCAATATAACAGCTGGATACTATATGAGCTGGGGAAACATACTCAGATGGAGTAAAATTTTGCTTCCAACCTCTACTGATGGTAATCAAATTTTGTTCTTTGCATGTACAGCAACTGATATATCACATAAGAGTGGAATATCTTACCAATTCCCCCAAACTGAAGTGTCATCAACGTGGCAGTACCTAAATTAACTCTGTCCTTTGGCGTGCAATATACTTGTAGGCTATGTCCTGCTCATCAAGCCAAACTAGTATGCAACAGACCTACATTCTGAATATTTTCCATTTCCATCTCATGCATCCTCCACTCCATTCTCCCTGTTCACTGTGCCATGAAAGTGATTGATTTCCACATTGCACCCTCCTGCCCTCTGGATTCTAACTGGGTATGGCCATACAATTGGGGGTATTTTAATGCTAGGTCAGTCCCCATAGCATTGCAGAAGACTGGCAAATTCCTCAATAGAAGAGCACACTGTTTTTCAGGTGGCCCTTTTTCTTTTTTCTTTTTTTTTTTTTTTGGCTTTTTGCTCTTTGGGTCATAACCAGCGATGCTCAGGGGTTCCTCCTGGCTCTGCACTCAGGAACTTCTCCTGGTGATGCTTGGGGGACCATATGGGATGCCAGGGATTGAACCCGGGTCAGCGGCGTGCAACGCAAAAACTCTACCTGCTGTACTATCTATCACTCTGGCCCAGATAGCCCAGTTCTTACTTCTTTAGCTGTGTTCTCTGAATCTCTGTAACTACTCACTTTTGTCCATTCAAGCCTACATTTGTAAGGACTACTAATTCATGACTAGACCAATTGAGTAATAGAAATTCAAGTTTAGAGAAATCTTCAAACCATTTCTCCAAATGCAACAGTTCTACCAGCATTGAATGAAAGTTTCTATTTTTTCCTAACCATCTCATTACCAACACTTGTTTCTGGTCTTTTTCATATAGGCCAGCCTTTCTTGCTGGTGTTTGGGGGAATATCTCACTGTAATGTTGATTTACATTTCTCTGATAATCCATAATACATAATCCATAATTTTTTGCATGTGCCTGTTGACCAGATTTTTGTCTTTCTTGACTAAATGACTGTTCATTTCTTTTCCCTATTTTTTGTAGAATATATAATCCCATTCTTGGGCTTGTCTCCCAAGAACACAAAAACATTAATCCAAAAAGGGCTTATGTTCCTACATTCTTCACACTACTATTAACAAAAGTCAATATTTGGAAACAACATAAAAACATGTGATTGATTTTTTTAAATGTGGTATATAGGGGCCGGAGCGATAGCACAGCGGGTAGCGCGTTTGCCTTGCATGCGAC